>NC_137609.1:45437136-45917136 GCF_963280865.1 Gymnoscopelus braueri | reverse complement strand
TTCAAGGAATCTGCGCTCGAGTTCATGGTCTTTTATAGCTCAATAAAGAACCTCTCACTCCGCTATACAGCTCCGAGATGAGGTTCTATGTGGTTACCTTCCAGAATCGGGTGAACGTCCGCCAAGGCTCCGCTGTTTACCCTTTTGTATGTTGTATCCCAAAACTAATGGTAGATTCCAAGCCGCACGGATGTTTAAAGTTTGGAACGGAGCATAATATTTTAGGTCCGAAGCGAAACTACCCGTTTAAATCGCTTATTCAGTCAGCCTGTGGCCATGTTTCCCATTGTAGCCAAACCGGGAGCAGTACTGGCAGCGGACGTAGGGGGGTTTTCCGGGTTGAATGGGAAACATGGCCACAGGCTGACTAAATAAGCGATTTAAACGGGTAGTTTCGCTTCGGACCTAAAATATTATGCTCCGTTCCAAACTTTAAACATCCGTGCGGCTTGGAATCTACCATTAGTTTTGGGATACAACATATACAAAAGGGTAAACAGCGGAGCCTTGGCGGACGTTCACCCGATTCTGGAAGGTAACCACATAGAACCTCATCTCGGAGCTGTATAGCGGAGTGAGAGGTTCTTTATGGAGCTAGGTCTTTTATAGAAATACGTCGTCGGCGAATCGCCGCCCATTTAGCCTGGCTTCATTATCCTGGCTGGACACAGCCTGGCTTGACAAGGTCTAGCTCGACAAAGTTGCTCCTTTTCAGCCTGGCTTGGCGTCTGAGGAACGGAACAAACGAGGCTTTTCGGACCCGACTTTGTCAAGCCTTGATTTGGCTTAAGGCCAGGCTTTGTTAATTCACCTTTTGAGGAACAGGCCCCAGAGTCGTTAGCACTTGTATGTAGGCTCCCGTGTTTTCAAAATATTTTCGAACAAAAGCCTAAACCACTTTTTCCTACAGCGCTGTACCAAACTAGACATGAAAAAAGAAAAAAAACTCTTGCAGTCCTTCAGCTTGCAGTCTCTGTGGCGCAATTGGCTAGCGCGCTCGGCTGTTAACCGAGAGGATGGTGGTTCGAGCCCACCCAGGGACGGCACAGTGGACGTTTTCCAACAGTAGCCCACATAGTGGCAGGCCGGGAGCATGCGCCGACAGCACGGCACTCGTAGAATGCAGAAGGCGCTGTGGCTTAGTTGGTTAAAGTGCCTGTTTAGTAAACAGGAGATCCTGGGTTCAACTCCCAGCAGCGCCTGGTAGCCTATCCTTTCGGTCATTCAATATTATCAGGCATATAGGTCATTTTTTAATGAAGCGAGGCTCCACCCACTGGCGCCTTTAAGGGTGTGGCTCTGTGGCGCAATGGATAGCGCATTGGACTTCTAGGCATGTCGAAAGAGATATTCAAAGGCTGTGGGTTCGAGTCCCACCAGAGTCGTTAGCACTTGTATGTAGGCTCATGTGTTTTCAAAATATTTTCGAACAAAAGCCTAAACCACTTTTTCCTACAGGGCTGTACCAAACTAGACATGAAAAAAGAAAAAAAACTTAACCGAGAGGATGGTGGTTCGAGCCCACCCAGGGACGGCACAGTGGACGTTTTCCAATAGTAGCCCACATAGTGGCAGGCCGGGAGCATGCGCCGACAGCACTGCACTCGTAGAATGCAGAAGGCGCTGTGGCTTAGTTGGTTAAAGTGCCTGTTTAGTAAACAGGAGATCCTGGGTTCAACTCCCAGCAGCGCCTGGTAGCCTATCCTTTCGGTCATTCAATATTATCAGGCATATAGGTCATTTTTTAATGAAGCGAGGCTCCACCCACTGGCACCTTTAAGGGTGTGGCTCTGTGGCGCAATGGATAGCGCATTGGACTTCTAGGCATGCCGAAAGAGATATTCAAAGGCTGTGGGTTCGAGTCCCACCAGAGTTGTAGCACTTGTATGTAGGCTCCCGTGTTTTCAAAATATTTTCGAACAAAAGCCTAAACCACTTTTTCCTACAGGGCTGTACCAAACTAGACATGAAAAAAGAAAAAAACTCTTGCAGTCCTGCAGCTTGCAGTCTCTGTGGCGCAATTGGCTAGCGCGCTCGGCTGTTAACTGAGAGGATGGTGGTTCAAGCCCACCCAGGGACGATACAGTGGAGGTTTTCCATTAGTAGCCCACATAGTGGCAGGCCAGGAGCATGCTCCGACAGCACTGCACTCGTAGAATGTTTGGGGGTAGGGTTAGCTCTGAGTCTGCAGTTTCCCCCTACACCAGCTTTCTGCCACAGCAGGTCAACTTGTGCTTGGTGTAATTTCAGAGACAACGCTGTTTCTGTTGCTTGTCTATCAGGTGCATAGCATCGAGCTACAAAGCTTAGTGAGGTGAGCCTTTTGTGAGTTTTTATGCTTTCAGTCCGGTGATCTTAAAGGGAAATGTCATTAATACACCTTAAAGGTTCTATGACATTCATTTTAACCTTTTTTTTTTCTTATGTTTTTTTGGGGGTTTTATGACCTCAAATACACCTACAAAATCTGAACTTTGAACATTCAGTGGATTTTCTGTGGTCTGGGGTTTTCTGAATAATTAGGCTGAAAAGTAATCTGAGCTTGGCCCTTCGACAGTGAGGTCACAGTCAATTAATCCCGCCCACTCTCCTCCTCGCCCCTCCCCTCCCCTATCCTTTCCTTTGGGGGGGGCGGAGCAGAGGCGATTATTGACAGGCAAAATCCCTCACCAGCGACACCCGCAGTCAAAGATTTCTTTTTTCATTGCAGTTGAAAAGGCTTTAGAAATGTGAGAGAAAAACACCTGCCATGGATCAATGGAGTGGAATTTTTTGTTACAACTTTCTATACACGTTTGAAGGACCATGACAAAGACTTTTAATGTGTGGTAAAACTGAACGTCATGAAACCTTTAAAGCTGTTGCGTGGAAATAAGAACAAAGTCCCCACTCTTCTGTGTCACCTAGAACTGGAGAATTGATTGTGGGTCATGTGATCAGTGACATACGGACGGTGTACTTTTTGGCTCCGCCCTTTAGGCTGCTGCATTCATAGAATGGGGAATCTCACTTCCAGCTTTACAGTGCTTACTGAAGTTAAGACTTGAGCATTTTCAGCCAATTGATTTATATCATCTACATGTACTATGTCTTGTGAAATGTGATATATAACCATATGCCATTATGAACTACTACAAGTCGCGCTGTTTCAGCTGGAAGTGAGATTCCCCATTCTAGTGAATGTAGCAGCCTGTCATACGCTCGCTCTCTTGTTGAAACCAATGCTCGCTCGACCAAGATGACCACTAGAACGCTCTCTCACTCGACGCTCTCTCTCTCCTTCTCGTTGTCAACGTCATCATCACACTATCCCAGTACTTTGATTTCTGGCGTTTTCACTACAGAAATTTGTATTTATTCCACCAGTACATTCCGGAAAAATTACTAGGAAGCTCACCGTAAAAATTCCAACACCAAAACTTCCGCCACACAAGATCAGTGCCCGTTTTCACATGAATTTCAACATTTCCACTATACTTCCTGCACTTTGGCAATGTGAAAACAGGGTATAAGTGTTAGTTTTAAGTTCAATCTTATGGTAAATGTCACCCTTAAGAGCTAGGGTGAGGATATATCTCTGTATAACACTGTTAAAAACAAGGTTAGTGTTTGAAGATGGGTTTTCACTCAGTGTTTCTACCATAACCATCTGACATTAATAACGAACTACAAGGTGGCTGGTCAGCTAAGACGCTAGCCTGGAGGAGAAGAGTGTGTGAGACATTTCACAAGTTTCTGATTGAGTATGGATGCTATCTCAGAACTCATGACAATAACCTCACAACCTTTACAGATATCTATTGATGCCACTAATAAGAAAGTTGAAACAAGAAACACCTACTAGTACCAATTTATAATAGACTGCCCATAAGACTATTTTACTACTACTACTATTAAGATTAAAGTCACCTCAGACAACAAACATGAGCTGCACGGTGTAAAAAAATACATTAGCCTCTCCTGAGCATTAAGCTGTGATGGAGAGATGAGTGAACGGCATGCCTGACTCCACTGCAGTGGTGAGGAGCTCCTGGTCAGACAACTCTGCAGGCTGAGGAAGAAAATATATTTTGGCACATTTCCTCAAGCATTTGGACATAGCACTACCCTTGGTGTCAGGGGTGCCAATTTATGTGCGCGCTACTGGGGGCGCAACCAGGGATGCATGCACGTGCACGCGCGCATGCTACTTTAATGCGGTTCATTTGGTACAAAAACAATTACTCCATGAAGTGATATCGGAGGTTTTTTCTTTTTTTGTGATGAGTTTGTGATGGGTGCTCGACTGCTCGTCCTTTCTCCTGGGGGCTTTAGCCCCGAGGCACCCACAGTATCGGCGCCCTTGCTTGGCGTGGTGGATAAGTTCATCTCCATCCCAACAGACAGATCTTGGTAGAAGATGCCTTCAAGACACAATGGAAAACTTAAATCTTCCTTATGTTTTATAACTTAAGGGCCAGTTCAAGTAAAGAAAAGAAAAAAACTTTAGACCTTTTAAGTAGGCCTAGATTTAAATAATACACCACAGTTGGTAATGTAAAAGCTCAACGCTATATACTGTATTAGTTGAGGTAGGCTGGACCTTAACATCTAAACAAAGTCAAACGGCTATCAAGAGCTTGGACTGCATCTGCTGATTGATAAGAAAAGTACACACTACAGTAATAAGCAGTTAGATCAAATGTATCCTTTCATTGGGACAGATGTTTTTGATGTTTTTCTTGACAAATATTAAGAAAGTCATTTAGATAGCATGTGGTTCGGACAATGCTAGGTTCATTGTTTCCCTCGTATCCTAGTTTCTTATCAATGAGGCAATGCATTGTTCTCTCTGCATTGACTAGAGTTCATGCTTAATCTGCTTATTCCAAACTCACATTTGAAAGTTGCTCTTGGTAAGAGTATCCGCTAAATGCTTCAATTGTAAATTTTAATTGGAAGGGTACTTTACAACAGCTTGAGGTCTTAACCTGCTAAGGCCCCCAGGATTAGAATTCTTATTTTGTTTTGACTATGCAATATAAAAAGTTCAAATCAAAGTAAAAATGAATCACAGATATTGAATTTGTATTTCACTGGACATAGTATTGACTTTTTCTTTTGCTACATAGTTAACCCAGCCCCAAAAGAAGTAAATAAGCAGCAAGACAAAGGGGGGGGGGGAAAGGTAAATGAAACCACTCTGCATTTAATTTGCAAACAAAGACACAAAAGCTTTAATTTAAATAGGGGGGGGGGGGAAATCACATAAAAAAACTGTACAGAACTTTGAATATTGACTAAAAGTTCTTAAATAAAAGACCCCCGTCCGCCTTTTCTTGTTGAACTAAAACAATAAACCATAACAAAGTGGGCTGATGTACGATACACATTTGTGCAAAAAATAAAATGATTAAATCAATTCTTCCCAAACTGCATGGTTGAATGTGACATGTGCCTTTCTCACTCAGAAGCCACCCTTCTGAACAGAAAACAAACAGAAAGGCTCCCTCCCGCCCCAAGCCGCAACATAGTGTTTTTAATGTAAAATAACCCCAAAATCCAATCATAATAAAATAGATTTTATATCTTAAATATATATTTATATACGAAACATGCTGTACATAAATTGCAGAGATCAAGTAATCCCTTTTGCTTTTTGACACCCAGGTCTTTCCAGTAATTTGTGCTTTCCTCTCCTGGATAAAAAAAAAAAAAGGAAAAGTAACTCCCTGAATGAATGAGGGAGGGAAGGAGGGAAGTGGAGAAAAACAGAAATCAACCCTGATCAGAAAGTCTCTGTTTTTCCTGAGCCACAGAGTTAGCAACACATTAGCAAGAACCGGGGATACTGACGCACAATGTGCCTGTTGTAGCATCTTAACAGGCAAAAGATTTTTTTTTTAATGTCTGAATTTCTCCAAACAATAACATGCTAGCCTTAAAGTTTCTTATCAGGATATTCCCAAGCATTACTGTGGACAGTAATGATGTCTATTTAATAAAGAAACAGGCTGGCCCTATGTGCGTGTGTCCCTTGTGTTGATGGCAGAAGAAAACAGTCCTTGGAAGCTGGAAAAATATGCAAAAAAACAAAAGTTGTGGCAAAACAATAAGCATGCAGCGTGAAATGTTAACCCATACCGTTAACCCATCATCACTGAAGAAAAAACTAAAATGTGATCGGGGGCACCTTCTGGCACTTCAAACGTGACCTAATATGAAACTTTTTAATGACATTGCCACTAATGAAATTATCTCTCCTTTATCGGTTTTTATCCCATTGGACAAAAAAAAAAAAAAAAAAAAAAAAAAAAAAAAGCCTTCCTATTGAAGACGGTAGATCAATTTATTTCCCATGTCAAGACCCTGAGAACGCTAGCTTCCTTTTTTTGTTTTCCTTATAAACAGTTCGTAATACTAGACGATTATTTGGTGAGAAATCCGAAGCGTGCACAGGGCTGAGTCTTTCTCTGGGACAGATGTATACGCTATGGCACAAGGTTATTCCAGCATCCAGATCAATCCTGTGGGTGCGAGGGGCTGAGATCGGGGGTGAAGGGGGCATACATCCATTGAGTTCAGTTAGCCTAAAGCTGCTTGACCCAAGGAAAAACAATCAGGGCAGACTTATTATGAGATGGTCAGCTTCTTTCTGTGTCATCTGCTTCGACCCACAAGTCAATCAGTGTTATGTCTGCCTTTCACAGTGGCAGGGGGAAAGGAGTGCAAGGCTGGGAAGGAAACAAACTTAAAGTGACTTCTCAGGGATACTTCCAGTTCACATATATACGCATATATGTATATGTGCATATACATAAAAATATATTAGACTTAAGAAAGATGGTCATTTAGTGAGATGATGAAAAATTGCAATGATACTGAGCAAAGTGGGGAGAAATAAAAGTGAGCTGACAGAAGGCAGAATCTAATTTCTCCAAGCACGCCGTAACGACAACCCCCCCTTACAGATATCTTTAAGACAATATTAAGAATCAATAAATATTCCACCTTTGCTTTCACTCATAAACTTTTAAGTTTATTTTTCCAACTAAAACGCTGGAGTTTGACTGTTTCACAAAACAGCAGTTGTAGTGGGTATATTTTGTAGTAGCAGGAGATGCAGTAGCAGTAGTATTATAGTAGCAGTTGGAGGGGGGAGGGAGGGCAGGGAAGAGCCATAGTCTAGGGAAAGGAGAGGAGGGGCTTCTGGGTAGTAGTGGCGAGCTCTGCCACACGCAGAACTGCCCGGATCCCCACCTATGGAGAGGATTTGTAGACTCGACTGGATCTGGCCAGAGAGGTGTGTGTGTGTGTGTGCGAGCGTGTGTGTATAAGGGGTGGGATTCTTGATAGGTAACCTTCGGAGAGAAACAAATCCCAATTCAGCGAGCCTCAGACACTGAGACGTGTGATTCTTCAAGTAAAAGTAAAAAGACATTCCACTCACCAAAAAAAAAAGGAAAAAAAAAAAGGCCTTAGTATACAGTACTGCCAGCATTTAGTCTTGTGATCAACACAATATCAATGGTAGGCACACCACTGTCGTCCCCGCCCACCCACCCACCCACCCCGAATACGTCCTGAACCGTGCCCGTCAGCTTTGTCCACAAACTGCACCTCCACCTCACCCCCTCCCATGTCTCCTGTGTCAATTAGCCTATACTATTAGTCCTGTCCGGGCCGACACTTGGACTGTAAACTTGGCTGTAGAAGCACCGCATGTTGGCTGGGAGGGAGGGAGAGAGGCATAATGGATGCTGCTGTTGATGTGCAGGATTCAGTGTTTTATACCTCCTTTGGCTGAAGAAGACAGATGTATTCGTGTACAACTGAATATCTCCAGTATTGCAGTGGGTTGAAATAATGTGCAACAGGGGGGGAAAATGAACAATCTTTTTTCCCCCCATTTAGAAAGTGTCCCCCACCCTCCCACAAACACACATTTTCAAGTGTTAATCGTCTTTGAATGAGGAATCATTATGGAATGAGTCCAGAGAAGACTTGGAATGAGTTCCCTGTCTAAGAGGTGGGGGAGGGGGCGATGCAGCCCAAATCCAGAATTTACCAACATCAGGACAACGTGGGTGCGTGTTTTGGGGGGCGAGGGGTGTTGTGGTGCCGGTCGGTTGGTCTTCTACAGCAGTGTAGACTCCTCAGCGCAGGTGCTCAAGTAAAGGCAGCTCTGTGGTTTCCTCTCGCGGGGTCGTGGGGTCTACTGAGGTCAGCGGTATGCTGTCTACAGACTGTGTGGCTCCAAGGGGGTCCTGCGTCGGACTGGCCTCAGGTGGAGGCACTGGAGGGGTAGGCTGTAGAAACAAGGATATATTACATATACCCAGCCTTTATATACTCTGTGTGAGGTCAGTGATAAGGGACAGAGAGTGTGATAAGCTATATCACAGCCTTAGGGCTGATAACGGTTATTAGCCCTGGGGCTGATACAGTAGCCTTTGACAAATCAGCACAAGCTAACGGGCTACAGGACGCTGAACAGTCACTGCGAGCAACATGTTAAAACATGGACGAAAACAATCCACCAAACAGTTGCTACAGATGGTGTGGTGGGTGTTTTGCCACGCACAAACTAAAGGAAACGGAGATTAATTTTTTTTTTGAAAATCTACGGTTCAAGCTACAGCAGTGTACCCACTTAGGGGTGTTCGATATTGTGATAACTATCGTCGAGGCGATAGAATGTCCCCACGATATGCGTTTTCAGAGATATCATACATATCGTAAAAAAAAAAAAATCTAATCAAATTTCAGTCATACAGGGAGTCACTTAGTCATAGAACGTGCACTCTGTTTTTTTATTTTATTTATATTTTATTAAGCAATATACTTGTCTAAAAGGTCCAAAAAAGGTCCTTGCGGTCTTGTTTCCATTGAGATCCTGTGAGTGCACAGTCTATGATTTGCAGTTCTATTCTTTCATTTATACTTCTGTAGTACGACGGTTTCGTTCGCCAAAAATAGCAGATCTACAAGCTAACAACGCGTCTCGACCGCACGTCCGGACCGCATTGATTGCTTGAAGATCTGTTGTGTTCATCACACACGCTCCCAAAGTCCCCGCCCCCTTTCTTCTTGGCAGCGAGGCGATCGTCGCACTTGTCTTGTCAGTCTGCACAACAGCAGTAATGGACGGAAAGTCAGGCTCTTTGGATATTCCAAAACCGACACGGTGCAAACTAAAGTTAATTGCAAAGTTTGCAATGTTCGAACGTCACTCGATATAACTTTTAACCAAACGCGGGTGAAACAGCGAAGGTGTCCCGTCCCCGCATAAAGAGTGCACGCACGCCCATGGACGGACTTCGCGTATCGATTAAAAACAACAATTCGTACCTCGCTTACAAAAGCTTATCAACACCATGAATTAACATAGGAATGACCGACCTGGCTGGATGCATATGCATATCAATGATCATTGTGTGACCTGCTAGTCTACTGTTAGTAGGTAGGTAGGTGTAATACTAGGCTACTGTCAGCAGTGGTGGAAAAAGTACTTGAGTAAAAGTATCAGTACTGCAATGCAGAAATACTCACAAGCTCACAACGGGTCGCAAAGCGACGCGTTGTGAGCTTGTAGATCGGCTATTTTCAAATAGCCGAAGTATATAGGGATAAAGTGGTTAATGCGTGTTTTGTAATAATACAAATCTACAAAGTAACTAAATTGTAGTGGAGTAAAATAACAATATTTGCCTCTGAGATGTAGTGGAGTAGAAGTAAAAGTACAGAAATGTTAAGATAATCCAGTAAAGTGAAAATTCCTCAAATTTGTACTTAAGTACATGTACAGTACTTAGTTACATTCCACCACTGACTGTCAGATGTTCTGTCTGAAGCAGTCTGTTACACTACTAACTCACCATCAAGCAGCCTACACTGAATGCAACAGCTGGATAAAAAGGAATAGATATCTATCTATCAGCAGCATAAAAACTAATATTATCTATCTATCTATTAGCAGCATAAAAAAATAATATTATATCTACATCTATCTATCTATCAGCAGCATTAAAAACTAATATTATATCTATTATATTATATCTATATATCTATCTATCTATCAGCAGCATAAAAACTATTATATCTATATATCTATCTATCAGCATAAAAACGAATATTATATCTATATCTATCTATCTATCAGCAGCATAAAAACGAATATTATATCCATCTATCTATCTGTATGTAGCCTGTCTGTCTGTGAACACATTAATTAATAAGATATGATGATTCATTATATAATATAATATAATGATTATACGTGCCCCATGATCATATCTTATAAAATGTTATAATAATATAATTAATCATCATATATGTTATTAATAATCATACAATAATAATAATCCTAAAACATAAAAAAATTATGGTGATATATATCGTCTATCGTGATATTTCTTGAAAAATATCGTGATAGTATATTTTTCAATATCGAACACTCTCCCTCCCCACACTGTCAGGAAATCACAAAGATTAACATTTTGAAAAGTCAAGTTTTGGAAGTACATAGGTCATAAGCACTACAACTACCGGTACTATAAATTATGACATAAATCCTTTTTTTATTTTAGCAAAAATGATTCATTTAACAGCTGTTCTGTGGTCGAGTATTGGGCTTGGCGTCATCGCTAGAGGTCACAAATGTGATAAATGTTGCTTTTGCCAGCTGTCCTTAAGTGACTGAATGAGTCATCAGAATAGATTGACTTTAACCCATTAATACCTGGAACGCATCTGTGTCACTTTAGATTTCTTTGGCTATTCAAAAATAGCAGATATACAAGCTCATAGCGCGGCACCGAGTGCCGCGCTACGAGCTTGTAGATCTGCTATTTTTGAAAAATCGTGAAAAAATATTTTTCAGATTTTTTTCAAAAAACTGTTAGGATTTAGAAAACATTTTTAAGAATCGCCTCAGGTCTTAATGGGTTAAATCAAAGATTAGTCAACCGTATCCAATCAGCATTACATGTTATTTTGTAGGGCTCCCTTCACCTGTGTGCGTATGCCGTGTATCGCGCCTCCATCTCCCTCCACTGCAGCCGGCCCATTATAGCCCTTCCTTCCCGACAGACTCCACTTCCCAAAGTGGCTCTCGTAGTGCAGCCCTCCGCCCAGGCCCAGACCCAGGCCAGCCCGCTGGCCTCCCCGGTGGGCCGAGCTCTCCAGGAAACTCCCGGGGCAGAAGCGGTCCGGGCCGGTCAAAGAGGGAGGAGCCACAGACCCGCTGAAGGAGAGCTGGGAGCTGGAGAGCTGCTGGCCCAGCAGGCCCTGAATGGAGGAGGTGCGGTGGAGGGAGGTGAGAAGCCCAGCCTCCATTCTGCCCTCTGATTGGCTGAGTAGGGCCAGCGGGAGGGGCTGGGGGTGGTGAGGCCAGTTGGTGTTGGGACCTACAGGGTTGTCTGTGCCTGAATGGGGGGGGAAGGGGAATTTCTTTCAATGATACTGTAACTTAGAGTAGACGACACAGATTCAAGGTGAGGTTTACTAAAAGAAATTATGGCAATAACCAGGGTATAAATGTTTTCCTCATGAGTCAGGATTCTCTAGCCTGGTAAACCCTCCCTCCGGAAATCTCAATTCCATTTCATTTCAGGAGTGAGTCTGGCATGACTCTATTTTGAGGCCCGGAATTTACTTATAAGATATCGTTTGGATAGAATTTAGTTGTTTAACTTCATATATGTGGTCAATTAATCATGACAAAGCCTATTTAAAAATAAAAATTTAGAGAACCGGTAGGGGCGGGCAGTGACACCATTTTATCCGAAAAAGGCAACCCATTTTGGGTATGGCTGTCTCAAAAGTCCCGTCGCGTCACATTAAGACTGGTGAACTGCTGATTGGCTGAAGAGGAAAAATTATCATTGGCTGAAGGGGTTGTCAGTCAACGGTATTACTCCCGCCCAACTCCAGCACAGCCAATATTGCAGATAGGCGGATCATGCCAGACTCACTCCTGAAATGAAATGGAATTGAGATTTCCGGAGGGAGGGTTTACCAGGCTAAGGATTCTCCATAAAGGCGTGTTAATACTTCCTTAATCTCAGCACCACTGCCCTAAACATGTAGTGTTGTTGTTAGAAGTTATAAACACAGAAGCAGCTGGGTGGAAGTGGACAAAGAAAGGGGAGGAGCCAAACCAAGTTCCTGTTTCTACACTCTGGTGCCCCCAGAGGGAAAAACAAAGGGAAACAGCTAACAGCCATTAGTATTACAGGTTTTTATCACAACCAAATCTGAACTGTGCCTTCACTTATTCATTCCCCTTTTTTCGTTGACGGCAGGGGCGTGATTTGGGGTCCCAGGGCATGGTAACTGCCACCCCCTAGCGTTTGCATTAAACCTCAAATTCTGTTCTTTTATGCATTCTTTCACTACCTGAACATTTTTTTTGCAGATTGATCAGATTTTAGATCAGCACTGAGGGCATCTCAATCCATGTTATAGAGTAATGCATTTTCTTTTCTGCAACACGACATTCATTAATCACTTTCAACCTGCCGTACACACTTTGAAAATATTTGCCTATAATAACGTGATGTATAATAATGTGCCCAAACAAAAAGGAAAAAAAAAGGGGAAATAGCAGATCTACAAGCTGACAACAAGTCGCATCGCGATGCGTCGTAAGCTTGTAGATTGGCTAAAGGCTATTTTTGAAATAAATAAGTGGTTACCGTACTTTTTTCCGCCACCCGCTAGCTTCTTTTTGGTTGACATTGTGCCACTTTGTGATCTCATACCTGCTGCGAGTGTTTTGATCAAATACCTGCATGCATGCACAACGAAAAAAGGCAGTGGATCTCGGCCCCAGCTAATAGTGGTGATGTGAGTGTTCCAGTGCCTTACCCATTGAGGAAGGCTGTACAGTGGTGAGGTGGGACAGCGGAAGGCTGTTGGCCGGTGTGCTCTGTGTAGTGTGAGCAGCCTGGTTGGTGGATATGGAAGCGGAGCCTCCCCCGCAATCAGAGTCCTCGATGTTCCCTCCGCTGTTGCAGCCAGCACCGCAACCTTTTTGTAACCTGGAGAGAAGAGGGGAAGGAGGAACTCTTCAATGACAACGTGCGACAAAAGGTCACCCAGACACCCAGACAAGCCTTAGGGTAGTGTTTCCCAACCTGTCACAATGTTAGAATATTTAACGTTTTGCCAATAATGACCGGCGAAAATACGCATAGATTATTAATAGATTATTTCATGAAATTATCTATTCTTCATTATAATTTACTCATTCACTGCCAGACTTATTTCTGGCTGTGTTTGCCAATTGTCAGCGATTTAGTGTTTTTTATAACTTTAAAAATGTCACAATTTATTTTTTCATTATGATCGCAAGTCCAATCGTTTCTAAACACACCGGCGATACTTGCATGCCGCTCAGACAACAAACATTCCGATCGAGGCGGAGTCTCTCTCCTGCAGCCCAGCGTAAAAACACCATTGTTTCGCCATGTGAACGGACGGCTCACTTACTTTTCCACCTCGCCACAGACCTCGCTAAATCCCTTCTGATCGTGTGTTCAACTGTTTGTAGACACACAGGGTAGTTGTGCGAGTGGCCCAGAGAAAAAAAAAATCAATCGGCGACATTCCATTTTGCAGTAGCAGTTTCTAAACAGCGTTTCTGACGCACCACGGCGGAGAAAAACAAAGCCGAGATAATGGCGATTTAGCGGAAGGTTTAGAGCGGCGGCAGGCGGAAACGGAAATCTTCGATTGACCGTCATTACCGTATCCGGGTGTGCTACAATGAAATGTGTCACTGCGAGAGATGAAGGACGGTGAGATCTTTATAAAATCAAAGTTTTTTGCAAAATTACGTTTTTTACGTCAGTGGCAGATTTGGTAATTGGAAAAAATTACGTTTTTTACGTCAGTG
Source organism: Gymnoscopelus braueri (assembly GCF_963280865.1). Taxonomy (NCBI): domain Eukaryota; kingdom Metazoa; phylum Chordata; class Actinopteri; order Myctophiformes; family Myctophidae; genus Gymnoscopelus; species Gymnoscopelus braueri. The sequence goes on along the minus strand of NC_137609.1, from coordinate 45,903,257 downwards.
GCAGTGAATGAGTTAACCCATTGAGACCTGGAACGCATCTGTGTCACTTTAGATTTCTTTGGCTATTCAAAAATAGCAGATATACAAGCTCATAGCACGGCACTGAGTGCCGCGCTATGAGCTTGTAGATCTGCTATTTTTGAAAAATCTTGAAAAACATTTTTTGTTTTTTTTTCAAAAAACTGTTTGGATTTAGATTTTTTTTAAGAATCGCCTCAGGTCTTAATGAGTTAAATCGACTTGCTTGATTAACTGTTGCACCCCTAAATATAATTAAAGAAATATCACAAAACGACAGTAAATCAAGCCCGTACCTGTCCCAGCTGCTGATGAGCCAGGTGTAGATGTTGTGGGGGCTGATGGGACCCCCCCAGACGGAGCGGAGCTGGGTGTGGCCCCCGGCGTAGGAGGTGGTGAGCGGGGACACGTAGATGGGGTAGCCGATGGGCTGGTCGCACGACGAGTTGATCATGTTCCTCAGGGCCTGCTTGGCGTTCTGGATGCTGCCGCGCTCCGGGTTCCGGTTCCTCAGGAAGACCAGCTCCTGCTGCTGCCCCGCCCACAGACCACGAACACACTCCCTGTTCACCTGTGGAGCGAGGGAGGGAGGGAGGGAGGGAGAGAGAGAGGGAGGGAGGGGGTGGAGCATAGAGTAGGTTGCGGTCAGCAGAACAAGAAATCTTAAAAAATGTCATACCTCTGGACTGTATAAAACAGTGGTCTCCCTGGGACCCAAACTAGTGAAAATAGCAAATCTACAAGCTCACAACACGTCGCGATGCGACGTGTTGTGAGCTTGCAATTTTCACTACTTTTTAGAAGTATTTTTTTGATGAAATGATTTTTTTTCTTCTTATAAAATAATTAACACATTTACCGCCGGGCCCGTAGTTCTACGGGCCGTTAAATCCAACGGTTAAGCGCCAATCCCGTAGCCTACGGGCTGTGGTGCTTTTTCCTTTTTTTCGAAATTTTTTTTTTTTTTAATTTTCTAGGGGGACCATTTTCAGTGTAACACCACCCGATCGGACCGGAAGTGCGATCACGTTTTTTGTTTCCCGTCTGTCTCCATTCTAAGTCGTACACATAAACCCCTGTAAAAGCTGTACAGGACATGTAGTTTTTCATCCTCGCATTTCCCATGTTAACTTAAACGATCAGAACTCAAACATGGCGGCTCCGTTTGACACGCGGTCTCGACGAGTAGACACCAGGACATGTGCCCGTTGTTTACAAACATTGGATCGGGCAATCTAAAGGATTTTAACGGGGCCTATGGCGACCTGAAAAAAACAAAAAACAACAATAAAACCTTGGCACTGGTGAGTACATTATGAGATTAGCCCTTGGCGGTGGATGTGTTAAAAACAAAATGTAGGAAACAAAAAACTAAAAGGGGTATTTAACTCATTCACTGCCTAGAACGACTAAAACGACTTTTGTCCTTTAAGCCCCCACTGCCAAGAACGACTAAAATGACTTTTTTTTTTCTTATTTATTTATTTAATTTTTAACCTAAAGACCTAGGAGATATGATTTGTTGAAGATCTAGACTCCAATCCACTTCCTTGTTAACTTAAAACTTAAACATTTTGTATCTTGGCTCCTGAGTACTTTCTTTTTCTATGAAAAATCTCTGGCAGTTTGTCAAACGCAAAAATAAAAAAGTTCTGGCAGTGAATGAGTTAACCACATATGGGTCCCGACCCACTGTTTGGGAAACAGTGGTCTAAAACACAGTTTCTCAATGTCGGGTGCGTGGACCACCTGGGGTCTGAAAGGACCTTTACGGGGGTCAGTATACAAATGGAACGTACAAATGAGTATGTACGTTCCGGTTACCTCGCGGGTCCATTCGTTTCCATTTGTACACTCTCAGAGTTAAATTAACACTGAGGATTGGGTAGGATTGGGGTCCCAGAGATAAAAAAAGAGATTAAAAACGCATATCAGTTGGGGGTCTGTGGCCTAATGCATATCAAATTGGGAGTCGTAGAAATGGAAAAGGTTGAGAATCACTGGCCTAAAACAAACACCTACCCACACAATTTCATTTAGTTAGTTAGTTAACCACACTGACCTTGATGACCCTGAAGCTGAGGAACCTCTTGTTGAGCATGATGATCTTGTACTCGTCGCTTCCGTCGTCCATGATGTGCCGCAAGGCCAGCAGGGAGGGCATGTTGGCCAGGATGGCACTGCGCCACACCGGGTCGCCCTCGTGCGAGATCAACATCTTATCCTCGTTGGCTGTGATGGCGTCGTACAGCACCGCGGGGTCTTCATACTCGTCTGGGGATGTGAAGTGGTCCTGGATAGAGACACGAATCAGGGGTATGATGTACAATCTATATTGTGTGTGTGTGTGTGTTCAGTGCAATGACTCGGTTGAACCACAGGGATGTCCGTCAATTTGTTCCTTTGGACTTCGATTTGATTTGAAAAGCAATAACAACAGGTTAGTACAATTCAAAGCAAAATAAAATCCAGGTCTCATTTCCATAAAACCAATCTTACAATCGTTTTGTGTTCATCCCTGACTTGAGTAGAACCACTCCATATAAAATCTTCACACAAAGGAATTATCATACAGATATAACATCTGTGATCACATGCCTGGGCTCAAGCCAGAGAACCGAAACGCCAAAAACTGTTGTTTGTAACTCCATTGTCTGCGTATGAGATACACTCATACCTGATGTAACTTGAGGGACATCCGCACACCTGGAGCCACCACCCGATTCAACAGGTCCATGTCCGCAAACACCCACTCGTCCCTCGGGGAGGTGATGCGGAAATCTCCCTTGAAGAGGGCATGAAGGCCATAGAGGAAAGGCTCCAAGCTGTCATAGGGATAAGAAAGAACACAATACTGGCTCGTCATTCTGACACTGAGGTATATACAGTAGACGTTAGAGAAGCATACATAACACCACAGCGTTACAAGTTCAAATCCCCAAACCATCTGGGAACTGCTCTTTACTCAAACAACATCTCCTATCGAGGGGCCCTTAAGCAAGGTCACATGGAGTTCAGGTGGCTGACAGCATTAAACTGGCCATACTGGGCAGCTGAATGTACATTTACAAGTGTGTAAGAAAGGTGTTCCTGTGAAAGAGCGAGGTAAGGAATAGGGTGGGTCGAGATGGCTGCAGGGGCAGGAGAGACTCACCTTGCTGACATGCTGTGAGAAGCTGTGCCCAGGGCTCTCCGTCCCAGGATGCACAGACCGAAACAGAGGTTGACAAGGGGGGAGTCCCTCTCACTCTCCACGGGCTACAACACACACACACAAACGTCAAACTGTTAACAAGATGAAGCTAAGTGATGGGGAACAAAAGGATTTTTTTTTAACCAATATGACAGTTCTTAAAACAAATGACTATTTTCTACAGTTATATTGAACACGGTCTGGAAATTGTGGCAGAAATTCTGCATTTAGAACAGACATGCTTTTGGCCAATAAAACTTCATGATGCATTTAGCCTGCACATGGGGTGCCAACAATCAGTGGCCGCTGGATGTTGACCACGAAACGGCTCGACAAGTTAATCAGATCTAGACACAACGCATGCTGCGACACATTGTGAGCTTGGAGATCTGTAAATTTTACTTTACCAATGAAAAGGTATTAACCCATTCAATCCGGGGACGCATCTGTGTCCTTTTAGATTTATTTGGCTATTCAAAAATAGCAGATCTACAAGCTCATAGCGCGGCACCGAGTGCCGCACTATGAGCTTGTAGATCTGCTATTTTTGAAAAATCGTGAAAATTTGAGATAGGGGTCCGCGACCAAATACATACAATTTTGGGAGTTCTTGACATGAAAAAGTGTGAGGACCACTGATATAGAAACATACGATTTAAAAAAAAATATTAGGATTTAGAAGACTTTGTAGAATCCCCCAGAAGCAAATATTTCGCTTAAAAAAATTATATATATATATATATATATTCAAAAGATTTGCACACATTCTTTTTTCACCGAGTGCCGCGCTACGAGCTTGTAGATCTGCTATTTTTAATAGCCAAAGAAATCAAAAAAATTACACAGATTATTTCCCGGTCTAAATGGGTTAACAAGACGTTGTGACTTAAATATCTACATTAGAACCATTGGAACACAGGTTCTTATTTTTTTCCAATTTCCTGAAAATTATTGTGTAAGGGTTATTAAGGTTATTGCCTGACGGTGATAACATAACATAGGGATTGCCTAACCGTTAGGCGCCTGCTGTTACAGTACTGGATCCAGTCCAGGTAGACCATGCAGAAGGCGGAGGGAGTGATGCCAGAGGCTCTGTGGTCGTAGTCCTCGTCGATGTTCAGGTTGAAGGTGGGATCGCTGTCCACGTACGTGGGAGCCTGGCAGGGCCGGAGCGCCTCCTGGACCGTCTCGTTAGCCAGCCATTCCTCCAGCTTCGGAGAGCGATTCACGTAGTAAATGATGCTCTGTTTTGAAAGAGGGGAATGACAAGAAACAACATACGGTATGAAGCACTGCAGTAATGCATAGCGGTCAGTGGTAATATACTTTGGTCTGTTTTATTGATTGCTTTTAGGTTGGGTCTTCTTTTTACAATATTGGTTGTTAAAACGTTGTCTATTTTTATTGAAGTGAAGCTTCCCAGCTTATGTTTGTGACATGTATGTACCTGACCCGCCTGAATCACTTCAACTTTTTATATATATTTTTTTTAAAGGATCCCTGGCTGATGAGCCTTATAAGCCTCAACTCTTTTACTGCCATGGACGCGTTTTCGAGTCAATTGCTACTTGGTCCACTTGGCCAATCGACGCGCTGTATAACTTTTTAATTGTTTAATAAACGATCGCGCGGTTCTCTGTACCAGCCTTCATCATTTTCTCTTCCCACTCGCTTTCCACTCATCCTATGCGGAAATATCCGTTTCCTGTTTCCGGTTTTATCTTGAGTCAACTCGTTTTGCCCTGGTTTCGGCCTATCATCGTAGTTTTCACATGGTATAAAAACGAAAGGAAAGTTGTTTTTTAGTTAGCACATGCATTCCATTTTGCATAGGGCTGGACCACACATGGACATCAACTTGCGACGGGAGCGGCCCCTATTGAGTGAAAGAGGTACTATTTCTAAAATAAATAAAATATTTAAGGTGTTTTTAATGTCAATTTTTTTTTATATAGGGCAATTATAATGCATTAACGCATATAAGGCTTATTAGCCAGGAATCCCTTTAAACAACATTTTTAGTTGCCAATTGCTTTTGATTTCTCTCAATTTAGAATGTATGCCAATTCCCGAATTCTCCGCACATTCCTGTGTAATCTATCAGATTACCTGATAGTGAGGAGCCCCCAAGTCAACTGAGGAGTGAGCTTACACCGATGACGACACTTTTAACGCTATCCATCAGTACTGAGCTCAAAGCTCAAAACTGTTGCATTTTGATGCAGGGTTTCCCAAACTTTTTCAGCTTGATACCTAAAAGAGCAATTTGGTATGTTCCCGGGAACTAAATGTACAAAAGATACATGAATTAAACTCTTAAGCCCCATTAAAAATAGCCAATTTACAATCATGTTGTGAGTTTGAAATTTTGAAATTTGAGTTGCAAAGGTTTACATTTTTATTAAATTTGAATTCTGAAAATGTTTAGAATCATTTTTGAGAAATAATTGAATTGTCTCATTTCCTTTTTTTTTTTAAGGCCTTATGTGCCACAAGGCACGAAGTGGATAGGTAACGGGTAACTTATTTTTTTTTGTAGGAAAGGTTAGGGTGGCGACCCATTGTTTGGGAATCACTGCTCTGATGAAGTGCGAGGATGAAAGTGGTTGAAATCGCACCTTGACGTAGTAGGTGATGAGGATCTTGCGGAGGTCAAACACTTGCAGCATGGAGGCAGCGTTGTTGTCGCTGATGCTGTAGCCCTCCAGGACGTACTTGGTGGCCGCCACCTCCCATGCCAGCCAGCGCTGGCCGAATGCCGCGTTGAACGACAGCACGTGGGGAAGGTGGCCCGGCTCGCAGCAACAGCAACCCTCATCTTCCTCCACCCCCTCTGTGATGGCCTCCACCTCCCTCTGCTGACAGTATGTCCCTAGGAGATGACAGAGGACAGCATAGTATTTGTATATTAGTATTAGTATAGTATTGGAGAGAGGGCAGTATAGTATACTATAGCAGTGAGGGTAGTCTAATGTAGCAGAGCGCACAATAAATATTTATGAAAACCATCAGACATAATCAACTTTCAAAATGTTTCAAAAACAGCTAAAACATTGCCCATCTAGAAGCTCTCACAGCATTACAGCTCAACGTGTTGTGAGCTTGTACATCGGATATTCTTACTACTTTTGCACAATCTGGGAACCCAAAGCCAAATGAGAATGAAAAACAGCGGCCTCTGCTGTTTGTACTATCTCATCTTGGCTCTGGGCTAATGACAACGTGGCACCCGTGCGCAAAGGAAACCGGGGTTTTGGTCTGCCTTCAGCTTTCACTTCCGGTGGTGCCACTATTTTTTCATTCCCACTAACAATATTTCTACACGGAACACTAACACCACTTCTCCCAGAGAACATGGATCGTTTTGGTTATAAGCCCACTTGTTTCTATGATGAAAGAGTAAGTTAAAATGTGAATATCTTTCCGTGGTTTTGTCTGCTCCGGACACTATTGTTAAATTAGTTTGGGTTTGTTTCGAGGGGGAAAGATCGACGGACATGTGAATCCCGCCCACTACATTTGATTGGGTAAAGCGCGGCCTGCTTCCTGATCTGAAGGCACGCCCACTTGTAGCCCAGTGCGTACATGTTATGACGAGCCTTCACGACAGATTCCAACGCAGAGCAGAATCTGTTCTTGAGAGATTAACTTTTGCATGACTACTGTACGGCAAAGTAGGGCATTCACGCAAAAAGTTCAAATAAGATTATAATAGCATATAGACTAGAAATGTTATTCTGTTCGGTCTACATACTGCACATAATCAAACAAGAGACTTGGGTAAACAATAACGGCTTCCAATACATATTCAGGGCTCAAAGTTGCAACTGTTTTGGTCACATATGCTCGCAAAATGTAATCTGTGCGACCTAGAAATATAATTGGGAGCATTTGTGCAAGTGAAAATAACTGCTCTTGTGCAACCTTTTTGTACTTTTTCTTACCATTATTGAGTCAATCAGCCAACCACTAAATTTGTGATTCAGATCATAATTGTATTGCAAAATATAATTTTCAAGCTGTTCTGGGCATTTAATAGCACTCCCAGAGGGCATCTAATGATTGTGGTTACTGGTCCATTTGGTTCCATTTATACACTCTTGGAGTTATGGGGGTCCATGGCCTAAAGCTCAGTCCACACCAATGATTTGCAACTCAACTAGTCACAACTTGCAGCCACCAGCATTATCCCAATACTGCGCCGACCTGCAACAGTCATTACAGCCCAGTGCAATTTCTTGCAACTGGTTGCAAGTTGCAACGAGTTGCGTTGCAATTCATAGGCGTGAACTGGGCTTAATGCCAAACTGGGGGTCAATGAAATTAAAGTGTGAGAACCACTCATAAAATTCAATTCATTAACAAGTGCTATTCTCAACCAACCTCTGAACTCCAGGCCCCTCAGCTGGAAGGTGACTAGGCCGTTGCCAATCTCGATGATGTGCACCAGGGCGTTGAGGTAGTCTGAGGCCAGGATGAAACAGTCTCCCGTGCTGTAGTTCCCCCAGCGGCCCAGCAGCAGGTCACCACAAAGACTGTGCTGCAGGGAGCGGGTCAGGTGCTCGTAGAATATAGAGTTCAGGTTGTTGTCATCCGCACCTTGGGGGGGGGGGGAGAGGGGGCGTGGGCACAGACATCAGTGGTTTAGAATGATTCTCAACCTTTTCAATTTCAAGGATCCACAAGTTTGATATGCACTATGCCACGGAACCCCATTTGATACATTGTCGTTGTTTTTGTTTATCTCTGGGACCCTAATCTACACTATGAAATGCAGCGTTTTATAGGTTTTAATAAAACATAAACAGTAGCATGTGCATCTTTTATTAAACCATAATAAAACACAAGCTCAAACGATACATTTTCATTTATTCTGGTATCCTCATAACTTTGTTCTTGTGTACTATACATTAGAAAACAGGAAAATATTTACACCCACAGTAGACATACAGTAGTTTAAAATGTTGTTACTGTAGTCAAGCCTCTGAATGCCAGTATAGCACGTCAAACAAATGGATTATTCTGACCCATCCCTATGTTAATACAGTACAACATAATTAACTACTGGCTTAATTTGCAGTGAGGTGGTCTACCTACTCTTCCATTGAGAAGAGAGGCATGCCATGGTCACGTTTCAGTTGATCGGCAGACCATTTTTGCAGAGGTACAGTGTAAATATGGGTTAAGACGAATATCTCTCTCTCTTTCCTCTCTCTATTTCATGGATATTGTCACAAACACACCATCCAGTCTCAGTTAAAATTCTCCAGTCAGAATATGTACATTTAATTTTTCTTATATAGTTATTAATAATTGTTATTTTATAGGTCTACTAGAGGTCCGACCGGCCGCGCACAGGGCTCTAGCGAGGGCGCGCTGATTTTGGGGTACCAAAATCGTGGGATAAAAATTTGCAAAAGTAAAAAAAAAAAAAAAAAAAAAAAAAAAAAAAATCCTGGGGGTCCGTGGACCCCCTGGGAGTGTTGGGACCCCCGGGGACCCCCATGGAACATGGCGGACCCCTTCGGCTGTTTTTTTTTTTTTCATGAAGGTGGTTGCTTGTTTCTGGCGAAAATGTGGCAACACTGATATTTTCTTGTGTTTTGTGCTTGTGTTCTTTTGGCAACGTGGCAACGCAGATTACTTCCGGGTTGCATAATGATGACATCACTGTCGAATCCTTGGTATCATGATCCTAGCCTATTGTGTAGCAGATGCGCAGCAGCACAACGCACTGTTGTTTTCCACGCTCGCACTAATGAAACACTAAACGGAGAAGCGTGTGATTGTGAGGTTGAGCGTTAATGTATTAGCATTGTAGTGACCTGAATGGAGCGTGGAAGCAGAAGACACGGTGCAGTGAAGGGGACGTGAAGGACGCGCTTCTGTTGTTGTTGTTCTGGCGATGCGCACATTTCAATGGCCGCTGCTTCGTGTTGTTTCGGCTGTGGCCGTTGGCGTTCGGTGGTGCGCACGGTAAACGGTGCGAAACTGTTTCCCCTTCCGTTGTGCTCGTAATGTGGCGAGTGGAATTAATTATGTTGCGAGGTGGAAAATATGTAGTGAGCAATGAGAGGTGCCCTACGCCACCCGTAAATTCAGCGTGCACGTTGTGGCTGGTTTTGTGTTGAGAGGTCCGATGTAGTTGTTGTGTTTAGTCGAAATCAATGCTGTGGGTATGGCGTCAGCAGGCAAGAGGTGCAAATGAATGGAATTGCTGTGGGTGTCAGCGGCGGAAGTAGCAATTCGCCCTTTATATAAGTAGATGGGTGAATTCATCATGGTCTCACCATCTATTGTAAAGCCCTATCCAGATGGGATTATTATTACTGGGAGAAGTCTGGTTATTTAATGTTCGGGAGGTGTAATTCTGTGATATTGAAACTGTGCAGGTAATTAGATTTAATTAGAAATATTTGGGTGGTATAATCTTGTAAACTAGTTCATACATTTCCTAATAAATCTTATAGTGTATCAAAATAAATGAGGGTTTGTTGTCCTCATATTTTTTGCGATCATAGTACATTTTGACAACACATATTACTACGACCACTACACAAAATTGCAGATGAGCATTTTATATCCAGGATTAACTTTCTAGACAATACCAGACTATTCCTCAAAGAAATTGCCCACAATGTATCACACTGCCCAAACAAGGTCTGGCCATATGCGAGGTTTCACCTAGCTTTGATCTCTTGAGGCTTATGAGCTTGTTCTAATTTCACTTAACTTTTATGTTCTCATTTATCACTTAGAAAAGACAGGTGACTCTCTCATGGCCTACCTGGGTTGCGGTCCAGCTGAGTGGCGAGCCTTGTATTGGAGTGGTCGACCCGCTTGGTGCTGCAAGGTAGGAGAAGTCATACCACATTTAGTTCCCACCTTCATTTTGAGAGGCATTCTAATGAGTGCCAATATCTCCTGATAATAGTACTAAAACCAAATCTCAGTAAAAGTATCATCTAGCTTACTTTATTATAAGAGTATTGTATTATAATTACAACTAATGCAAAACATCCTGGTAGACATCGAAATTGTGACTTTTTACCACACAAGACAACAGAATCCAAGCGCAACTTACTTGTAGTCTCGCTCCCAGAACTTAACAGGCCTGGTGTATGAGGTGACAAATACAGCACTGCCCAGGACCGGGTTGAGAGGAGTAGAAAATATTGCAGAAAACACAGCCTGGACGAACAGCACGGCAGAGTCTGAGGTAACAATCGAGTTGAGGATCTCTCCGACATCAATTTAATTGCTAAAAAAAAATTCCCTCAAAATGTAATAGATAGCCTTTGCAGTCAAGGGATATTAGAGCTGTGGCAGAATGTCTAAGCCATCAGAGATTCACAAACACATACACACACACACACACACACACACACACACAGTGACTGTATGAGTATAATGTTGAAGGATACGAGGTACAGCGAAGGGCTGGGCGAAGGCGTGGAACGCTGAACCCCAGGTGATCTGCCAGGGGGCGATGTAGGTCAACACAAAACGCAGTTTGTACAGCAGGTCCCACATCTGGCAAGGGAAAGAAAAATGCGTCAGTAATCACAAACACACACACCTGACCCACCACTTTGTCACAATGTGCTTTAAAGTGGTTCTCAAACTTTTTAATTTCTTAAGGAACCCTGAGTGTCCCTGGACACCACTTTGAGAAAGTAAAGAGAAGAATGAAGACAGAATAAACCAGATGTTTACCAGTTGACAAACAGCACATCTCAAGTACTTTTCAATGTAAAGCCTAGGGCACTGTACACTGTAAAATCCTGGTTTCATTTAACTCGGCAAGTGTACACGGTAACACAATTTAATGTACACCCTTTGAGTTACTAATGGATGATGACTCAACATTGTTGTGTACTAAAGTGTACTAAAGAAATGAAGAACGTTTTTGACTGTAAAGTTGTCTGAGCCCTGTTGCCATGTTACTTAGCATTTCCAGCATTTCACTGAGCTGTAAAATATACATACTATACGGTCCCTTTAACAGTATACTGTATGTAGTAATCACCCTCCAGATGGCTTAACTCAGGGCCACTTAAAATGCTTGTCAAGTCTAAAGATGTGTGTGAAAATCTGCAACTCTCACCTTTTTGAAATTATGTTTTAAAAGGTGCTATACAATTAAAGTTCATAAGTCTGTGCTCACAATTAAAGCTGCAGTCCATTAAGTTTTGCACCCGGGATTCAAACCTACGTCACCTCATTCAAAAGGGAATCCCACCGCTTGGCCAGGGGGTCAAGCAGGTGGTTAGAAACATCACTTCTTGCTACAGATGCAGAGGTGTTCTGCATCGCTCACCTTGCTGAAGAGAATGGACATGAAGTAGTAGTCGATGAGGAAGGTCTCGGAGAAGTTGGGATGGTCAAACTGAAAGAAGAGCGTGGTGAAGCACAGCGTGACGTACTGCAGCGACGGCGCACAGAACGACGACCGCAGCAGCTTCATCCCTGCCACCGAGATGAAGAGAGCGCGGCTACTGGAGGAGTGGAGAGATGGAGAGAGAAACGATAGAGTAGTACATAATTACACTTAACCCATTAAGGCCTGAAGCCGATTCTACAAATGTCTTCTAAATCCTAACCTGAAAAAACGTATGTTTCTATATCAGTGGTGCTCAAACTTTTTCATGTCAAGGACCGCCAAAATGATATGTATTTGGCCGCAGACTCCCATCTTAAAATATGTTGTTCCAGGGACCCCCAGAAGCAAAGATTTGAGTTAAAAATGTTTGCTTTAAAAATATATACCGGTATATTAAAAGATTTGCACACATTTTCACGATTTTTCAAAAATTGCAGATCTACAAGCTCGTAGCGCGCTATGAGCTTGTAGATCTCCCCGTCCGGCTTCCCTCCTCCGAACACGGGCCAATTGTGTTCGTGTAGACACTCGACAAAGCCGGATGCACCACGGTGGATTCGAACCCACAACCTCCGTGGTGGTGGGCAGTGACTTTACCACTGCACCACCAGAGCGATTTATCACTTCTATGTCTCATTTGAAATACTTGTTTGTGAAGGTGCAAGTCCCAGTGTGAGCTCCCAGTTCCGCATCACTGGTCCAATATATGGTAGTTAACTAGAGCCCGAATAATGGGAGACTTTTGGAGTCGATGACAATCCTGAGTCCGAGACCACTGATTACTTATGTTTTGAAATACATTTGAAAACCTTATGTTTGATTAAAATTTCTATTTGAGAATTGATTGATTGAATACTACAAAAATGTAAACAGCACAAGGTACAGTCAGACATTAAGGCTAAAAGGATAACCCAAAATTATCACATATACTGACATGCCCAAACGGGTGATCGACGCTTGGTTGAAAGTAGTTCAAAATTGGGACACATCGGCTACATGATTAATACCGTTACTGATATTGTAAAAGTAAATTAAAAGTAAATTAACGGCTAATATATCGGCCAAACTGATATTTCGGTTGGGCTCTATAGTTGATAATGTGTGAAGATACTTACTAGATATCCAGTTCTTTATGGTTCTGTCCCACGGCGCGGGCCTCTGTCGTTAAGGAGTTGAGGACTACAGCCGGGTAGATTAAGTACTTCTCTATGCATTGGAGCCACGCGTACAGCTTCTCAAACCACATCAGCTGAGCAGCATCTGTAGGAGACCACCGCATGAATTGAATATGAAGTAATAATTGAAATGAATAAATAAATACATATAAATGTAATAAAAAGTAGCCACTCACCTCGGACCTCAAACTGGCTGTACTCTTTGGAGCGGAGGACCGGGTGCGCCAGGCAGAACCAAGGTAGCTGCTTACGAAGCTGAGGCAGGAGATAATGTGTGAGGAAGCCCACCACTCCTGCCATGATGTACAGGACGAAGCTAAGAGCAGGCTGAGGATGAGGAGAGGGGAAATAAGATAGAGAGTGAGAGAGAAAGAAGGTTGAGTTTTAAAGATGAAGCAAACGTTGGAAGTTTAAAACCACTGAGAAATTAAGTGCTTTAGTTCGAATTAAGGTATGTATACAAAAAGTGACACCTAATTTTACAAACCGGTTGAAAGGGCATATGGTACATTTGCATTGAGAAAATAATTTCAAACATTATAGTGGAGTGGAAAGAAGGGGGTATCATGCACCCCCGCAAATATATTTATAATCAGTGTTTCTTGATGATGAATGATGAGCTATGTAAAAAAGTTGTCAAAATGTCCCATATACCATTTATATGCAAATTAGTGCCGCCATTATAGAAATATATATTTTCAATATAAATCAGCCATCCCTTGGTAAGGGGATGGCTTCACAATGGTAATAGATGAATTTCTGTTGTTTCCGTTGTTATGTTTATCACAAACATGGACATAGACTCTAGATCACCAGACACCTTTCAAAGTTAATGCCAAATTATACCCATTTCCATTTGACTCTCTAGGAACCTCAAGAATCCACTCAAGAAAAAATAACAAGTGAAAATTATGGCCACCACAATTTGATGGATAGGCCCCCTGAAAGGTAGGCCAGTGAGTCATTCTTACTCAAAACTAATGGTTGGAATGGATTCAGCACTCCCACAAACTCCTAAATTAGACATCCCACAAGCTCATATTGGCCAATTAATTATTATTTATTGTTCCAGTTTTTCACACCAGGTCTTCTCAACTTTGAGATTGGCTCCCACAAAGTTTTCCAGAGCGTCAGCGCTGGGCAGAGCGGGTAGCTGCCCGCCCAGTTGAGCCCGCTGCCCGGTCTGAAAAAGTGTTGGAAGTGATTCTCAACTTTGACTCCCACGAAGTTTCCCAGAGGAGTTTGGTTGGAAGTAATAAAGAGGTGTTAGAAGACACTTTTATGAAGACATTGGTGAAGAAAGCTATTATTTTGCAGATGGCAAAAAAATGTTGTCATGATACTAATAATAATAAGTAAAAATATTATTATATTATATTATTGTATTATTGTAAAGACAGCACTTACCAGCATGCCACAGGTACATGTGATCAATTTAAGAATAGTTTCATTGTGTTCCTTGACCCTCAAAACATAAGTCTAGACAACGTATTTGTTAATTTAAGTGCAATATTGGCTGATTTATAGTGAAAATATATGTTTGGATAACGGCGGCACTAATTTGCATATAAAAGTTATGTGGGACATTTTGAAAACTTTTTAACATAGCTCATCATTTTGTGCACATCCCCAATCTAGAAACACTGATTATAAGTATATTTCCGGGGGGTGCATGATACCCCGTTCTTCCCACTAGACTATTACTTTCAATATTTTTAGGTTATTCTATACTAGACAGTAGAAATGTAACAGATAGACATTTTAGTTGAGCAATTGATTCTGATTCTGATTCTGATTCTGAACAAAGGCACCCTCTAGTGGACAGAAATAGCACATTGCTACTTTAACAATAATTTTTTTTTTTATTGTAAATCATTTTTAACCCATTAATACCTGGAACGCATCTGTGTCACTTTAGATTTCTTTGGCTATTAAAAAATACCAGATATACAAGCTCATAGCGCGGCACTCTATTTTTGAAAAAAAATATTTTTAGATTTTTTTTTCAAAAAAACTGTTAGGATTTAGAAAACATTTTTAAGAATGGTCTCAGGTCTTAATGGGTTAAAAGGGAGGTAAAGTGGCTTGGATGACACTTTTCCCTGAGTGGACTGGGTCAATGCATCTATCTACATGTCGATTTTTCCGTCCATCTAGCTCCAATTACGATTAAGAAACAATGGCCAACAACTAACTTGTAGAGCTATGAAGACTGTGCTGGCACTGATGGCGAAGGTGATGACTGCCATGAGGGGACACATGACAAGATCTGAATGAAGAATCTCTTTCTACAAAGAAAAAGGGAGACAGACAGACAGAAGGAGAGAGAGTTTGTTTTCCCGCTGCAAGCATTTTATCAGTGAATCCAATCTGATAAAAAATGTAAAACTGTGATGCGACCAATCAATATGAAACTGTCAAATCAAATCCACGCCTGGATTTTATCTCGGCACATTTGAGCCAGGGGATCCTGGCGTGGAACATTGGATTTAGCTTGAGACAATATAAATGCACAACAGATTAATTGCCATCAAAACCCCAGGCACATGAGTATCACAAAAAAACAAAGTAAAGCAGCACCATGGTTAGAACGGTTTCTAAAGGCTTGTTACGGGTTTATGGCTTTACCACAGAGTTGCGCAGCTTCTCAGGAAGTGGGTCCTTGATCTCCACAGGGGGTTCCTCTGGTGTCCGATTTTCCAGCTCTGGGAATAATTTAGCTCGGACAAGAGACCTGGGGTGGAGGGAACAAAAAGAACACATAATATCATATTCATAGTGCTGTTATACTGTACATCAGTGAGATTCAACTGGCGGCCAGCAGGCCAAATCCGGCCCCAGCTGAGCTTTCTTGTGGCCCCTGGAACATATTTCATGTTCCAATGTAAAATGTAATGCAAATAATTTTTACTAGATGGTTGGTTGTACAGGATGACCATTTTGAATGTTTTTCATAACCGTTAACTCTTTCAGTGCCAAGAGTATTTTCATAAAGTACTCCCCCAGTGCCAGCAATTTGCGTTTTTTTGTAATTTTTCATTCAAATAAATGATCTGATTGGGTTTTTAAACCCATAATACAGTTCTACCAGTAGAGAGCAACAAATCGACACATTGATGACCTCGCTGGCTCACTCACCCCCTCCCAAACAGGCTCACGTCATATCCGGATGTTGACATTTTCGACAATCGTTGATTGGGCTAAATTACGATGCGATACACGACTACGATGACTGATCGTCACCCAGACCAAAGAGAGTAGACGTGGACCTCTCCGTTCGCTTTTTATACCGTGTGAAAAACCGTGACTTTCCCTATTCTGGCCGAAAATCACTGGAGAAAAACAACGTGACCCGGAAATGAATTTTTTTTTTTACATCCGGCTCCGGGTGAGTCTGAAGGAGTCAGGAAGCGAAAGTGATCATGAAAAATATACAGAATAGCACGATCAGTCAAAAGTAAAAACTCGGGATTTCTCGTGCGGTGCTGGCACTGAGGGTACTCGGGAAAAACTCGGGATATCTCGGGGCGTGGCACTGAGAGAGTTAACCAAAGCTCGTTAATGGTTAATCAACCATTAACATTAACATGGTTAATCAACCATTAACACATTAACCGCCAAGAACGTAGTCCTACGGTCCGTTAAATCCAACTGTTAAGCGCCGAGACTGTAGCCCTACGGGCTGCGGTCTTTTCGCGCATGCGCGGTCCGGGTGCACTTTCGGAATTTTTTTGATCCACTTCCGTTTCCGGTTTGATGACCGGAAATATAATTATTTGGGATCCGGTTTTGACGATCACGCCCGCTCCCATTCTACAGACGAAACTGAAACTCAATTCTCTTCCTGTAGTTTTTTCTCCTCGCATTTCACTGTTTAACGTAATCCGCTCTAACTACAACATGGATACCCCGTTTGACACGCGATCTTCACTGGGAGATACAGGGAGATCTCGCGGATGTAAACAGACCGTGTAGAGCTCAATCTTAAGGATTTTAACAAGATCTATGGCGACATGAAAAAAACAAAAAAACAACAAAAACACCTTGGCACTGGTGAGTACATTATGAGATTAACCTCTGGCGGTCGATGTGTTAACAGATAAGAATAAAATGTAGAAACTATTTAGAATGGAGGATGTTAGTGTCACTCAGGGTCCCAAATTAACGCCTACAGTATCAGTACTGCATTTGCAGTGAAGACACTGCTTCAGGAACCCAAATGCGGGTAAATATAATCTTTGGTGCCTAAAGGCGGTTACACACCAAAGAATAAAAATTCGGACTCGTTCCGAATAATTAAAAGACGCTTTTTCGCTTCGCTTTTTTGCTTCGCTTTTTCGCTTCGCTTTTTCGCTCCATGTAAGCTTGCATTGACTTTACAAGGTTTAAAAAAAAACATATTATTCGCATGAAAAAAATCGCCGCGGTGTGCAAGGACCTTGAGTCACCCAAAAGAAAATCACTTGGGTCAAAGTGTTAAAGTAGCTCACATAAGAAAAGCATCTGGTGTTAAAATATGTATTAATTATTCAAAGTAAAAGTAAGACCTTTTCATAGTATAAAGAAACAAAACAGCCAGAAATATTGTCTACTTCTACTTCTAACTACTTTCAGAATAATGTAGCTTTCAAGAAGTTCAGCAATATTTTCTTTTCACCATGTAGCCGGGTAGCTTGGTCAAAGCTACATCAGTGGCACATCAACATAAAAAAGCACAACAGGGGTTTTGAGTTCAGTTCATCCATCACAGACCATCCATTTGTAACCATTTCTAGTTTTAAGTGGATGTTGTGCACCAAATAAATTATTCTCCTTATGCATCCATTAGCTTGTATGTGTTAGTTTTGTGTGGGTTGTGTGAGTTTTGTGTGGGTTGTGTGGATTTTTTCCATTCTTCCAGCTTCCCCATATTCATCCACTTCAAACACATTATAAGAGCTTGTGCTCTTGTCATAAGAGCTTGTGCTCTCTCATCACTGAATGAAAACACCTTTCATTCATACCAACATGTAAACACTTCACCTTGCCAGCATCTTCCAGCTTCTCCATTTTCATCCACTTCAAACACACCATAAGAGCCAATACTCTTCACACAAAGACACTTTCATGCACAGAACACACTGAAATATCTACTTCCTATTTTTTTAATAAAAAATAACAAAATCTATGCCTGTGCAGTGTGCACCAAGGACTGACACAGAAATGTCCCTATCAAACATCAAAATGCAGTATGAAGCAGGCCCTAATAGGTTACCATAATGGACATAATGTGTCCTATCGGACCTATAGCACACAACAAACGGTTTTGTTGTCATGGTCTTGTGGCCCCCCGACTTCAATTCATTTTACAATTGTGGCCCCCTACCTTATCTACTTGAATATCCCTGCTGTATATCAACTGAGATGTGATTCCGTAGTAGTTACGAGGCCACCGGCTGCAGATAATCACAGCCCTGCTGACAGTGTAACAGCACAACCTCGAGTGCAATATTGCTTTTGAACAGTTTCTGATTTTGACACAAAACATGGTTTGTTCTGGATTCAATCATCAAAGCTTTTGTTAGGCAACATATAAAACAGTCATCTCAAATCAAGTGGGTAGTCCGGGCAACATCAGATGCAACGCAGATACCCTGTATGTACTACATATGAATGAATCTCTTACTACACAAAATATGTTGGGAATGAATGTGGGCCGTTTCAAGCCTAATGCAAACTACTGAGACAAACTGTCAAGTGATGTGTTACTCAACAAAAATAAAATAAAAGTAGATATAATGCCATGTGAAGACAGAATACTGACCATAGGATGGTGGGGTCACTGCTCTGACGACTGAGGTGGTAGGACAGGGCCAGGAGGAGCCCACAGAACACGGAGAACAGCACCGGCACATGGGCGTCACCCCACGGCGCCTGGAGGTCAAAGGTTAACACCACAACATGAGGAGAGACCACATTCAACTCACAACCTGCCTGTTTTTTTGTTTGTTTTTTATATTTGAAAAACACATACAGAATGTATAGATTTAAGTCATCGAGGATGACATAATCAAGTCTGACTTATTTACATTGTGGTGCTCATGGCGGGCAGAAGAAGCAACATTTCTCACACCCTGAAGAAAGCGCAAGCTGACACGTCTTGGTGTATTTTTTGTATTATTATTCTAGCCCAATTAAGTAAAGGCCCTTTACATTTTTCAAACCTACAGTACCCTGAGTGCCTGGATCTGGATTATTTATTTCTTCTTTTCAGCCATGGCTCTTCCTCCCTCTTTGAACAATGTTTCTCTATTCATGACGTTCACTCTCAAGTGTCCTCGCTGCCACTTACATTTATAGCACCAAGGCAAAACCCATACAGCACAGCAGCCACCAACACACTGCGAAATAGGCTGAAGAGAGACGATACGGGGCTGGTAGTGGCTGTGGAGAGAGACAAGACATGGATTTCATTTTTTACAGCGACAGTGCTCATTAATCAACAGAAATCATCACTGTCAATATGCCAGTGTTATCCGTGCGGCTAATTCTGACGTGCAGAAAGAACCCTAAGTGAACATGGGGAGAACATGCAAATAGAGATGCACCGATACAGGTTTTCTCAATTCCGATCCGATCCGATATATCAATTAGGATATTTTTTGATATCCGATATATATGCCGATATCCGAGCAAAACTTTAAATACAAAAAAAAATGCATTACCTTTCAATTAAAGACATTTATTACTGAATATTTTAAAGTACAATAACAGTAGAAAAAAAACAAATACACTATGATCTATCACCAAAAGAAAATACCTACAAATCAGAGGCGTCAATTGGGTATAGCAGGGTATTGCAGCTGCCATACCCTGGCTCCAGGAAAGGAAAAAAAAAAACTTTTTTTTATCGGAACGTGGATTGGTTATGTCATGTCCGATATGTGAAATAAGTCATATCGGTAGCCGGTATCGGTGCAACTCTACATGCAAACTCAACACAAAGGCCCCAGTTGTATTTCGAAACCCAGGATCGACATGTGTCAATCGCTGAGCCAGCAAGACCAATCAATCATCCCTCGCTCTGACCGTTTTTTATTCTTTTTTTTATTATTTAAAACCTGTTCTTACCAGTTCCCCCAAAGATGTGCATGTCAATTTGCTCCAGCACACACATGATAAAGGTGTTGACCTGAGGTAGGAGCCCAAACAGGAAAATGACCGGGAAACACAAAGCAAACACTGTTGGAGAAAACAAAAACACACAAAAACAAAATAAGTCAAAACAAACTGTTTTAAAATCCAGCCTATAATTAACTCATTCAGTGCCAATGAAATAAAAAAATTATTGCGAACTGTGCAAGCAATTTTTCAATTTTCTTATACCTTTTTCAAGTACCGTAGTCACAGAATATTTATCTCCAGTATAATCGATCCCCTGATGGGTGCTAATCACTGAGGGTTGCACTGTGTGGTTTCACAAAATGTCAACGAGGTCATTGGACCTTGTTGACATTAATTGTCTGCCTTTTGAAAATAACATAACATTGAAAAATACAAAAAAGGGATAGTTCACCCAAAAAACTACTTTTTCTCTATCACTTACTCACCCCATGGAGACTTGAATTCATGGATATTTTTTTGTTTTCATCGGGATGGCAGCAGTTCCAGTAGGAGACACAAAGAGTCTTCCTTGTGTCTGCATACGGAACCGCTGCCGGTCATCAAATTATTGGCTCAGGAATGCGACGAAAACAAAAACAATATTCATGAATTCAAGTCTCCATGGGGTGAGTAATCGATAGGAAAAAAAGTCATTTTGGGGGTGAACTATCCCTTTAATTTAGAATAATGTTTTATTATTATCATTAAAATTTGAGTGTTTTGCTAATTATATTACTCACTTATATAGCAATATCCTCTCAGCCTACAGGTTGGGAATCACTGGTCTATGCACGCAAACACACACACACACACACCACACAAACTAACCAATGAGCATGTCCCTGGCACAGAGGAGGAACTGCGCAGAGAAGAAGGTGACGCCATAGAGGGAGAAGGGCTGCAGGCTGGTAGAGCTTCCAGACAGGTCAAAGATCCAGATCATCACACAGCACAGGCAGAAGTACGCTGGCCGGCTGTACACGATGATCCAGTTATGGCCCTGTTGTCAGGAGGGAACGGACAGAGAGAGGGCAGATAATGGGTGAATTACTTGGCTTTCAGCTGACAAAAGATTCAATGAAAATGGGAAGGTTTTCCATGTCAAATTATTTCATGATGTTCTTCTAATCTAACCCATTCAACCCGGTAACGCATACTGTGTCATTTTAGATTTTAGCTATAACCGTTATTTTATACTTTGGCTATTCAAAAATAGCAGATATAAATGCTCCTATGAGCTTGTAGTTCTGCTATTTATTTATTTTATCGTGAAAATGAGTGCAAATCTTTGAATATATATATATTTGGGAACATTTGTAACTGAAATCTTTGCTTCTGGGGGTCCCTGGAACTAAATATGTTGAGATGGGGGTTGGCAGCCTAATACATATTATTTTTTCTTGACATGAAAAGGTTGGAGCACCACAGACATTTGTAGTTGCGTTCCCGGATTGAATGGGTTAATTCCATCTATTAGACTGGAGGATTTGATGTATTGCCCCAGCACTACTCCTGCAGCCAATTGTGCTTATATGGATGCCCAGGCCAAGCCACATGCGCCACAGAGGATTCAAACCCCTAAGATGAATTCCATTCCCCAAAACTCGGTCACTCGCTCACTCTCCTCGCTTCCTCCACTCGCGCCTAAGCCCCGCCCCTGCGAGGAGCCGAGGATTATTTGTGAGGACGGAGTGGTCGAGCAGTTGCCCTCAAAGGATCGGACTGCACTCGGTGTCATTTCAAAGCGACGGCAAATTCCGCGATCACTTATGACGTCTCACACAGCTGGACCAGAGCCGTGGATGAAAATATACATGTATAGAATAATATGCAGGTATAGAATAATACAGAATATAAGAATAGACAATTCATCAATGTGGATGGATGGCCACATCGTTATCTTTAGTTAACATTGTTGTGCAAAGCCATTTATTCCTGAAATAGTGAATGAAGCGCCAGGATGAGCAAACTTACATTTATGAATTTAATCCTGACCTGTCCCTCTTTTCTCTCGTACAGTCCCCAGAACCCCAGTACAAAAATGTATCCATGAAGTGTAGATGCGTGGCAAAAAGGAAACGTCGCAGCCGAGGGGCGCGCAGAACGGTGGATGCATATTTATAGCAGAAACAGGTTCACATTTAACTATAGCCGTACTCATTCAATTCTGAACCGTGTAAATGTAAAATTCTCTATTAGCTGTGAAGGGTCTTCTTTCATGTGTCCTTGGGTCCTTCTTCTCCATCTGCTCGCGCACCTCTCGTCCTAAAACACCCTCGCCCCAGGTCTAATCGGGCGGCCTCGGCCCTCGGCATGGTTTCAGGTTTCAAGCATTGTTTGTGTGGCCACATGTGGAGGAGGACCATGTATACGTCACGGGAGAAGGGGAAGAAAAAAAAAAACGTGTACACGTGATGCGGAAGTCTGCCGCGAGGAGCTGTGGAGGCAGCTCGAGCGTTCACTTCATGTACACTCGCTGAATGCGGAAGCGGAGAGCCTCCTCGCCTCCTCCACTCGACTCCTCCAAGAAGCAAATGAACAATTGGACTCCGACTACTTCCGGTTTGAAGTCGGAGTGACCGAGTGGGAGTGAGCGAGTGGCAGAGATTTTCGTTATTGGAATTTGGCTCTAGTCTCCGTGGTGGTGGACAGCAACGTTACCCCTGCGCCACCCAAGTGCTAATGTTAAACAACTGGAAATAAAACAACACTCACATGCATTGGAGAAGCTGCATCAGGTTGTACACTCTGTAAGAAAAGAGATTGGCATGGATTGATGGCAAGTTCTCATACACATAAAAAAAGGCGTCAACAGTTTAAGGAGATAACAATGAAGAGATCATACATCAGATAGCTAATTTAGATAAGAGCTATGTGTCCCCATTCTTATACTGACACGAACATCCCTTATCTAAGCATTCTAGATGAATGGTTGTGGCCTTTTCACTTCTTACTGCAGCTGTTGGTTGCAACCCATTAAGACCTGGAACTGTGTCATTTTTAGATTTGAGCTAAAAAGCATTATTTTACACTTTGGGCTATTCAAAAATAGCAGATATACAAGCTCATAGCGCGGCACCGAGTGCCGCGCTACGAGCTTGTAGATCTGCTATTTTTGAAAAATCGTGAAAATGTGTGCAAATCTTTGAATATATATATTTTTTAAAGCGAACATTTTAACTCAAATCTTTGCTTCTGGGGGGTCCCTGGAACAAAATATTTTGATGGGGGTCCGCAGCCAAATACATATAATTTTGGGGGTCCTTGACATGAAAAAGATTGAGCACCACTGATATAGAAACATGCGTTTTTCAGAATTCTGCTGAGATTTAGGAGACATGTAGAATCGGCTTCAGGTCTCAAAGGGTTAAGACTGCTGGTGCATGAGAAAGTGAAGCTTATTCAATAGCCATTTATGTACGACACTGACCTTGATTCAATTGGAAGTTGCTCTTGATAATAGCTTCAACTAAATGCCCCCAAAAATCCCAAACAGAATGTGGATGTTCAGTGTTAAATATCCTAAAAGCACCAACAGCAATGTAGCTGTGGATGAGACCCAGTTTTTTGCGAGCCAGAGGCAGGTCACCGACTGACTGCACCTTGAGTAAGGAGTACTGGCAGCTGGCGATGACCAGGCAGAACTGGAAGACCCAAATGTCCCTGAAGAAGCCCTGGAGCAGCAGCAGGAACCCCAGGAAGGCCACCAGGCTGGCCAGCACCACGGCGAACACGTTCTCCCCCACCCGCCGGTTCCTGACACAAAAGGGTGAAGTGGGGTCAGTTGCACTATACGTATGACTATCACTTCACATGGCTTTGATATCGTTTCATTAACCATTTTGGGCGGGAACCCCTATTTGTAACTATACCTTTCAGGATATGGCAACATACATTTTTGGTAATTTTTGAATACATATTTGAGAAAATATTTCAGAAAACTTCAGGATTTAATAATAATAATAATAATAAACTTTATTTGTATAGCACCTTTCATGACATGAAATGCAGCTCAAAGTGCTTTACAGAGCAAGAATACAATTACAGTTAGAACCAATTTAACAATAAAGCAAACAAAAATACAATAAAATAAAATAAAAGCAAAGGCAAAAGCAAAGGCATAAAACAACATTAAAATAGGGAATACAGTGAGGAATTAAAAATCAACCAAAGAATCAGCTAAAAGCAAGAGTGAAGTAATAGGTCTTGAGCTGTGCTTTAAAGCTATCGACAGAGGCTGCCTGTCTTAGGTGTAATGGGAGTTTATTCCACACTGTCGGTCCGTAAAAGCAGAATGCTGCTTCACCGTATTCTTTATATGTCATTGTAGGCACCTCGAGCAGGTCAGCACTTAAAGACCTGAGGGCCCGGTTTGGAACATATCTCTCTAGGCAGTCAGAGAGGTAGGTAGGTGCCAGACCATTTAGAGCTTTATAAACTATTAAAATAATTTTAAAATCAATCCTAAAAACAACCGGGAGCCAGTGTAGTGAAGCAAGAACTGGAGTGATATGTTCTCTCATCCTGGTTTTAGTTAAAATTCTGGCTGCCGCATTTTGAACAAGTTGTAATCTGTCAGTTGTTTTCTTTGGCAGGCCAGAGTAGAGTGCGTTGCAGTAATCAAGCCGAGAGAAAACAAAAGCGTTTTTAGAATCGGCGTTTTTAGAATCGGCCTCAGGTCTAAATGGGTTAAAAAGTGTAACCCAAAAAATGGGTTACACTTTCACAATTCAAGGAATGATGCAGGGCTTAAACACATCTGAATTTAAATTTTAAACACATTTTAGTCATCTTCAAGGTGCATGGTTAATTTGCAGCTTTGCTTAAGTTGCATGCGATTCAAAAGTCGGGAGCTATCAAATATATGTATATTACTTTGATTATTACAATTCTGTGTTTTCTGATAGCACGTCTACACCATATAAAAGCATTTTCAAGCACCCTATTAACTCTTTCAATGCCATGCTTATTTATGGAATTTTGGTTCCGAGTGCCACAGCAAAATTCATTGTAAAAAAAAAAGTGCTTAGGAGCCGAGATACAGCCTTTTTCAGTAAGTAGTTAAACAAAGAGTGAATGGAGCAGCAAATCTTCAAATCATCATATCTTGGGTTCTGAACATGTTTTTCCAAAAAGTTTTTGAGTTTTTTTTTTTTTTTCCATGACGTCTTTGACGTCCTGTGGCACACGGGGCGTCAGGCCTCGTGACGTCTTTGACGTCATGTGGCACTGAATGAGTTAAGAACATCTATCTATCCATCCTACCTGTCTAACAAGGCTAGCAGGGCCAGCCGATCATAGCGAACCCTCAGCCACTTCCTCGGCAGCACCCAGAAGCGATAGTATTGTTTGGGTTTGGCCTTCTCCTCAATCATCAGAGTGTTCTCCTGGGACTCCTGTAGAGACTCGTGGTCCAGGTCAAACTAGAGAGGTATGGTGATAAGAGGGTTGAGAGGACTCCTGAATATTCATCAGAATCTGTTTTATTATTGTTATGGCAATTATGCCAATTATTGCACAAACTAGGAATTTCCATCAGAGAGTTCTTCAACACAAAAACACGCTAACAGCAAACAACAGGGTGTGTGTGCTGATTCATGAATATGTTGTCTGAACATTTACCTCATCTTTGTTAACACATCAAATACAATTCAGGTATGAAATTGAGTATTGAGCTTAGAAAGATATCTTCGCTTGAAGTGGTCTTTGACTCAAATTGAGTGGTTTTCAAACTATTTGAGTCAAAGGCACACCAATGGGCAAGTCAAAATCTCAAGGCACACCGGGTATTCATATACTTTCAAAAGTTCCCCTCCAACACTTGTCATCACTGTTATGATGGACACCAGATTGAAATATTAAAATATTTTGGGAATTTGCATCGGCATTGAGAAATTAGTGCGCACAAAATACTGCTATAGTGAATAAAAAGCACATCTGGACTGGTCTCGTCAGACCAGTGTGTCTTGGAGTCGGCACACCGTTTGGACTAAAGCAGAGGTCTTCAACAGGGGGTAGGTCCGGGACCCCTAGGGGGTCCTTAGAGCTACTATAAGGGGTCCGCCAAATCTTTGTGTGAGAGGATGTTTTTTTTTTTTTTTTTTTTTTACATGAACAACTTTTAACCCTAGCATCCTTATCCTGAGGGGGAACATTAGCCGAAAATAGCAGATCTACAAGCTCACAACGCCTCGCGCTGCGAGGCGTTGTGAGCTTGTAGATCGGCTATTTTTGGCGAAGAGGTATAGAGGTTTAGAGGGGAAAAAGAGAAAAACAATTTTCTACAATATAGAGGGGGTCCCTGCTTCATCTCTCTCTCTCAGCTAGGGGGTCCTTGGGCTGAAAAGGTTGAAGGCCCCTGGACTAGAGTGATACTCTGCATCTATTATTTAGCCCACTTAGGGAGAAATTCTGCATGGCGTGTCGTGCACCTTACAGTGGTGGGCCCACCACAGCAGACATGTACTGGGCAAACACTGGGTCACTGGAGTATGGGAATCTGAAGAGATTCAATCCGTTTAGTGATAGCACATGATGACACAACAAGCAAGTAGTGCTCACCTCAGGCATCTCCAACGGCACCCTGCGCACCTGCATACCCTGTAGAACCACCGGCCTGGGCTGGAGCATGGAGAGCACAGGCGCCCCCTCCTGGACCTCAGTGGAGGTGAAGCTGGAGGACTGCGACTGTCTCTCCCTCTCCCTGCAAAGTCAGGCAACGTCAACAAATGTAAGTATTTTACGTATAGCCTGGATGCTGTGGTTATGAACCCTGGTTCAGGTCAGGGGACAATACTGCATTTGAAGGTACAAAAGGTAATATATATCATCGCTGTCTGGCATAACCTTGTATGTCAAAAATAAGAAACGTAACATTTCAGGAAATAGAACAAAGAATCTGTGTTCCAATGGATCCAAAGTAGTTATTTAGTCACAAGCGTTTGTTAATACTTTTCACTGGTTAAATATTCATAAAACCCACAGACAGATTTAATCACTTTCATACTGGCATCCCCATTTTGGGCATGTCATTATGGATATACTGTAGCAAAAATGTCAAATCTAAGTAGGGTATTGATTCATAAAGAAGAAATATGGAGATATAAGGTTTCTGCCCGACAGAGGCGATATGGATATGCTCCACTCTCCCAGTCAAGAGGGTTAACTGGTGATAAAAGCTTGATAACTTACAGCACTGGGTCCTCGTAACCGCCTCCAGCAGGTCCAAAAGTATATGATCTCTTCACTCCTGTTACACGGGAACACAAATTAACCTCTGAGAGGGGAAGTGCAGAGTTTAAAAAGAGGCAATGCAGGCCACTCACTATTGTTGCATTATGCAAAGGTAAAATAAAATACTATGCTAAAATACTAGATATCTGCACTGGATCTGAATGAATGAACAGATGTACAGTCTATTAATAGATATAAATGTACAGTGAATATATGAATATCTATACATCTGTCGCTAAACATTTATTAGCAAACTAAAAATGAATTATGAATGTACATATGGTACAGTCTATCGGCATTGAGTATATAGGTGTATATGGATTACATTAAGCATATTCAAAAAGCCTGCATTTTTCACTACAGAGTAAAGGAAGGCTTGCTCCTTGTTTGACACACTGGGGTGATGTCAGCAGACACAACCTGCGCTCATGCGGAAAACACAACATAGCGTTTTTTTCTTACCTACCGGTCTCTTGCCATAATTCACAGGAAACGCCAGACCTGTTGATGTTCTGTTTCTGGTCTTTCTATCTGTAGCATTATTAGCATATGCGCTTCTCAGTGTGTCTCTTGACTGTGACTGGAATAGTGTTTCTTTTTGGGGGTGGGAGGGGCAGACAGCATGGAGCAACTTGCGTGACTTTGTTTGGTCTGCCTTGTTGATAACGGAGCGCATCGTTTGAAGTTGACAAAAAAAAAAAAAAATGTTCGGTTCGTAGTGCTTGCCGAACCGAAAACGTTCCAATACAACTATGCATATCGTTACACCACTAATATCTAGTAAAAGTATCAGTAAGAGGCAGTGCATTGTCTTAAAGTTCTCATATCGGGGTCAAGCTTGGTTGATATATGACTTTGGCTTTGTGGTTTGTAGAGGAGGGATGAGTCTCGGCTGGACAAAGTGCCGAGTCATACATCGTGATTGTGAACCTCGATATTTTATTCATGCTCGATGGAAAGCGATTCCCAAATCAGCCATCCTCAAAAGGCCTTGCGGGTCGCTCGGGGCGTGCCTCAAATGCAGGACGTCGAGTGAACGAAAACGAGCGCTCTTCAAAACAACCGTTTTGGGAATCGCTTGCATGCAACAGGCATGCGCGTGCCGTGCACGCTGGTTTAAACACCACAACTCGCAGGAAGTGCAGCGTAGTTACCATTACTATTCACTCACCGCTCTCATCGTAGAAGTAGTGCACAGCCCCCTCTGATGTGTCGTCGAAGGTGGAGGCCTCGTGGATGCCACCGCGGGGCAGCAGCAGCGAGGAGGCGAACTGTAAGGCTGAGGGCAGTGTACGGGTCCGGGAGTGGGACGAGGTCCGAGCCCTCTGGAGGTCCTGGAGGCTACAGGATGACGACAACATGGACATGGGTGGACAGAACGGTTTGGTTTGCATTGTTTACCCAGTTAGCATTTAAATGATAACAATAATTATATCTAGAATCTAGATTTAACATTGATTTTTAATTCCCACAATTCTTTTTTGGGGGGGCTTTTCTGCCTTTATTTGTATAGTAGTAGTGGAGTGTGACAGGAAACAGGGAGAGAGAGATAGGGGGTGGTGACACGCAGCAAAGGTCGTCGGGCTCGGGAATCGAACCTGCGACATGCTGTCAGGCTGCATTAGAGCATATATGTGGTTGCGCCTGAACCGCTAGGCCACCAAAGCCCACATTGCTGACAGAAAACGGATAGATTTTTTTATCCTCCTCCTACATACTAATTTTTATAGGAGATAACGCAGGAGGTTAGTGCTGCACTCATGTGGAGCGTGAATGTTGAGAACATTCAATGCTGTGCAGGATGAAATCAATGTGCTTGGTATTTTTAAAACATGGCAGCTTAGCTTGGCTGTAACAAACTCTACTCTGGATACTCTGGAGATAATACAGTTTAGGCATTTAGCAGATGCTCTTAATCCAGAGCGATTTACAGTAAGCAAGGACACAAGATAATACATCATAATACATCATAATCTCTACATATATATTTTTTTCCAACCTTCCACCACATTATGATGCATTTATTTATTCTGGCAGTGAATGAGTTAATGATAATGACATAAAAGGAATAGTTCGCCCAAAACGTGACTTTTTTTTCTTCTATCAATGGCGTTTTTGACGCATTCCTAAGCCAATAATTTGATGACTGGGTGTAGTTCTGGTAGGAGACTCAAAGAGTCTCCTTTTTAGTCTCCTACCAGATACATTAGCATCTTTCCGCCGGTAATCAAGTTATTGGCTTAGGAATGCGTCAAAAACTAAAGAAAATCTCCTGGAATTCAATGCTTCATGGGGTCTGTACTCTGTAATTGATAGAAAATGAGATTTTTTTTGGGGGGGGGTGAACTACTCCTTTAAAACAAGTAGAACTCAAATTCAAGGACCTGTATGAATATTGCTAGCTTGTTAGTGTGATTTAGCTTGGCTGACCTGGGTGGGGATCCCATGGTGGAGGGGGGAGGTGTCGGGTTGCTGCCTGCGTTGTGTCTCCTGCGGATGGCCTGGGTCCTCTTTACACTGCTGACTGAGTCACGTTTGCCCCCGTCCTCTGGGGCCAAGGCTGTAAGTGACATTAATGACACTTTTTACTAGGGCAGAAACAGAGCATCTCATCTCATCTTTTCATAAAGGAATGCCTAACTTTATAACTTATGACTTATACGTATGATGGTGTCGCGCAATAGCCAATCTACAAGCTCAAAACGCGTTTGTAGATCTGCTATGTTTTGAAAATATTTGCCTATAATGATATGCCCAAAATAGAGACATGAGGTTCAAAGTGGTTAAGTCTGTCTGTGGGGTTTCATAAATATTTAACCAATGAAAAGTAGTGTGTAACTAAATAATAACTACATTCGATCCATCAGAACACAGGTTCTCCCCCACCATCACCTGAAAAGGAACGGTTTTGGACATGCAAGGTTACTGCCCGATAGTGACAACATGAGGAAATCACTGTTGCAGGGCATTGGGTGGCAGACCAGTTCTTGAACACATGCAGGCTACATTACTGAGTTCTTCTGATGTCACTCACCGCTGTCACAGCTATAAACAATAAGCATACTGCTCAAACAAACACAGCTTAACACCTGAGGCCGATTCTACAAAATGTCTTCTAAATCGTAAGTGTTTTTTGAAAAAAACGTATGTTATATATCAGTGGTTCTCAATCGTTTTCATGTCAAGGACTCCAAAATTATATGTATTTGGCCCCACACCCCTATTTCAAAACATTTTGTTCCAGGGACCCCCAGAAGCAAAGATTTGAGTTAAAAGTGTTCGCTTTAAAATAATATATATTCAAAGATTTTCACGATTTTTTAAAAATAGACAGACTTAACCACTGGCGTTCCTATTTTGGGCATGTCATTATGTTAAGATATTCCCCAAAAAATTAAAGTAGCAAAAACAGGAGGTCACATTGCATCACGACACAACGCGTTGTGAGCTTGCAGATCCGCTATTTTGCACGATACAACGAAGTAGAACATTAACTTGCATAAAAACATTAACAGTTGAAATACAGAGATACAACAGCGACGATACACAACAGAGACGATATGCCGAACACCAGTGCTGTAATTAGTGTATGTGTGTATTGTGTAACCAGCTGAAATGAATAAATAAACTGATATTTAACCCTTTAAGACCTGGAACGCATCTGTGTCACTTCTTGATTTGAGCGAAAAAGCATTATTTTACACTTCGGCTATTCAAAAACAGCAGAATATTTGTGCAAATCTTTCAATATATATTTTTTCAAGCGAACATTTGGAACTGAAATCTTTGCTTCTGGGGGTCCCTGGAAGAACATATTTTGAGATGGGGGTCCGCGGCCAAATACATGTCATTTTGGGGGTCCTTGACATGCAAAAACTGATATTATAGCAACATATGTAAAAAAAAAAAAAAACTGTTAGGATTTAGAAGACGCAGAAGCAAAGATTTGCACAAATGTTCACTATTTTTCAAAAAATAGCAGATCTACAAGCTCATAGCGCGGCACTCGGTGCCGCGCTATGAGCTTGTATATCTGCTATTTTTGAATAGCCAAAGAAATCTAAAATGACGCAGATGCGTTACAGGTCTTAAAGGGTTAAAAGAAAACTCACCTCCGCCCACAGCCCCCTCTTCAACCAGCTCTCCCGTCCTCCACCCCATCTGGTTCCCTGTCCAGGAGCCTCCCAGGGAGTCCAGCCGGTGGTGATGAGCTCCAGGGAAGCCGTCAGTGTGGCTGTTCCGGGCCTCCAGGTCGGACTTGGAGAGAGTGAGGGTGCGGGGGGCCGGAGTGGAGGACGAGGGCATGGCGAGCGCCACAGCGGGCACGGCCGCCGCCGTGGCGCTCTGACCCCCACCGCCGGCCCCGTCCATGCTGAGCACCCTGGCGTGAGTTTTGGCGCTCGCCGTGCTGGCCGAGCGATGAGCGGCGCGAGAGTGTGTGTGCGAGGGGCCGGCCAGAGAGTCTGGCAACTCCCCGTCCCTTTGTGGGGCGGGCGGCGGAGCCGCAGAGGGTAGCGGGGACACGACGCCGGCGTTGGTGAGGTCTGGGGAGTAGCAGGAGGTAGAGGAACTCGTGTCATCTTCGTCGTCGTCGTCGTCATCGTCGTCGGAGCTGTAGCGCCGCTGAGAGCCCAGGCTGGAGCCGGCGCTCATGTCGCTGCCGTCGTCCTCGTCGCTCGAGTCCTCAAACAGGCTCTCGCTGTACGCCTTGACGCCCAGCCGGCTGCGCACGGGGATGTAGTCCCTGTGCTGCCTGTGGCTGTGGTGACGCCTGTACGGGCCACAGTCGAAGCTGCCGCTCCCCGTGCCGACCCGCTTGCGGGGGGCTCGGGGGGCTTTCCGCCGGCCCGGCCTGTGGCCCGCGGACGTCCGCAGCAGCTTCAGGTCTTTGGGGCGAACCACCTGCTGCTGGCCCTGCAGCGCGGGCCGGTCCGATAGCGGGAAAGGGGCGGAGGACACGGGGAGGGCGGGCTCGGAGCACACTAGACCCAGGGCCAGCCCTGAGGACGCCGAGTTGGCCTGTCGAGGCGGGGGCGGGGGGGGAACCGGGACGATCCGGTCTATATCACGAATGTCCATCGAGCGGTCACTGCTCGAGGGGGAGGAGTTCGGCCGGAGGAGAGGAGGGGGCTGTGCGATGTCAGAGGGCAAGTCCTCCCCCTCGACGAGCGTCCTGTCCAGCCCCTGGCCAAGGGAGTGATCTTTGGAAGGTGAGCGCAGCAGCACGCTGTCGGACAGATTGTCAGTGTCACTGCCGTCCTGAGCCGTCGAGTCCTCCAAGGGCTCGGGGAGCCCAGAGCCCGCGGCGGGGGCTGAGGAGGACGCCCGTGCATCCGCGGGTCGTGGTAGGCTGAACGAGGGGCTCTCGAGCTGCGTGGAGTCAGTTTTCTCGCTGCGGTAGCTGCTAACGGTGCTGAGGGTCTCGCGATCCGTCGTGGCCCCTCCGGCACTGAAGCAGCTATCCGTAGAACCAGCGGCTAGGGCCACCCCACTGCGGCTTCCCGGGTGCTCGGTCCCAGGGCCAAATGCCACGGGGTCGAGGCCCAGACCCAGAAGGTTCTGACTCAGCTCCTCGCTCAAGCTGCTCTTTATGAGTGGGCTAAGGGGAGTCTCCCCCAGGCTCTCGGACTCAGCAGAGGGACCAAGGGGAGAGTAAGCCCTCATACAATGTCTCTCGGGACTCTGGGGAGACAGTCGCTCCAGCGCCCCCACCTCCAGCATGTGTTCTTTCTCCCCACCGTCTTCCTGACTGGAGGGGGAAGGGGGTATAGACAGGCAATCCCCAGGCTCTCTGAATACGGTTGACACTCCAGGCACTCCCATTAGGCCTGGGAATTCCCCTCCAAGAGCTGCAGCCAAGCAGGACTGGACGACACTAGCAGCCCCTATTGAGCGAGAAATCAACATTAGAATAAACGAGCCGGGCAGAAAGAAAAAAAAGGGTGAAATGGGTCTTTGTAGAATGTGCATGTCTATTTTAGACAGAAAATACATATCATGTTCAAACTCAATAAATTAGCTTCATTTGAAATGAATGGGGGGAAAACATTGTTCAGTTAATTCTGCAGCCCTACAAAGTAAAAGCTGGCTTACTACTGATTGTATCCTGGGAGCTCTGACGTAGAATCTCCCGGTGAGCTGAGGTCACAATTACATTATTGCTGCCTTGCTCCCGCATTAGCTCCCTGATATCTGAAGTGCAAAAATGGAAACTGTGGTTACAACACAACTAGTAGGAATAAAGTAGAAACTACTACTACAAGGGAAGGAACTTAAGGTTCAAGGTTGTACTTTATTGTTACATCTTGTGTACAGGTACATAAAGAGTAAAACTTATTTTTGTTTTGCTTCCTTCAGGCAATGCACCAGCATAAATAATCGATAATAAGGAATCGTAAAAAGATTTAAAGAAAAGAGTGCATATGTGTTGTGTGACCTACAGGGCTTTACCATGTTGGATCTGATTTCACAAAGAGAGATGAATATTCCTCCTCATGCTATCAGACTCGCTTTCACTTTACATCGCCGTTATGAGCAGAAACGACCTAGTCTGCTTGGTTGCCAAAGTGGCTTCAAAAAAGGCATGGGTATGATTTTCCATCAGTGATAATATTATTTTTTTTGTGTGTTTCTCCTCCAACTGTGGGAGTGGGGTTCACATGTAACCACTGGTTTGACCCATTCACTGGCATGATTCATATTGGTAAGAAAAATATAATACTACACAGTGAGATTGTAAACAGTGAGATTGTAAACCTAGCCCAGTATGCCCAGCATGGCGACTGCATGAAAACACAGATACATACCCTTAGTGCCGCCCGTATCTTCCAGCTGAGGTAAAAACTCCTAAAAGCACACACACATTTAATAAGTCACACAAGCCATTTGAGACACATTAGGATGTGCACATAAAGCATACAGGAGCACCTAAATAACAAAATAGAAGTACCTAATAGAAGGGAGAGATTTAAAATAGCTCTGCTCAAATTGACAACTGCTTAGTATGCGGTAACCCTTACCGACACCTGGTTGAGCCCAAACAGTGAGTGCTGAGAGCTGCAGCGCACAGGCGGTGTTGAGTTGACCTTCCGAAACACAGTCATCTCCACACCGACATGACTGTCCCTGTGAGGAAATTAAAACGGCAGTGGAAAGAGGACTGAAATAAATACACCATGCAGCATAGCATTTGAGTACGCTGTGATCTTATTCAATATACTTCTTCAAACTACAGCGCAAACATCCACTTATTGTTCACTGGACATAATGGCCCTCATCAATCTAACATAGAAACCAGCACAGATCACACTGTAGAATTCATGTTATGACAGGGTTCACGTGTGATTTATGAAACGGTTGTGTCTCATTAATCATAGCATAAGAATGATAGTGCTGATAAATGTGACAGCTGAAAACGATTTTTTTTAAATATCACGCCCTTAACACATTAACCGCCAAGAACGTAGTCCTACGGTCCGTTAAATCCAACTGTTAAGCGCCGAGACCGTAGCCCTACGGGCTGCGGTCTTTTCGCGCATGCGCGGTCCGGGTGCACTTTCGGAATTTTTTTGATCCACTTCCGTTTCCGGTTTGATGACCGGAAATAGAATGATTTGGGATCCGGTTTTGACGATCACGCCAGCTCCCATTCTACAGACGAAACTGAAACTCAATTCTCTTCCTGTAGTTTTTTCTCCTCGCATTTCACTGTTTAACGTAATCCGCTCTAACTACAACATGGATACCCCGTTTGACACGCGATCTTCACTGGGAGATACAGGGAGATCTCGCGGATGTAAACAGACCGTGTAGAGCTCAATCTTAAGGATTTTAACAAGATCTATGGCGACATGAAAAAAACAAAAAAACAACAAAAACACCTTGGCACTGGTGAGTACATTATGAGATTAACCTCTGGCGGTCGATGTGTTAAATATTCTCGCTTTAGAGGCCGTGACCCTGGCGTGTTCAACATGGACATGTGGAATATGGCCAAGAAGAGAAAACTTCTCTGGTGGAGATAGATATTTTAACATTGCAACTTAAGTTGGAGGAGCACTCCACCGTGGTCTATGTGTGTATTTGTGCACTGTTGAACCTGCGCTCTTGCTCTGTTGCAAGGTTTGCCTGTGGGGTTATCACTTATTGCGTGACGGGATAACCTTTGTCACCTAGTACATGAATCACACGAAAATGACGGCCCTGCCCCCATTTCAAACAATTTGGACACATTTACGTTATGGACACATTCAGTCGATATAGGCCTTTATATACTGTAGGTTAGGTTACATATTTCTAAGTGATAAATATGTGATTGCATAGATCAGATAGCCATCAGATTCTCCAACTATGCTGCACCGCAAGTCTGTATCATGCACTACTATGCATCAGTGGTTTCATGTCAGGCTTATCGCTGCAACCACATCCCCTAAGTAAATTCCTTCTATGAACCTTAGACTTCGCAATGAAGTGTTAAGGCTTCTGACAAGCTTGCTTATCATTAACCTTGTTTACCTGTGTTGATTTCCATCATGGGTTGCTGACCCCTCCTCTCCCTCCTCCGCCCTCGGGGCATCGGCCGTGAGCGAGGCCTGCTTCTGCTCTATGATCTCGCCGAGGTCGAACATGGTGTGAAGCCGGAAGTTAATCACCTTTATGGCTGTGAAGAAGACCGCCACCACGGCACAGTACACCCCTGCTACCACCAAACTAGGAGGAAGGGCCTGAGAGGTAGGCAGAGACAACGACAGCAAATGAGGCTCTGTATACTATACTGTAGTGGAGTCATATGAGACTACTTCAAAGAGATGTTGAACTTTGGTAGTTTTAGGTGCAGTATACATATAAATATTATCAATCATCTTTATCAGATGCTCATGCGCTCAATGTGCTGTGAGAGAGGATTGGGGGACTAAGAATGACACATTTCTTCCCTCTTTCCCTTTACTCTTGTGAAAAGAAACACTTATGAAAAAGGTCTCACAAATCACATTTTTAACACATAGAAAATGCATACAAAGCAGACTCTACTGATATATTAAAAGAACAAGTGCTCTACTGATATATTAAAAGAACAAGTCCTGTAAGCTGGCCCCACATTACAGAACAATTTGCCTGATTTTGAGTCCGATTCACCCCTCCGAACAAACTTTCCCAATTCGAAGATGGTCTGAATTGTTAATGTGCCAACTGGTTAACTCTTTAGTGTGAGCGGTTCACAGACTTCATCTTATGTCACCGACTGGCTCAGAGCATCACCAATCCTGAGACGTAATGATCAAACATGTTACAAACAACTAAACCCTGTTAGTGTGAAAGGGACAATGACTGAATGTTGAGAAACCAACAATATCCA
Source organism: Gymnoscopelus braueri (assembly GCF_963280865.1). Lineage (NCBI taxonomy): Eukaryota > Metazoa > Chordata > Actinopteri > Myctophiformes > Myctophidae > Gymnoscopelus > Gymnoscopelus braueri. The sequence goes on along the minus strand of NC_137609.1, from coordinate 45,866,757 downwards.
ATGAAAGCGAGCTGTCCGGGAAGCCTCAAATAGCCTCAAATCATCAGAACTTAAATCTGTGTGTAAATAATGCATCAAGACCGGTTATCTCCTCCTGTCCATTATTTCACAGGGACTCACCTCTGTTAAAACATGGCGGGTTCATTCGTTTGTTTACACTCTCGGAGTGAAAACTGTTTAAAACCTTCACCTTTAATGACAGGTGGCCCCAAACACTAACAGGGCCAAACAGATATATTATTGGCAAAAACGATACATCGGTTGGGCTCTAATAGAAACCAAGGTTCTACCAAAATTTGACCATCACTTTAACCCATTAAGACCTGGAACGCATCTGTCACTTTAGATTTCTTTGGCTATTCAAAAATAGCAGATATACAAGCTCATAGCGAGGCAGCTTGTAGATCTGCTATTTTTGAAAAATCTTGACTTATTTTTTTTTGATTTTTTTCAAAGAACTGTTAGGATTTAGAAAACATTTTTAAGAATCGCCTCAGGTCTTAATGGGTTAAAAGGCTGTGTGACTTCCAATCACTTTAACGCAGTCTTGCAAATGGCAAGACCGTCAAAATGAGACAACAGTCGAACAGTGTACTGCCTGCAGTGCTTTTAGTATCACAGAGAAGCCTCCACCACCCACCCACTGGTCATGTCAAACTATGAAGGCTTGAGGGGGGCATAGTCATTTGACACATTAAAATAAAGTCCAATTAAGACAGCAGAGGCTACTGAGAGTCTATTTCATTGCCTCCTTCTGACCCCAATGGAAACAAGACGGCAAGGACTTTTTTGGACGTACCTTTTAGACAAAGTGTTTTGACTGTACATGTTTTTTACATTTCTGCCTAATAAAAATATTCAATCATTCAAACATGGAGTACAACACACATCCTTATCTTAATCTCTGAAGCTGTGGAATTGCACTCACCATGTAGAGCAGAAAGGGGAAGGCCAGGAGGAATATCCAAAGGTACAGGTGGAAGCAGTTGGAGAAGGTACTCTGATGGGGGTCCACATACCAGCCTCCTGTGAGAGAAGCCCACACACCCTGCCGCAGTATCTGAAGAGCTTGGGAACCCATCTCTTCTCCTTCAGGTCAAGTCAACCCAAAGTTGCAATGCCTCCTCGGAGGCTTTTTTTAACTGTGCTGCAGTTGTAGCCACAGTGTGTCGTGTCTACAATGGCACTTCCATTTAGGATGGCAGTTTAACCATTTGGACTGAGGCAGTTTCATCAAGCATGCCAGTCTTGCGTCTCAAACTTGTACTTTTTAATGTGCTCGCTGACAAACACACCGTTGCCAAAAAAAATCTAGCCTAGCCCTTGTAGGGTAATCAGGAGAGTGACTTTTTGGCACATTGGTAATCCACTGAATGTATAAAAAGTATTCATCTGTAAGAAAGGGTCAAAGCTGTTTTTTGTTTCAATTCCTCATATTCTGTCAGCATTCTAAATGGATATTCCACTGGTAACAGGAATTCTAACTAATCTTGAGGTCAAGTCATTTGTATTGGAACATACACAAAACCACACATCATTTAAAAAGATAACACCTTAAAATGGTCTATTATTACTTCTTGGGTTTCACGTAACTATTTACATCGCAAATGCTGATTAATCGTGTAAGCGATGACGTGTAAATGTTTGTACAGTTTTTTACTTTTAGACAGGACAACTATTTCCAGCCAAAAAACAGCATTTCAGAGAGCTATAGGTCACTGTGAGCCACAACAAGCCAGCTTTAAAGTTCTGTAACTGACAGTAGCTTGGTAGCGACCAGTTCAGCTCAATTGACCAATATCCGTATATAAATGTCGACTGGACAAACAAATCAGTCGATATTCGATTCGATTCGATATTCGATACTCGTCAACCGTCGCTAGCTGGCGATTATTTCAGCGGTTAGCTCTAACATTAGCATAATATGGCTAAGCTAACGTTGAATAGCTGATAACAGTTCACTGGCTGGCTATAGCGTTAGCTTCCTTTTTGGTGTGATTTGATTTAATTAACATGCTGTGTGCCTCCTGTCTCACTGTGAGACCTTCTCCACAACACGAGCCCCGTTACAGCCAGATGACTAAAAAACATGGGTTGTTGTTCAGCTTTTGCCTCATGTCCTCCTTTCTTCCGCGTTTCACTCCTTTTTTTTGCAAAGAAAATCACAGGTTTTTCCCCTTTCCAGCCCAGGATGAGATGCTAGCATGCTATGCTAGGTCAGCGTTGCCAGATTCTGCGAGAGAAACAAGCAAACGGGGTCTATGAAAACAAGCCCAAAAGAAGCGACGTATAATATAGGCTACATGAGCACTTTATTTGAAAATAGCAGATCTACAAGCTACGCGACGCGTTGTGAGCTTGTAGATAGGCATTTTCTTTTTTTAAATCGTGAAGAAAATGTGAAAAGAATTGTAATGTTTTTTGAGACATTTCAACAACACAAATCTTGTATGGGGGTCCCTGACATTAAATATTTACAGATGGGGGGCTGGGGGTCCGCAGACAAATACATATTCATTTGGGGGGAGGGGGTCCTTGACTTGAAAATGTTTGAGAAACACCGGTTTAACCCATTGAGACCTGAAGCCGATTCTACATGTCTCCTAAATCTCAACAGTATTCTGAAAAACGTATGTTTCTATCAGTGGTGCTTAATCTTTTTCATGTCAAGGACCCCCAAAATTATATGTATTTGGCCACGGACCCCCATCAAATATTTTGTTCCAGGGACCCCCCAGAAGCAAAGATTTGAGTTAAAAATGTTCGCTTTAAAAATATATATATATATTCAATCATTTGCACACATTTTCACAATTTTTCAAAAATAGCAGATCTACAAGCTCATAGCGCGGCACTCGGTGCCGCGCTATGAGCTTGTAGATCTGCTATTTTTGAATAGCCAAAAGTGTAAAATAATGCTTTTTAGCTCAAATCTAAAAATGACACAGTTCTAGGTCTTAATGGGTTAAACGACATTAGGAAACAAGCCCAAATAAAAGGAAACACACTTTTAGAAACAAGCCCCCCCCAAAAAAAACGCAACCAAAACCCAATATTTACAAGCAACTTACCAGAAAAACAAGGCCAAAGTCGCGTAGAACAAGCGGACATGGCAACACTGTGCTAGGTGGACTAGCCATAAAGCTGTCGCTTAGCTGCAGGCAGGGCTAACTTCTCATTGTTTTTGTGCAGAGCTGCTGTGAGGAAGGTCTAAAGTCCTCTTTGGCATTAAAACGCTCGTCGCCGTTAGATATCCTGCTGTGGCGGAGCTCCTCTTTCATGCTCAGCGACAGCTGTTTCTTTCATTTCGTAGTTTTTTTTGGTGGCAGAGCCGTTGAGGTGATGTTTGTTCCAAAAGAAGCTAGCTTTGGCTAACTAGTTGACACACACACATGCTCGCGCAAGCGCATAGGGTAGTGTTCCCAGAAAGCTGATTGGTTGCTTGTTGCCAGTACGTCACAGATGTATGGGTGGAGTCGGCAGCTGTCTTGTGTTCGGGGGTTTACGTCATCGAAGATGTCATGCACCGTTGGGAACAGGTTATTTGGAACGGAAGTGTGTGTGTGTGTGTGTGTGTGTGTGTGTGTGTGTGTGTGTGTGTGTGTGTGTGTGTGTGTGTGTGTGTGTGTGTGTGTGTGTGTGTGTGTGTGTGTGTGTGTGTGTGTGTGTGTGTGTGTGTGTGTGTGTGTGTGTGTGTGTGTGTGTGTGTGTGTGAGAGAGAGAGAGAGAGAAATGCTGCATGGTGTATTTATTTCAGTCCACTTTCCACTGCCGTTTTAATTTCCTCACAGGGACAATCATACTCACTGGTCACTTGTATGCAGGGCCGGCCACTGGCATAAGCAGTCTATGCGGTTGCTTAGGGCCACAACCCCACTGTGGGGGCCGGGGAGCCCATCATAGTCACAGAAATTGTTCAGACTAATTGAGAAACCTGTGAACGTTGGCACCTCAGAAGATCACACTTCTTGAGAAACTTTCTTTCTTTCTTCCTGTGATGCCTGCTCCTACTCAGTCATTTCTGGTGATGGCAGATCAGCTTCAATTTCCGATGAAGAACACACCGTCCTGGCACTAGACAGAGGGAACTAGCCCAAGCAGGGTTGAGGAGATGACTTATAGGGAAATAAATTGGCCATCACACTCTGTTATGATTGTGATCGAGGTTTCTATGGTTTCTGCAGGAGCAGGAAGAAAGGCCAAACACGCAGGCAATCAAAAAGTGTGATCCGATGTTGTATACCTGTCACTGTGACTGTGACAGGTACTTCAAATGACACGTGAGAATTATAAGCCTTGTCAAATTATTCAAGCTTGCAGTTTTGGACAGTCACAGTAAGTACACTTTTGGAGTATCAGCTGATAACAGCTGATACTATACTTAAAAGTAATGACAACGTAATGGAGTAAACGCAGTGGAGTGAAAACTATAATATTTGTCTTAGAAATGCAGAGTAGTAAAAAAAAAAAAGGAAAGTGGACTTTGTGGTATATTATTTACTGTAGCACATTTATGGACAATTAATCGAATAATCACTTACTGACAATTAGTGTGTGTGTGTGTGTGTGTGTGTGTGTGTGTGTGTGTGTGCGCGCGCACGTGCCCGTGAGCGTGTGTGTGCACGTGCGTGCGTGTGATTGGGAGGTTGTGCTGGGAGTGTTTTGAGGCGACAAACAATCTTGCTTAGGGCCGGCCCTGCTTGTATGCCTGTCTAACTGCACATTAACCTACATTTCTGCTCAGTCAATTACATGGCAGCAACTCAGTGTATAGCCATGGCATGCACACATGGTCAAGACAATCTGCTGCACTTCAAACCCACCATCAGAAAGGGGGGGGGGGAAGGTGTATTAAGTGACTTTAAAGTTGCCATGGTTGTTGGTGCCAAATGGGCTGGCCTGAGTATTTCAGAAACTGCTAAACTACTGGTACTTTCATGCTCAACCACCTCTAGGGTTTACAGAGAAAGGTGCGAAAAAGGTGCAAAGAATCCAGCGAGCGGCAGTTCAGTGGGCTAAAAATACCTTGTTGATGCCAGAGGTCAGAGGAGAATGGGTTCGAGCTGATAGAAAGGCAACAGTAATTCAAGTAACCACCCGTTACAACTGAGGTATGCATAAGAGAATCTCTGAAGCATCAGCAGCAGAAGACCACACCGGGTGCCACTTACAATTTGCAATTGCACTGGCTCAACAAAATTGGAAAATAGAAGATTGGAAAAACATTGCTTGGTCTGATGAGTCTCGATTTCTGCTGCGACGTTCGGATGGTAGGCTCTACTACGACTGTAGCCCACCTGGTCTCAAGGTTTGACCTGTTGTGCACTCAGAGATACTCAGGGACTGGACTCAATTCCAGCCTGTGCAGCTGGATCCTGGACTTCCTGTCAGGTCCACAACACCAGGTCAGGTCCACAACACCAGGTGGTCAGCATCGGCTTCAATACCTCTGCTCCACTGAGCCCCCTCCTCTGCTCCCTGTACAATGTCTTCGTGGCCATGCACAGCTCAAACTCTGTGATTAGGTTTGCAGATGACACGAGTGTCAGGCTTCGAGACAGGTCTATGAACAATAGACATTAAGGCCTGTTGCTTGTCTGCCTACTACACACACACACACACACACACATATACAAGTAGCCTACATACAGTAGCTGTGCATACACACTATAATTACAAGTAGCCTACATACAGTAGCTGTGCATACACACTATAATTACTGTACATATTTTGATTACAAGTGTTCTTGTTTTTCTTAATTTTTTTATTTAGTTATTACTACTTCTCTTGTTGTTATTTTTTGTTGTTATTGATGTTGCAATGTTCAGGAACTGAAACATAATTGTGAGTGAATAAAATCTTGAACCTTGATACTACATATCTATGCTTTGTGGTCAGGCCCAGGAACATGCTTCACAATGAACAGCATCTGATCTGATACAATTTAACTCAATTACGTTATGCATGTGCTTCCATGACTCCCATAACATTTTATTAGGCAACACCTTCAGAAAACGGTATTGAAATGAAAAGGTGCCGCCGCCACCTCTTGAAAGAAGATGTCAGTCTTCAAGTTGAGTTGTGTTGTGGCTTGTGCTTTAGCTGCTTTAGTTTGTCTCTATCCTGTGGAGGCTTGACGTTGGAACAGGAAAATCTCCATCCAAGTCACTGCACGTCTTGAGAACGTGCACACACACGTACGTACGCACACGCACACACACACGCACGCACACACACACACACACACACACACACACACACACACACACACACACACACAACTACAGTTTCTAACTGGTGAGACATTATGGACATGACAGCACTATACAGTAATATGAGGAAGTTTAGCATTGTACAATTATTAAATGTAAAGTAACAGTGTTTTCCATAATAGGAGAGTTGAGACTATACTTGATATCATGGCTGGCACATTATCTAGATAATTATATGTCTATTCTAAAATTAATTAACTAGGCCGATGCCCTTTGGGAATGCTGCCCGTTGGGAACGCGTGCCCTTCCGTTGTGTCTGTTGTCAGAGTCCGTAGCGCAGTACCCATAATCATAGTACTTGAAGGCCAGTCTATGACGTCAGTAGGCTACTATGACATGTCATGGCATAGTGATGACATCAGCGATCTCCACACATGGGCATAATTGGGACACAGACAGACAGACAGACAGACAGAGACAGAGATCTCCATATATGGGCATTATTATCAGACACACAAACACACAGACAGGAAGATACAGAGATATTTGGATTTTCGGTTCTGGAAAACCGCTGGTCCGACCAGCACAACACTTGAGTGTTGTGAAACATAAACCAAGTTTGAAGTCGATTGGCCGAATGTTGCTGAAGTTATGCCAGAGTCACACAGACACACAGAGACACAAGCACAGATACACACACACACACACACACACACACACACACACACACACACACACACACACACACACACACACACACCACACACACACACACACACACATAAATCCATAGCAGTCTTCCTGTAGCATCCCTTTAAAAGATTTAAGAGAGGGGGAGAGAGAGAGAGAGAGAGAGGGGAGCAAGATGATGAAACTCAAGTGTAAGAGACATGTTTAAAACATGACGTGCCCTGTAATTTGGGTGATATGGTAATTAATGCAACAGAAGAAAAGGGGGAAAAAAGGCATGCACGCACTGCATTCATATAGAAACATTTTGCTGCAGTATGTCTGATCTGAATAACAGCAAGTAGACGTTTTCGGTGCTCAAACATGAGGAGTGAGATACAGCAGTGGGCCAGCGTAGTGCTTAATTTAGACTCCGTCGTATGACCATGTCGCATGCCGAAAATAGCAGCTCTACAAGAATGATGCCCTGTGAGCTTGTAGATGGGCTATTTCCGTGGAGCAACACTGTGTATGATAGAGCATAAACTGATAAGACTGATAGTGAGTACATGACTTGCAGTGTCAGAATAACGCCTGCATGTGATCTACTTACTGTTGCAATTTAAAGCGAATCCCCTTCCGCACCGGATGTTATTTCTATTACCTTGGACAAATCGACCTGGATTCACGGATACAGACAATTAATATAGACACATATTATTTCCCAAAGCTAGAAATAGGATTTTCATATTAAGTGTTTTTTACGGGCTGGTACAAAAGGAGCCTGATAATGTCTACACTGATTAAGTGGATATAGGTGCATCTATCTGTAACAGCTGTTCATTTTGCCATACAATATTATGCACTATTAAACATTCCTCTCTGAACTAAGTCCATACAGTCTACCAGAGCGTCCATAGCATTGCACGGATTGTAATGGACACTTAATTATTTTCTGCATAGTGCAGGATAGTTGTATAGGTTACTGTTGTTCTTTATTGACAGTGCTTTGTATTGATTTTCTTGCCTTTGTATTGCTGTATACGACTTACTCTGTACCTGCAACTCTGTAACCCTCTGGGCGACTGAAGTTCCCCCACGGAATCAATATAGGCATCTATCTATCTATCTATAGTTAGAGAGCTTGGCTTCTCAGCACTTGTGTAACAAGTCTTGGCCAGGAACAAGCATGCATTTTGTGTTCAGCTCTTGGGTCATGGCCTGGTTTGAACCACAACCTCTTCACTCACCACCAGCAAGCACCACATGGCCACCAGAACCTAAAAAGCCCTACGACCTAAAAAGTATTCAAAGTTTCCCAAAGGTAATATGGGATTTTTAATTACATTATATAGATTTTATTGAGTTTAATGGCAACTGCCTTGTGAACTTTATTGACCCTTTGAAATCCCTCATTGTGCTTTATTATTAACCCATTTTGGGCGGGAACCCCTTTTTGTGACTATTCCTTTCAGGACGGGAACCCCTTTTGGGGTTCCTGTTGCTATGTACAGTATATAGCAACATATTCTTTTTTGTAACTTTTGAATAAATATTTGAAGTTTTTCAGAAAACTTAGGTCAGGATTTAGAAGGCGTTTTTAGAATCGGCCTCAGATCTAAATGGGTTAATATACTACTTACAATTGTGTATAATTGTTACTATTGCAGTAACTTTACAAGTATGGACATTTAATAGTTTTGAGCTGTTTGTTTTGCACCTGTGATCCTTTCACCATGGTTTCTTCCTTTTCTTTTCTGCACTTTCTTTACTCGCCCAATTTAGCGTCTAATGACAGGGGGTGCTGTTTCATATGCTTTGTGGAATGTGGGTCTCTAAAGCCCGTTGAGACTGTAACAGTGATTAAGGCCTCTACAAATACATGTGACTTGTCACATGACAATGTAAATCTTGGACTGAATCTATAAAGAAGCAGCACCACACAGTTGCGTACAAAGTATATAATCAAGTGTATTTTCCTCTTTATCCATGATCTGTACACATATTAAGATCCATTTCACAGGAACACTATAGTACAATAGCAATGAGTGAGGACTTGAGTAGACTCTGAATAGTCCATGTTGAATGGCACTTTTATATAAAACAAACAAACAAATAAAAAAAAACAGGAAATCACAGAGATCGAATAAGTAAATGTAGACATATTTCAACAGAGACACCAGTGAGCCATGATTTTAGCACATAAGATGGCCGAACAAAGAAAACGTTTGCACACTTCCATTGTGTCGTCTCTGCATAACATCAAGCCTGCTGTCATGAAGAAGAAAAAAAAGAACTATTTGCAGCTGCGAGAGGAAAGTGTGCTTTTTCTCTGGATTTAAAAGGCAACATAAATGTCATGTTTTAAGAGGAGTGGCAACAAGATATACACCGAAATATCAGAGAAATACCAATACAATTCACAAACTTTCAATAATTCATCTCACAGAATAGTCTTTTTAGTAACTGGTAGAAAAAACAATACGTGTTTGGCCGATTTACAAGGAATAGCTATGTCTTAAAGATATGTTAAGATTTTTCTGTGTGCTTTATCATTTTTCCCATGACAATTTTGAGGAGGAAAAAGTAAAGAGAGAGAGAGAGAGAGATAGAGAGACTGCCTCCTGACATGAGGTCGGTAAGTTCTCTCTTTCCAAGGAGCAATAGGAGAAATGTCCTCAAAAGTGATTCCCCCGTTCCACCCCCAAGAAATCCACCGATATTCAGGCTGCAGCGTTTTGACAGTGAAACTGTTTGGGGTGGCGGAGGGGGGGGGGGGGGGGGGGATGGGCGGCCTCTTTCATGTAATGTCTTTTTCACGCCCTTTCCCTGCATTCTCCCAGAAATGAACATACACGACACTCCTTCGGTCCGCTAAACCTCTATGTACATACAAACAAATCATGTTTTACAGAGAAACACCCACACTAAGAGTGGCATGAATGATGCTGAGATTATTCCTACATTGAACGGCATGGCACATTGACTGTGATATCTCACCGAAAAGAAAAGAAAAGATTTTTCATTCTCATCCATCCAAATATAAGTTTCATTGGCTAGAGTAACGCTGTATAATTTTATAGTCCATTTTAAATTCTGTGTTTTCCATTAAGAGTGCTATACTTCATGCTTCAAAAATATGGTTTATGACATTGTACCAGTAACATAAAGCCATAGCCATGGGTAATCCGAGAGAACTGGGTAGTGACTGGAAAGTTGTAAACCTGCATGGCATAAAATGGAAATTTGTAGGGGCGACTATTCAAGTATGAATAACCAAGTAAATGTGGCTATGGCCTTCTTTTTAATTGTAGTCAGAATTGGTGGATTGCTCTGTGCTTGTCTACCATAAATATTACACTATTCTACATCGAGCCTGTCCTGCCTTATATTATGACATTATCATAATGAGGACATGTAGAAGTGAGACAGATCTTTATGAACAAAAACACTGACACAGAACTGTTCAGCATTTCTGTACTGGGATCATATCCATGCTATATACAAAACCAAAACGGGATATGCTTCTTCTGAACTGGTGCATAACGCAAAATAAATAAATAAATGGTATGCCAGCAAAGATTGGGTGAATTCAGACCAAGTTACAAGTTTTAACCCAGGTGACATACTTCAGAAGAGGCTTTGACCACTTCTACCTGTAAAGGAGCGGAGCAAGTAATACTCAAAACAAATGTAGCCGTTAAAACATCGCTCTTCCCTTTTGTTTTTCTCGTTTTAACCCAGTGAGGTGTATCTGGAAGGTGGACCTGGTAAATAAGGGGCATGAAATGAAGAAAATAATGACCCGTTAAGTGCCTGGTCTCAGACGTAGTACTCCTTATCTTTGTTCTTCTTGCCCTTTGTGGCGGCCTTGGCCACGGCTGCCGTTGCCGTACCCGTCACCGCTTTGTCTTTAACCACCGCCCCGTTGCCCTCTGTGGGGGAGCCAGCGGCGAAGCCGTTGCCTTGGTCCGCCTGGTACGAGCCTTCGTCGCGGTTGCGGTACTTGTACATGGCATAGAGCAGGATGAGGATGCACAGCGCTGCCGCCGCCACGATGCCCACCACCATGCCCGTCGTGCTGCTCGACTCCCGGATCACCTCCACGGCGCCCGGGTGGGCCCTCTCGTCGGGGGCGGTCGGGTCGGCTGTGGGCACATGGGGAAAATTGGGGGGGTACGTTAGTCCCGGCGTGTTTCGGGAGGATGGGGGGGCGGCGGGAGGCAGAAGCACCTGGTCGCGGGTGTTCATTTTGCCCGCCGGGATGTGGAGCTGGTCGGGGTTGGTCGTGGGGGTGTAAGGGGGTATGGGGCGGGGTTTCTGGACTCCACCCTCGCCGGCGGCCGCGGCAGGGGGCGGAGGAAGGACTGTCCTGTCAGTGACCATGGGGGAGTTGTTGCTGTAAAAGTCCTCGTCGTCAGATTCCGTCATTTCCCCGGAGCCGAAGGCCGATACCTCCACGGGGTCACCGCAGTCTTCTGCGTCTGGAGGACAGGGAGGGTGGGGCGGGAGGATCAGGGACTCTTTGGTGGTCTCGAGGGGTGACAGGAGGGTGGGAGGAGGTGGAATAGCAGGATAATGGGTGGCGATGGACGGAGGCTCAAGGGAGTCCACTGTTATTATGGGCAACACTAGTTCCCCTCCTGGAAAGGGAAACAGAGAAGGTAGGGTAAGGCTACATTAGAGCAGAGTTAGGAAATTCTAGCTGGGAGTAATGAGCAATTGTGATCTGCACAAGCAGAGAGAAACAATGTACTCATTATGCAGAATATTCCTAAAACATCACATTAATGCTATTACTAAGTATTGCATTTTGTTCTGTGTCATGAAGTATGTTACCTGAACATCTTCTTACCTTCACTCTCATGTCTCATGTGTATTCATTGATCACAGTGCACCTGCTCACGAGGTTAGTTTGATTTACCCCGTTGAAGGAAACATGCACTGACACAAGTCATTATAATAAGAGTGCAACACAGACTTAATACAAGAGGTACAAACATTTTAGATCACGGTTTCTCAACGTTGGATCCGGGGACCACAAAGGGTAACGCTGAGATGAAACCAAATGGACCTGTATTTGTACATTCTCAGAGTAAAAAAAACACTGAGGATTTTACAGTGTAGATTGGGCTTTCAGTATAGTTCAGTTCAGCGATTCTCATACTTTTTCATTTCCAGGAACCCCATTTGATACAATTGTTTATTTCTGCACTATTCACACGGTACAATCCTCATTGTTAATTTAAATCTGAGCCGTAAGGGTCTATTTGTGTTTATTTACTCTCAGAGTTACAGAACAAACATTGAGAACCATTGCTTTATATGAGACACCACGAGAGCACAGAGGAAAGGAATACGATGTACTGTAACAAAGAGAAAACATATAAACCTTTAAAAGGACCATGATGGTCTAAACATGTTGTCTACTCACAGCTTTGCCATCTATATCGTCCATGAACACATAACATTTAACCATTCATTGCTTAATTTTTGGACGTTGTTGTAATTTGATTGCATTTTTGTCATTGAAATGCTGCTGAACAAACCTGAATCATTGTTTAACTTAACAAATCTGCACGGTAAATAAGTTACTGACATTTGCATTTGTAAATCAATCTGTTCTCCGGGGACTGACTATTTTCGGCTATTCTTTTCAAATCAATCCATGCAGTAAAATGCATTAGAACTCAACTATAATGTAACTTTGACAAAAAACTAATGGTGCAATAGATCGTACGTTAGATTACCCATCTCAAGCATGTTTCAAGTCCCTGCAAGTTGGTTTTCATATCATATGAAATTAATGGAAAACTTTGGCATCCTCAAAGACAAACAAACAATGATATGCTTTGGAAAATTATCAGCAGTAATGTTAAGTATACAGTGAGTTGTAGTTGATAAGCTAAAACTTACCAGACCACCAGTAGTTAACCATTAACTCTTTCAGTGCCAAGAGTATTTTCATAAAGTACTCCCCCAGTGCCAGCAATTTGCGTTTATTTTTATTTTTAAATTTTGTAATTTTTCATTCAAATAAATGATCTGATTGGGTTTTTAAACCCATAATACAGTTCTACCAGTAGAGAGCAACAAATCGACACATGTGATGATCTCGCTGGCTCACTCGCCCCCTTACAAACAGGCCCACGTCATATCCGGTCATAACCGGATGTTGACATTTTTGACAATCGTTGATCGGGCTAAATTACGATGTGATACACGACTACGATGACTGATCGTCACCCAGACCAAAGAGAGTAGACGTGGATCTCTCCGTTTGTTTTTTATACCGTGTGAAAAAACGTGACTTTCCCTATTCTGGCCAAAAATGATCGCGGGAAAAAATGAGAACCGGAAACGGAATCTGCGTCATGAAACCGGAACCCAATGAGTCTGAAGGAGTCAGGAAGCGAAAGTGATCATGAAAAATAAACAGCATAGCGCGACCACAGTCAAAAGTAAAAACTCGGGATTTCTCGTGCTGGCACTGAGGGTACTCGGGAAAAACTCTGGATATCTCGGGGCGTGGCACTGAGAGAGTTAACAGTAAATTGCAGAGATGCTGCAGTATGTGAAAATCACTTTGTTTGAGAGAAACAAAGTGAGAACTCAAAAATATTTATCTAGATAAAACCCATGGGACATTTGGGCTACAGAAACCTGCATATAGTAATAAACCTTGTTTCAGACATTATTTCAAGGTTCAAGATTCCTTTATTGTTACATCTTGAGTACATGTACTTAAGAGTAAACTTATTTTTTTCACCTGTGCACACTGCATTCTAAACTGGTTTGTTAAGACCACGGGCAGAGAGAGTACTCCAACAGGCACAAAGATGTCCGACTCACCTGTTCCTGGTTCACACTCTTCCAGGTCTTCATCGTCACTAGGGCACTCGGCTGACGCTACTAAAATATCATCAGAGTTCTGGGGCTGGAGAGGAAATGACGGGACAATGTGTTACTGTTTATACATTTACACACATTTGTATCCATCAATCTACCTACCTATTAACCTACCTACCTACCTACCTACCTACCTACCTACCTACCTACCTTTCTATAGCTCTATCTATAGAAATTTGAATGTCAGAAAGTTGGAGAGAGATAGACAATGTACTATGTGTATGAGAGAGAGGGAGGAAGACAGTAGGGACAATCTACAACTGGTAATCACATGCCACACTAGTTTCATGGCTCTGGGTGGTAATTGCACGTACATTGCTATTGCCTCCTGGTGAAGATTTGCCACCTTTCTATTTTGATATAATTTGCCATCACATTACTATAGAATGATTGACTAGGGACATTTCCACTCATGACAATACGCATCGCCAAAATGAGTTCACAACTACAAAGGTGGCAAATAAACCGATGTTTTGGTTATACAATGAAAGGAGCAGTCGCTGCTTAAAGCAGTCTTTATTCTAAGCTTCAAAAGGGACCTTTTTCTCGAGGACAACCAACTTTGCTGCATCAAATACTACAAAGCACACCTTCAAAGTGAATTGAATTTCACAGTCCCTTTTTCCAATTTCAATGAGATTTTAATAACAGTAAAGCCTTAGTAGAGAGCTAAATTCAAAGAATTACTTTACTTCTGAAAAGCTTAGATTTTTAATAAGCAACACTCATTTTCAAAGGTAAGGTAAGTCATGGATATGCCTAAAAGGCAGACAAGAACAAATGACAATATGCTGGAACTTTAATGTTCTTTTAACACTGCAAAGTGATTTGTATCTGTGGCAGAATCAAGAATGATAGAGGACCCGCCCCCTGGTGTTTAATGTCTTAAAATAGTGGGATTCAATTAAACACTATACCTGTTCAGTTAATTACTCCCTTAATAAGAGAGGGTGGAACTAATTAGTGAAATCAGTGGGGCAGTTTTGACGTTGGGTTGGGCTGAAACCCAATTACACTAATCAATACTAATTAGCCAAGTTGTACCCATTGCAGTGTTGCGCTGAAATAAAAACCTGTATGCACTCAGCACTTCATACTTAGCTCATACCTTCAGCTTACTGTACACACAGGTCTGAGCAATCTGACCGTCAATCCAGCCCTCTCTGGTTTACAGTGTGCAACACCGTGAAAGTGAAATCGCCTGGTGTAGCATTGTGTCGGAGTGAAAACCAGTGGTGTAAAGTAACTAAGTACATGTACTCAAGTAATGTACTTAAGTACAAATTTGAGGTACTTTTACTGTACCAGAGTATTTCCAGTTGTCTATACTTTTACTTCTACCCCATTACATCTCAGAGGCAAATATTGTACTTTTACTCCACTACAATTATTTGAAAACTTTAGTTACTACTTACTTTGCAGATATAGATTATTACATTATTACATTAAAACATACATTAACCACCTTAGCCCTATTTTATACCTACAGTAGGCTATTTGAAAATAAATGTACTATTTATTGTGAGCTTGTAGATCTGCTATTTTCAAACATTTTTGTACTTTAACTTTTGGTACTTTAACTCTTACCCTGCCAGAGTTTTTTCAAAAAGTCTGTAGCCTCTGCCAGGGTTTTGACCGATTTTGGTACCTTTTCGCATAGCCACAGAATATTTTTCTCCAGTATGATTGATCCCAGATAATTTCTAATCACAGATGAGATTCAGGTGTGGTTTCACAAATGTCAACGAGGTCAATTTGACCTTGTTGTCATGTGTTGTTTGATGTTTGAAAATAGCTCAAAACCAGTAGTTTCAAACCAAAAAACATTGTGAATTGTTTGTCCGTTTCAATTTTAACATTGAAGTGGATGGAGCAGCAAATCTTTGGGAATTGTTATCTCCTTATTCGTTTGGAATATCGAAAAGGTGTCAATCTTAAATAATTAGAGAATCTTTTTAGAATTTTTTTTTTTTTTTTTTTTAAAGACGTTTTTAAACGTCTTTGGCAGGCAATAGCTGAAGGCCCAAAGACGTTTATAAACGTCTTTGGCAGTTATAGAGTTAAGTACATTTTGATACCAATACTTTTGTACTTTTTAAAATTTTGATTTCCGGATCCGGACTTTTACTTGTAACAGAGTACTTCTACATTGCAGTATTGATACTTTTATTTAAGTATAAGATTTGAGTACTTTTTCCACCACTGGTGAAAACCTGAACAAGAACAACACACACACACACACACACACACACACACACACACACACACACACACACACACACACACACACACACACACACACTCCATGACTTCGATGGCCGTCGTAAATACACCCTCTGACCTTTGAGATGCTCTCCCTCAGGCTGGGAGAGCGCTGGCGTCGAGTGGTGGTGGTCGCCATGGTGGTGGTGGTCTCCATGATGGTGGTGGACATGTCGGAGGAGGCCAGCGGTGTGGCAGAGGTGGTGTCGGTGGTCAACACAGACAGAGAGTCTCCGACCAGACGCAGGTTGCCCTCTGCCAGGACGCTGGGGTCGTTCTCGGCCGCCAGCTTCAGAACCTGCAGGCCATTGTAGTAGAGCCCAGACACCTGGCCCTGGAAAGGACGGCCTTTGTCGTTACCGCCGATCCTTATGGCCGCCTGACTGTTGAAGATGGTCAGCTGTCTCCCTTTTGGGGTTGGGAGAGACAGAGTGAGAAGGAAGGGAGTGGGGGGGAGAGAGAGAGAGAGAGGATAGGGAGGGAGGGGGAGAAAAAGGAGGGAACGAAAATAGGGAGAGAGGGAGAGAGACAAGGGAGGGAGAGAGAAACAAGGGGGAGGAAGAAAGGAGGGAGAGAGAGACAAGGGAGAAAGAGAGGGAGAGCGAGAAGAGTGAGGGAGAGAAAGAGAGGGATAGAGAGAAAGAGGGGAGGAGAGAGGGGGAGATGGTGAAAGAGGGGGAAAATGGCAGAGATAAAGACAGAGGAAGAAAAAGAGCGAGAATGAGAGAGCGATAAAGAGAGAGAGTGTATGAGAGAGAGGGAGAGAGAGAAGGGGGGATAAATAATAACATGGGACGGTATATTCTTCAACCCAGATGGGCCTCTGAGATTCTAGGTATGGCTTTAGTTAAAATATTTTTTATTTAGTTTATAGCTGAACTTAATGGTTAATTTGAAAGACAAACTATTTATATCTGGTGGTAACTGATGCATGTTTCCAACGTATGACTTCAGGTTACAGGTTACAATGACGGGCTAGCCTTACAGAATTATTTAGGTGCCTATTTAAGGGTTTCTAATATAACAACGGTAGTGGTCTGGAGTTGACTGCAGACGTAGGAGGACTCACATATTATGTGCTGGGGAGAAAGGACCAGCATGTAAAACCTTTTCCTAATAGGCCAGGAGACAGGTCCAGCCCTCAGGATGTTTTCTGCTACTTTTTTCCCACTATTATTTCCTGTTCACAAGTTGATAACGAACACCCCCCGAAATCAAGGCCGCTGGTGACATGATGAAAATTGCAAATATGAAGGTACTGCAATCGCATACATAGTCATGACATTTGGCAGGGAGTATCCTGAAATAAAGAAAGTAGCTAAATAAGTTTATCACATTGACTGCCATTCTATTTTTAAAATATCATCCACAACATCCCCAAATAAAAAATAAATAAAATAAAGACTGTCCGCTTGGAAGATTCTCAATAAAGAATTATTATTTTCCAGCACTTTATAGTGAACATCACGGCCTCCCTTGTAGTATATACATTTTAGAAAAAGTTCATAAGTTTCAATTTCCCAAGCTGACCTTTCAATCTTGAAAATTGCAGTATAGTGAAATTCTTCACTATACTGTACCTCGAATCAGAGTCAGTCACTACCCTTTTAGATGTGGTAAGCATATTTCTTGCATCTAACAATATGTTCATACAGTATGTATTGCTACTACTGCCATTTGAAGTAGGGAAACAAATGGTATTCCAAATATTTTATGTTGTACACAGTAGCACAGATAGCTTGTCCAAGGTTTTAGTTGATGGTGTCACTGGCAGCCCCAAACCTTAACCCTGACAGGAGGATTTAAGAAGTTAATCATCACTAGTCCGTACCCGGTGATGTGGGCACTCAGGTGAAAGTAGCCTTAAAAGCGCATGGTAGGCCAGTAAGGCCACCACTAATAAGGCTTTATGGGTCAGGAATTAAAAAGTACTGTTCTCATGACTGTGTGTCCCCCTTCCACCCATCTCTTCACTGAGACTGAGGCATCTCCAGAGGAGGACATCTACACTGATTCCTATCACATCTTCAGCTGTGTTTGATCAGGTTTTTTCTGTTGTCATATATATTTGTCAATAGGTCACAAATTGATTCTGAATATATATTTTCAAAATTCATTTGCCGAAATGTAACAGCTGTGTGTTCCTATGACTCGATCTCTGCATAGCTCCGACAGTTACAACACGCACGCGCGCGCGCGCACCCACACACACCACTGCTCTATAGCACCACTGAGCACAGGCTCATTAAGCTTAAGATATGCATGAACATAGAATTCTGATCCAGAAACGTGATCAGTTGCACCTTTCCTTTGCCTTTGAATGCTGAAATGCAGTTGGCACTAGTGAAGGCTGGCCAGCAGAGCTGAAATGTGTTCCTGTGAATAATCTTCAGCCATCTGGTTGATACTGATCAGCATATTTCCCAGGTCAAAGAGGATGTCAACTGTGAATGATTTGGAGTAATAGAGGAGAAAGAAGAAAATGTATTTTGCTTGAGGTAGATAATAAGCCTCAAATCAAGCTCTTCATGGTTTGAAAAAGGTAGAATTACTTTTGACATCAATCCAGCATGAAATTCAATGTTGAAAGCTTGACTAGCCTCTGTGAAGATGACAGGACTTAGGAGGATCTCTTCCACCGTATCTGGTGAACTTGAGAAGTACAGTGAATTAATTCGGGATGTCTTGTTATCATCACTTGTGAGGAAAGCGTTCTAATCCGCAGGTCGGTGAACATCCAAACCATTAACTATAAACTGCTCACCACACAACCGCTACGATCCATTTCAGCTGATTTTGGAGAATAAAGACGATGCAGATCTACAAGCTCACAACGCATTGCATTGCATTTTTATATAGTAGGCCTATACAAATAAAAATGCAAATATACTAGTATAAAATAAGGCTTAAGTGATTAAAACCAGGAAAAGACAATACTTAGGCCACATCACAATATTACGATATCCTGTAAAATCTCAGACAGACGATATCTAGTCTCATATCACAATATTGATACTGTAATCAATATATTGCCTTGTCCTATGAACTTTCAACATACAAGTGAGACAGTGATATTCACCATGAAGTGCTGGAAAATAATCAATTTTGATGAGAATTTGTCAGTAATTGTTTTGTCTTTTTACTTAAAAATAGAATGGCAGCAAGCCCCATAATATTACTTTGAGAATAGGATCTTCTTTATTTTCGGGATACGCCAAACATCATACTTGATGACTATTTATGCAATTGTA
Organism: Gymnoscopelus braueri; assembly: GCF_963280865.1. NCBI lineage: Eukaryota > Metazoa > Chordata > Actinopteri > Myctophiformes > Myctophidae > Gymnoscopelus > Gymnoscopelus braueri. Next base: position 45,847,454 of record NC_137609.1, on the reverse strand, counting down.
GTTTACATCATTTCACCTGAAACAAAAAGGGGTTTCATATTGGGGAAACGTGTGATCGCCCAAGGTTAAAAGAAAATAATAGTGAAAAGAAAAGCAGCAAGAAACATCCTGAGGGCTGGACCTGGCTCCCAGCCTATCGCACATTGTCTGCACACATTATACAGTAGGGCCACCATTTAATACGATGTCTTTTACCATCGTGGAGACTTGACATTACATAATTACTGTGCTTCAGACTGAAGCGTTGTCAATTCAAGAACTTGACTGACAACTTGGCCCTCTTAGGCGGGCACATTAAAATGACGAAAATGTTCTGGATGGACTCGCCATTGTTTCTGTTCCCTGGCTGCAGCTACAGCATCTGACACCACTGTTGTCAGCAGCTTTGCTGATAAGAAGTATAATATCATAGGTGGGGGATTGCAGTATTCAGCTTGTCTCATGAGAATACTGATTAGCATAGCTAATAGCTGCAGGACAGCAATCCACTGTAACAGCCTGTCAGGGCCTGATCCCCTTCCCTGTCGCTGCGAAACTCTTCGACAACAACAAAGAAACATCTATTGGAACTGCAGATGGCTGTCTGGGTACAGGCAGCGCAAGGTATGAAATTACAGGGAGGCGGAACAGCAATAAAGATATGATTGGGGGGTTAGGGTTATTAATATCAGTTTAGGAGTAATAAATGAGGCCATGTTAGCATAGTTAAAAGGTACTGCGTATTAGTTTCATGTATGGAATAATGTTACCCAGAATATTATTTTTTTTTACATATTTTACCATAAATGAGCCACAGAGTAGGAATTGCAGCATCTAATTACATACAGAGATTAAGAGGGTTGGAGGGTTAGTCAGGGATTATGTGTTTTTAATTAACAGGTTTAAAATCTCTGTAAAAGGTGCAGCTTTTCCACAAGTGGTAAGGATGACAAGGGAGGGCTAACAAATGACATTTTATTTCAAATTCTGTTTGACGTTGTCTGCTTTGCGGAGATCAAAATGGCCTCTGTCCACATTTACATGAAATATGAGCTCAAATTGAAACACTGAAATTTGGAGCAGCATTTGGTTGACAGCATTTGGTCCTCGTCACCCTTGTCTCCTGGCACTGCACCTCTCATGGGGGGACGGGTGTAAGGGTTTAGGAAATATTTAATGGATTAATTAATCAATTAATTAATTAATTATTTTTACCTTTATCGAGTAGCCATTCGTCAACTACTCGACCGAGTCTGTATGGGATTCTTTGCCTGGCTATAGCCAGTCGTTCATTATCAAAGTGCCCTTCAGAAGAGTTTGGAGAGACAGGTTATAGGTTAATGTCTGGAAGTTGAAAGATCACAAGGTTAGAAACAGGATTATCAAGACTAACAGGTTTAACAAGTTGTACATTTTAACCCAGATCTGAGTTAAAAAGAAACTTGTGCTTTACTTAGTATCTAGTTAGAGGTATCTGTAGCAGCGGTACACTAATTAGGGAAATGTTTAGGCTATTTATAAAATTCTAGCCTAGTTAGTGATGATTGGCTAGTTACGACGTCTTTTAGCAAAGCTCCAGTGTTCAGAAAACATGTAAAGACGTATACAAAAGTAACAACTAATTGAATAAAACAATAGATTATTACAATAATAGATCATTATAGATTATTATTATTTAGTCACACATTAACATTAAAACATTAAAAATAGCAAGCAGTTCAACACAGTCAGTATATGAACAACCAGGAAGGCATTCATTGTTCTGGACAGTAACATACAGTGCATATTTATAACAGCAAAAGATAATGTGATTTGATAGATAGTGACAGGTATGGATGTCACAAGGGGAGATAGGTGAGACAAACACAACCAAAGTCCAAACAACCCCCCCTTCCCCTCCCTTCAGTCATAATATGTGTTGCCTGTTGAGGTATAGCCTAGATGTGTATTATCCATTATAGTCCTGATATTCATGGCATCCCTGAAGTTTAACAAAAATCTTTTCAACACTGTTTTTTAAAATGTACCATTGAAACACTGTGTTGGTCTTGCAGATGAAGCACTAAAGAGCCATGTTAATACCACTGTCTCTGAAGGAAGGCATGTTATTGTTTATTGGAACTAAAAGAGTTGTTGTCTCAGCTGTTGTCTTGGTCTCGTCATGGGAACACATATAGACTAGATCCAGGCATGATGGTATTAACCACTTGAACCACAGCGACCCTATTCTGGTCATGTCATAATAGGCGAACATTCTTCGAAAATAGCCAATCTATAAGCTTACAATGCGATGCGTTAAGAAGCTTTTAGATATCGGCTATTTCCGGGAAAGAGATTTGGTGTGGAGGGAAAAAAGGAGGGACCAAGTGTAGACCCCTGGGGGATTCCAGTCAATGAATATAGGGTTTAAATGGATAAGAAAACAATGCAGTAAGTGTAGGGATGAGGAAGGAGTTATGTCTGTGATTAGTCACCAGGTTTCCATTGACACTTGTGTATTTTTCACAGAATTGACAATATCCACATGGCAACGATCCTACTGTCCATTAGTGTCCATTTAGTCCTGAGTTGGTGTCGGCTAGTCCACACCTTTGCATCGCACAAGGCAACCATTTTGCTCTTATGCAATACCTGAAGTAGTTACTCACCCACAGACAGACAGACAGACAGACAGACAGACAGACAGACAGACAGACAGACAGACAGACAGACAGACAGATAGACAGATAGACAGATAGATAGATAGATACTTTATTGATCCCAAAGAAAGGACAGTTGGCACACTATCAATGTTGTTTTCATTTAATATGGACACACCGTAGAAAGCAATCGTAGAAAGCAATCCAATTTTCATAGTTGTCAATTTGAATTCACAAATAGAATAGAGATGAAAAACCTAATGTTTTTGTCAGCTTGTATATTCCTCGTTGAGAAAACTGGGTCAATGGAAGACTGTCTACAGGAAAAATACACAATGTCACAGCGAATGTTTTGCAACAAATAAATAAGAAAAGAAGAAATCAAAAACGTCTGCAGAGATTTTGTGTGGGTTATGTTTATAAACTCAAGATAATGCCATGAAGTGATAGATACATGCACACACACACACACACACACACACACACACACACACACACACACACACACACACACACACACACACACACACACACACACACACACACACACACACACACACACACACACACACACACACACACACACACACACACACACACACACAGGTGCATTCTATAAAAGCCCATTGGGCAGAAAATTGGAGAGAATAAAGTAGCCACAGAGATTTGGTCTAAGTGGCCACTTTCCAGACGGTTCTGTAAAGACCTTATTCTCAGCCCAGTCTCAACTTAACCACCACCCTTCCAAGGTGCTGATGCAATTCACTGTAGCAAATAAACATTAACTGCTAGAAGTACTAAGCAGGGTGACTTGAAGTAAATCTCTTCATTTAAGATAGTTATTTGTTGTGTTGTGTTGTGTTGTGTGGTATGTCCCTGTGGCTGCTTCATAAAGAGTTTGATATATATTGGGTCATAAAACGTCTCGCATTAATATTGATCTGTATGTGGGAAACAAAAGAGTGTTGACTTGCAATTTGTCAAAAGGCACATTTTCATTTCCATTGTGACCTTCTTCCAAGTACATTGCGAAACTATCTTCAAAGTTATGAGACTTGTGTGACGAACATACCTAGAAGTCCCTCTCACTATTCAAGGCTGTCACCCTCACTTCTCATTGTACATTCTCTATCTTGCTCTATCTCTCTCTTCCTCTCAGACTTGTCAAGGGTGCTCTCTCTTTATGAGCAATAGTTCTTGTCTCTTTTCCCTGCTTTTTCAGAAACACACCTACCACGCACGCACGCACGCACGCACACACGCACGCACGCACACACGCACACCCCGACTCGAGGTCATCTCTCTATCTACAACATAGTTCCTTACCTGGTGGATAGCGCTCTATGACTGGCTGGTTGTCCACCTGGAGAGTGGCGTTGCCACCACTGCGTGTGAAGCGCACAACGTGGTACTTGCCATCATTTACTATGACCGCAGGCTCATCGATGGTGATATCATCTGTTCCCACGTTGAAGATAACGCCAATCTTTCCTTGATCCTGCAGGTGAAAGAAAAGGGAAGAGACAGAGAAAGCAAGAGTGAGAGAATGGGTAAGATATAGCAGAGTGGAAGAGATCTGTTTTAAAAGATATAAAAGCTAGAAGCTCTCAGAAGTCCTGACATTTTAACTCCTCTTGCTCCTCTATTAGCTAGTTATCATGATGTTTTTTTCTTTCAATAAGAGAACCTAGCATTTGATAACCCTCTCCAAAGAGCACTTGGTCTCAGTTGGCTATAATTACTGACCCACGCAGCGCTCCCATATCTCTTAAATGTGAAAGAGTACCTAGCATTTGGGCAACAGATTGGATGGTTATTATTTCTTTGGACGCCATCTAAAAAAAAGGTGCAGGCTCTGCTGTGTGGAACATAAAGGTTAAGTAAGAGAAGGTTGCCGTTTCTTGGCTGCTGCAGGCCTGGTGAGGCAATAAAGCCACTTCTTGTGTGGAATGGTCTATAGGTTCTCTCCTTTGTTTGGGATTGTCCTCCCAAGGCTGCTAAGTAACTCAGATTCCCTGACGTGGATGACTGTTGACAGAGTCCTGCTGTTTCCCTTTTGGTTGGCCAAGTTTACTTTCATCTGTCTTTCTCTCCTCATTGACCGTCAGCAATTCTTTGAAAGGTCAGAGCTGCTTCCCCAGCCAATCCTCTGGGTGGCAGAAAATCCCCTGTTTGTGTGTGGTGGTCCATATTCGCTCAATAATCTGTAAAATGTGGAAACTTTTTAAAAGATTGAGAGCACAAAAGTTACTGCTGTACTTCTAAAAGTGTAGACAAAATAACCCCTGCTTTTTACACAATGTATATTATATATTTTTACAGATACTAAATGATGAACTTCAGATGGGGTGTGTTTACGATAAAGGACTACTGTAATCCCATGCATCTGATTCTGTATTCTTTTATGTACTCTATTTTCTTTTCTAGCTATTTTGAGAGAGAACAGAGACGTTACATTCACCTCTGATAGTCCCTTCAAATGACTCTGCCACAACTTATGTTTTAATAGCCTTTTCAAGTTCCGGAAATATATAATAAATACATGGCAAATTAGAATAGCAACTTCCTGACCAGAAATGTCTTCACTTATGTATCATATTTCACTAAGAACTTAAATAAATTACATCAATAGTTTTCTGGTAATATGTTGATACTGGTTATCTGTCTTCCAGTGAGTTCCAAGGATATTAACACATTGACTGCCAGATGTTATTCATAATGTACTCACCCCTGTGCCAGCAATTTGCGTGTTTTTTAATTTTTTAATTTTTCATTCAAATAAATTCTCTGATTGTGGTGTTAACTCATTGGCCGCCATTATCGCATTAACGCGATCTAATAAATAGCGCGCTTGGCCGCCAGGATCGCATTAATGCGATCTAACGTCTTTATTGATCTTTATGCTCTGATCACGCTATTCTGTTATGAATCAGGCTAAGTTTCGGGTTCCACTTACTTCAACCACCACTGCATCCGGTTCCATGACTTGGGTTCCGTTTTCGGTTTTACATTTTTCCCCCCAGTCATTTTCGACCATAATAGGGAAACAAACGGTTTTTCACACGCTATGAAAAGCGATCGGAGACCTCCCCTCCTATAATCTATGGTCTGGGTGACGAACAGTCATCCCCGTTGTGCATCACAAAGTAATTTTCGCCGAAAACAGAATCTGAGACATTTCACTTCCGGTTCATGTGTTTCACTGTGTGAGTGGGTCTGGGAGGGGGCGAGTGTGATCGAGAGGCGATCAAGCTTGGTATGTGCTGCTCTCTGGTGGTGGAACGATCAAAACGATTCAAGTGTCAAGGTAGACTTTCTAGATGTGAATTAAATAACAAAATAACGAAACAAAAAAACACGAAAATCGCTGGCAAGGGCTGCTATGAACGAGGTTTTAACTCTGGCAGTCAATGAGTTAAGCACGTACGACAGTTCCACCAGCAGAGAGCAGCAAATCCACACATTGATCACCTCGCTCGCCCCCTCCCAAACAGGCCCACGTCAGATCCAGTCATTCACCGGATGTTATGTTTTCGACAATCCCTGATCCGCTGATCGGCCTGAAAACGATGTGATACACGAAGACGATGACTGTTAGTCACCCGGACCAAAGAAAATAGAAGTTGAGCTGTCCGTTCGTTTTTTATAACGTGTGAAAAACCGTGTTTTTCCCTATTCTGGACGAAAATGACCGGAGAAAAACAATGTGACCCGGAAAGGATTTTTTTTAATACATCCGGCTCCGGGTGAGTGTGACGTAAGTGGAAAACGAAAGTGCTGATGAGAAATAAACAGAGCCGTGCGATCACAGATTAATCAATGAAAATTCAAAAGAATGCATCAATGCGTTCTTTTGAATTGCTGGCACGCAAGCGATGGATTTGAAAGAACGCATCGATGCGATCTTGGCAATCAATGTGTTAACAATAGATGAATATAATTGGTCCTGGCTTCAATATTTTGCATCCTGTTGCAAAACAGTTGAAAATAATTAGCTTCACATTGTCATTACCTTGAAGTGGTAGAATGTGGCGGTGGAGATGAGATAAGAGGAGCTACAATGAGATGAAAACAAATGTAATTTGATGAAAGGTAATGAGATATGATCAAATGAGATGAGATGAGATAAGATGAGATGAGGTGAGATGCGATGAGATGAAACAGGATTAGAGAATGTGAGGTGCGGTACGGTACTGTAAGGTAATGCAAGATGAGGTAAACCAACCTAAGCTGAGTAGGAGCCATGTTATGTAATCAGGTTGTTCGTCATTCATAGCATCGAATTAGCAGCAAGATTAAAAACGACATTTAATTCGAGGCATTCAACTGATGCTTTTTATCCGGTGTTTACAGCAGCCTATAAAAGTGAACAAGCTAGGGCTGTGTGTCCAAAATGCCCAGACAACATTTGTGTGATCCTTGAACGATCACGTAAGAGCAAAGTGCCAGGATAAGAAATGTCAGACAAGAGACTGGTAGAGAGAAGCATAAGCTGTTATCGAGACAAGGGGAAATGTAAGTGCACAAAGCAGGATGGTACAGACGTAAGGACTCGATTCAGAGGGGAGCGCATGCAGAAAGATTACTTAAACCATGCAGACGAAAACACATCTCTCTCGCTGTGACAGTGGCACCTACTGGGCTGTGTAAACCTGGCCTCAGTGCCTTACTGTCATCCCGTTATCTCTGCCTCCAAAATCCCACTGCCCTTTTATTCGGGGCTGACAGTAAAATGGAGTTGGCAGGTGTTCCGTATTAAAAACAGTGGCACCGTCGGTGCTCATGGAGACCTGCGGTGTCTCATTAATCACTTTCTAGGCCACAGATGGCACCTTTTGACTTCTACGGAGGGAGAGCTCTCTCTCCCAACAGTGCCTGTGTAACTGGGGGTGATGCTACACACTGCCGTCACCATGCTCGGCTTCACTTCGCTGGTCGACACACTCCCAGCGCACCACCTCTTAATTTGGCCTTCGGCTTCAACTGCTAGACTGGATTAGATGGTGCCTGTTCAACCTGCGAGGTCACAAGGGGGGGGGGGGGGTCATTTGAGCCAGGCAGGCCAAAGGGTGATCATCGGTTATCCTGGCACAATTTCTTAGGGCAGCCACAGCTGCAGGCATAATGCCACTCCCAAACAGTGCATGGTCTTTGGGAATATTGCAATATTGCATTGCTTAAATTTCTCATGGCTCTCATGGAAGTAGCAACCACGGGATGAGATTTACAAATGTGCACTTTGTGCATAATGCATGAGCCACAGCTGGTATAATCAGGTGTGGGCGGCTCATATCCAGTCCAGTTCTAATGCAGATCATTCTTAGTTAAATATTGTACAAAACAATGAGTTGCTATAAAAACAGACCATCCATTGTCACTGTTGATGATGTCTGAAAAGAGAGCATAGATTTCTTGCGCAGCATTCGGCAGGTATGCAGTAAAAAGGGCTCTGTCCATATTTACTATTCATAAGGCAGCAACGGAGCACTGGGGCCATTAGACCAAGGAGGAGGCCACAGGGTTTCCTTATGCTAAAATGTAGGTCTGTCCTCATTGTGCTGACTCAGTTTCACAGTGGAATCGCAATATGGCCCCAATCCACCTGGTCGACTGCTGACTCAAAGTAGACCCTCTTCACTCTGTTAAAAGCTTGAATAAACAAGTGCCCGGCCTTTTTCAGTTTTCTATTTCCTGGGTACTACTTCAATATCCATGTGTTTTGGTACATTAAGCTAGTCTGGCACATTCTGTCACGGCTACCCAGCCTCCTACCTACTTGTTTTGACAGAGGGCATTAGCTCTGCGAGAGGCATTTCCTAGGAGCAGATGGCTTCCTACTTGAGCTGCATGGAGAGTCAGTGTGAGGGGGTTCTTAGATTTCGGCAACCTGCAGCTACTCTGTTGATGCACAGCACTGTGCATTGCATTCCCATAGCCGTGGGCCATGACTAAAAACATCTGAATAAATTGGAGAGGGAAAAAAAAGGATACCTACTTAAAATACAGGAAAACACACAGCTGAAGTGAAACACACAGGAACAATGGCTTCTGTTTTGGGCTATGCAGTTCAATTTTAGCATTGAAAAATGTGCTGGGGACATGATGAGCCTTATTATCATAGACACCGTATCTGACCATTTTATGCCATCTCACTGTCTCCATCTACTGAGACTAATTCAGAATGGTACTAAATATACAGTAAAATCCTCATTGTTAGCGGCACCAATTTGTGCTGGAAAGGGTTTACTTCAACCCTTACTTCCTGGTTTTGGCACGACCACCCTCAGTGGTCGTGCCATTTTCTGTGTTTACAGACAAATATCGATCTTGACTTCATAAAATATGAGTCAGGGTGATGTAACGACCATAGTCCATATCAGCGTGCCAGCCCTGTACTTGCCTGCAAAAAGCACCATGGGAATTAGGTATACTGAGGAAGGCAGAAAGAGATAGAATGTTGTCTGTTTCTGTGTTCTTGTCAGTGTCTGATGTGTATGTGTCGATATAGGTTTTTGTTTGTGTGGTTTACTTTAGGTTATTGCTGTGCTTATCTATTTGTTGTGTGTACTTTTTTTTTAATTAAATAAAAATGGACATATTTTATGGTAAATAGCCTACAATTGATTCTATGGACTATGATAACAATCTACAACTACAGTCATTGAAAGGCACAGCCTGATACTGTCCCCTTAATGTAACTGCACATGCTGCTACATGCATTTGAGTATAAGGGGGCACGTCTTGCATGCCTCCACAGGTCTGTTATCCTTGGTTCCTCCGTGCTGCACAGGGTACCACACTAGCCAGCTGTGGCAGTGTTGTCTGGACCTGGTTTTTACGAATTGTTCTTGTCTTCCATTTTAATCGTACTTAGTCTAGTAATAATTAAGGGTTATATGGTGTTCTACTCTAGAGGTCACACAAAGTGCAGAGGGCTAATGCTTATTCCCAAAGTGGTGTTCCCATTAACGAGGCAAGACGACAAGAAACGGAATGCGGAAACTATCAATGATACACATCAGTTCTTGTAAGACTCGGCGATCTTCAGCCATATTGCACCGACAACAGAGTGGGCCTGTGAATGATATGAACAGAGAGACGGAATAACAGTCAGCATTACGGTTTGAAATGAAATATGAAGGGTGGTCGGACAGCCATCCAAAGAGAAATTAGATAGGAAATGGAAAGAAGGTGTGGAGAAGATAAAAGCCTTATTTAAATGGAAAAAAAGATTGGGCAATTACTGTCAAGACGGTTGGCTGGGAGGTGGAGAAAAGATTCAGTATGAATTCTGTAGAGCACTTTGCTGAATGAATCTGATACAAACAGTGTTACACACCAATAAGACTGATAAAAGGAAATGTACTGTATATCAAAATCTCTATTGGGCTATGTCCAACAGTCTTCAATTGGTCCATAATTCCCTCTTTGCAACACATCACACCATGACAGCAGAAGCCAGCGGCAGCAGTGTTCCTGTAAGACTTTACTGTAAAATCACCGATCTGACCTTTAATGTTTCATTCCATATACGATGACCAGTCATGCAACATACTCTCACTCCCAAAACCCGTAGAGTGTGATACTGACAGCTGTTGAGCCTCAGACGTTAATACTTGCTAATATGAACTAATCACTAAGATTTCTCATGATCTCTGAACATGGTGACACTGTGATTCTTACAATTTAGGCATTTAGCAGATGCTCTTAACCAGAGCGACTTACAATAAGTAAGGTAATCACATACATCAAATGCAGGGAGACAGTGTAGTGCCTCAGCAAACTAGGATCACGAGTAAACCAAGAACATAGCTTCAGTCTAAACAGTTATCACAATGATAATCTGTACATTTAAACTACAGGATAAAACAACAAAACAACAAACCTAGCATCTGTCTAAAAATAACCTGCAATCTTTTCCCCAGTGCATTACTTTGTTTTATACAAGATTTAATTTGTCATTTTTTGTCATTTCATTTGATGCAATGTAATGCAAAGACATTTATTTTATTGTCTTATCATCTTATCATGCTGATATTTTTTTTTATCATTGCGCCTCAATTAATTGTAATATAAGTAAAGTCTGAATTATGAATTCACTGATTCAGTCTATATAAGTTGTTTTCATAGAATACAACAACAGTCGGTTGTCCACTAGATGCCACTCATTAACCACATCTTAACCTTCTCCTGTTACACTCGTTAAGATACCAGCTGATGTAGATCCAAGGGTGATAAAAGTCACATTATTAGACCATGAACATCCCGTTTCACAGTTTTGAACAGTGTTAAGTGCATCTCTGGAACTTGAGTTATAATGGCCATATGGTATTCTATAAAATGTTCATGTTCGGTAGTTATATATTAATTATATGAGTTTATATTAATGACACAGGCCTCTTGTGAGTACAAAGAGAAAAGAAAAAGAAAATCACAATTATGACTGATCGTAATTTAGAATATCTTTGCACTTCATATACTAATATAAACCCTTGAGATTACATTAACTCATACTGCAATTATTCATCATCTTGCAGCATTGAATATAAGCCAAGCAGTCCATTTAGGTCAGTTCAGTACTGTAACAGCTCATCTGAAAACCCAATGAACCCTGACAAGAATCCTTATGTGATTTCCTCACACTGTCCAAAGCCACAAGTGCCAGTAGATAATACTCATATATCATTTTTGCTTCATTTTCAACTCTGCCTTGAGGCAGGCTTTATAGAGATTGACCAGTGCAAACCTAAAAATCCTTCCAATGTCTTTTTATTCCTAAGAAACAGCAATATGATGGCAATGACATTTTAATGTGACACTCAGCAGATGGTGGTGAATTTTTGACTCATTTTGTGAGCATTTACATGCCTTCTCAAGGCTACATCAGCAAACCGCCTAGTTTCAGACCAAGGTGACGATAAAAAAGTAAGGCACAAAAAATATCAAACTCATCCACTATTTTTTGTAAAATGTTCCTCTTTTCCCCGTTATGCTAATTCCCTGATTTCCCCAAACATTCATGTACTCTTGTCATTGCTGACCCTTACTGGTTGGTCCTATAGGGATGGTATTGAAACCACATGCCTCCTCCGATACACATGGAATCACGACGCCATCACGGCCCGCCAAATACTATTTTAGTCGACTAAATCAACTGTAGATCTAGTCGACTAGTCGATCTTCTGATATCTAGTCCACTAAAACTAGACTCAAACTAAAACATTTCAGATTACTAAAATATGACCAAAACTAAATTGAATTTTATTCCAAAGACTAGGACTAAAACTAAATCTGAATTTGCTGTCAAAATGAACACTGATTGCAATAAAAAAATATATACATTTTCTTCCTCCGACCCCCCCCCCCCCTCCCCCAATCCGGTCTTCTGTGGTTGCCAAATCATGAAATATATAAAATGGGCAGCATCCAATAAGAGCAGCTCAAGCTTTAGTGCACCTGTCGTACAGTATGTAACTCTACACTAACTCTACACTCAGTCCGTTAAATTAGATTCGATTACTGATCGATTAGATGGCCCACAAAAAGGGCAAAATACAATGCACTCAGAAAGGACAATAGATTCATTTAGCTATTAAGGTCTCTTTTCAAACAGTATAGTCTGAGATTTCAGTTCTCATGTTTTTGTAAAGAAGTACTGAGTAGTCCATTAGGCATTTTCAGTCAATAATTCAAGCAATTTCTTTTTGTGTTGTGGACTCAGAAACAGACACAGCTTATGTGCAAGCTGGCTTACTTGTGTCTCATTTTGGGACTTTTCTACAACTGACAGATAGCAAGGTACAACATCATCCCACTGAGCACAAAATATTCACAACCTACTGTATTCACCTGTTTCCTAGGCTGTGTGTTTTTCACTTCCTGTCGATTTGATCCAATGAAATCCAATGAAACTGGTCAGATGACCAATGATATCCAATGAAATCGACAGGAAGTGGAAAACACACAGCCTAGGAAACAGGTGAATATGATGCTGAAATGACACACACACACATATACATACAAGGTGCTTTCTGCCGCGTTATCAGCTTGCCCAGCTTTGCCGATGTTATTGTGCATCGAGGAGTGATGCTTCAAAGAAACAAACAGATTTTGGTAACCAGCATTAGCTGCGTTGTTGTGTGCATGAAATAGGCTCTCTCTCTCTCCCCCTCTCCTTCCCTCCCTCTCTCACACTTCCTCCGGCCCTCTCTCTCCCTCCATCCCCCTCTCACTCGCCCCCCCTCCCTCTCTCTTTCTCTTTCTCTTTTTCGCTGATAAAGCTCTGGTCTGACATCGAAAACAAAATTGTTGCCTAACAACGCTAATTTGTGCCGACAACACCGATTCCTGGCATAAATTGGGGTATAATCTGGGCCCACAGACAGACAAGACACAGGCAACTCTCTGTGCCTTAGATGGACGTCTTCGAACTCATTTAAGACATAGGTACTGCACTAGTATATACAGTCAGTATACAGTATACTGTATGCACATGCCAAAATGCATATTTCACAACAAGATCTAGAATTTTGTGCAAAGATATTTTCAACTCACTATGCAGATAACCGTCTACATTTACTGCCAGCAGCCTTTGGCTGGGAAGGCCGATTGTGCAAATTAGAAAATTGTAGTACTACTTAAACGAGACCACATCAAAAGAAGTTCAGTGAGGCACGGGGATATGCCTGCTGTGCCAAGTCTGTATAGTTACTTGCGTCGCCAATTAACTAGGAATAGGATGGAGCTCGGTTTTTACTGCATTGCCTTGTGTTGTTGTTAACAGCTCCCAGCATTTGCTGGGCTAATTGTGTTGCCTGTTTAATGGCTATTTTTGTTTACATTGATATGGCCATTAAGCTGCCTTGGATTTTCCCCAACACAAACCACTTAACCAGGAAAAAAAATGCAAATTCAGATTTGGAAATGAGCTGATCATACACGACATCACATGCATGCACACAGCCAATGCTACTGTTGTTAACTGCACTCACCGCCTCACTAAACCAGACATTTATTTTCTCAGTTTGAAAGCATGCCCTTGTCTGTGGTGCATTGGAAGCAGTAACAAGTCTTCACTTCACTTCACTCAAGGTTCAAGTTCAACTTGAACGTCTCTAGACTCTGTCGGAGTCCAAACAAAAAGGAGAACGAAGAGAGGCGGACATTGTGAACATACCCTAACGTTTTATTTCCTTTTACTGATTGCATTTATATTCAGGCATTTCTACTTTATCAGATCGTTCAGTGAAGAGAGACTTCATGTACAGTACGTGTTCAATCAATTAGTCTGTAAAAGGTGCGCCACCAGGGCATGCCCGTTATCCATTTAATCTTAATGTTAATTTGAATATTGGAAACAGCAGCATCTGACAGCAAGACTCGTATCAGGCTGCAATCAGAAAGCTCTGCAGGAGGTAATGACAGTCAGGAGGTAGAGTAGCCGTCTTGCAATCTGAAGGTTCTTGGTTCGAACTCCAGCTCCATGTCAAAGTGTCCTTGAGCAAGACACTTAACCCCTAACTGCTCCCAATGAGCAGGTTGGTGCCTTGCTTAGTGTGTGAAAATGTGTGTGAATGTGTGAAGGTAATGCACTTTGTAAAGCCCAGTGAAGAGCGGTGCTAAATAATTTATTTGCCCAATACAACAATTGCAAATGGCGCATTTATTTAAAATAAATGCGCCATTTGCAATTGTTGTATTTGCTGAGAATGTCTTGACATTTTTAAAGAAGCAGCCATCTAAACTACAGAAGTTCATCCAACTCTGAAAGTGTAAAAATGTGCCCATAAGGGTCATAAATGAAGACTTTCGCTGTGCAATAGTGTTATATCCTGACTGGATGCATCATAACTTGGCATGGGAACGGCACTGCCCTCAATCGCAAAGAGCTGCAGAGGGTTGTGCGTACAGCCCAGAGCATCAGAGGTATCCATCTACTATACACAGGACAAAATGTGAGTAAAGCCCGTAGGATTATCAAAGACCCCAGCCACCCCAACCATAGACTGTTTCATGCTGCTACCATCTGGCAAGCGGTCGCCCAGACCAGCAGGTTCTGGGATAACATTTTCCTCCACGCTACCAGACTTATGAACAACAGACAGACTCAGAGGTGGCTGTGCATACACAATCACACACAAACAGGCAAACAATCACATACAGTATGTACATTCATTAAGGCAGGACCTACACACACACACCTGTATATCTCACCCCCAAAAGGCATATCGTGACTTAACCCATTAAGACCTGGAACGCATCTGTGTCACTTTAGATTTTTTTGGCTATTCAAAAATTGCAGATATACAAGCTCATAGCGCGGCACCGATCTATATATCTGCTTTGGTTACCGTGGTAACGACGTAGACGTCATGACTTTTATCTCATATGTGTTCTTAAAATTCTTTATTTTCCTCTGACACTGCAGATAGGACCTTGTGAACTCATTTTCTGCCATGCCGTTTTTGCTTGTACTGAGGCATCCCCTCAAAGTGCTGGGAGACATTGAAAATCTCCGCCTGTCCACTGAATGCTGCTCGCCATTTCTTCTGTAAAAATGCACTACTGTTTTGTTTTCATTACACCCCTTGCACTCTCGTAAATCAACATCTATTCTCACACTCTGTAATGACGTCAGTGGCGCTCGGGTTGCGCTGCAAATGACGTTTTGGACTGTTTGATATGCGACTTGGGTGGTTAGATCGGGTTACTGCGTTCAGACTGAGACGCATCTTTAGAAATCAAATTTGAATCAGATTTGAAACCACCTCTGAATGTGGCTCAAGTCAGATTTGTAAAAATCGGATTCCATGTGACCTTGTTCAGACTTCATAAAACAAATCGGATTCCAATCTGGATATGGCACAGATCTGATTCAGGCTGGATTCAGGCTGGATTTGGCTGCCAGTGTAAACGGGGGGGGGGGGCAAATAATAGCCTGGTAAATCCTCCCTCCGGAAATCTCATTTGCAATTTATTTCAGGAGTGCGTCTGGCATGATCGCCCATTCTGCAATGTGGCTGTGGGCTGGAGTTGGGTGGGAGTAATACCGTTGACTGACAACCCCTTCAGCCAATCAGCAGTGTTCCCCTTCAGCCAGTGCATTTTTACCACCTCCAGACTAATGTGACGCAACAGGACTTTTGAGACGGCCATGCCCAAAATAGGTTGCCTTATTCGGATACATGCGTGTCACTGCCCGCCCCTGCCGGTTTTATTTTTAAATAGGCTCTGTCATGATTAATTGACCACATATATGAAGTTAAACAACTAAATTCTATCCAAACGATATCTTAAAAGTAAATTCCGTGCCTCAAAATAGAAGTTTGAGAGCGTTTTCAAGTTTAAAAGAGAGTAGAAAACACAGCGGTCAAAAAAGATGTCTCCATTCGGGCTCACTCGAACTCGCCACCTGATTGGCCAACCTTTGCTGTCAATCACAGAACGATGAGCGACGACGCTGATAGGCTCGTCCATTTGGTGAACGGGCTAGAAACGCCCAGACAAGCCTTCAGGCCAGACTCCTTCCTGAAATCAAATGCAAATGAGATTTCCGGAGGGAGGGGGGTTTACCAGGCTAGGCAAATAAGGCACATGTTGACAGTACAAAAGCCCTTGCTTGCGCACCTGAATCCAAATATGATTGGCACGCCTGAATGCAATCAAGGCTGAGTCTGATCCCAGCAGAGCTTCATTCAGTGAGCAGACCTTCCCTGAGCAACACAACAGGACCAGAGCTCTGCCCTTTTCTATTGTTTTGTTTGTGTGCGTGCGTGCATGACGCAGGTGAGAAACTATGTTTGAGAGATTACTTTTATTTCTCTTAATGTGCCAAAGTTTGCTTTACAATTAACACTGTGTCATGATGTGTGGTTAAATGAGTTATGAGTTATACTGTATATGTCAGTGATTTGAAGTGCAGCTTAAATGTGCCTGTTGTTTACTGATGCTTGTGATGTATGAATCTATGTTAACTGTAGGCTATATATTGTGTAAGATGCAATTTGGTGTTAATTTAATTAGTTAATGAGGTAACTGCCAGGTGTTGCAGATATAGCTAATTAGTGCTCCTTTTCCATTTGAAGGAGGTCACTGTGATCTTGTATTTGACATGATTGTGAACTGTAATTTGTGTTTATTTGCCTATCTTTGCTTTATATTTCTCTGTATTAGATACCACATACACAAAACTCTGCATTCCCTGTACCCTGTGCTTCATAAGTAAAGCCTCCTAAACGTATTTTCAGCGCCGTCCGAGTTATGTCGAATAGGGACAGAATTGTAAATCATATATTCCCCAAAAGTCAGGGAATTAATTGATTAGCCTACTGTATTCAAATTCTTATAAAATTGTGGATGACCTGCATGTGTATATTGTAATTGTCATGGAATTATCAGGAGGCTGCCATTCGAAAATGGCCCCTGTCGAACTTTTCCTTTTTCCCCCTCTTGTACATATTTTTCATACCAGTAACCTGTAAGCTGATTGTATGACTTTCTGTATAGTAGTGTATATCTGTCTGTCTCTTATATGTCATCATGATTTGTGTGCGTGGGGATCTCATTTTAAACAAGCTCAGTGCTTATGAGCCTTCCAGTTTGGTAGACCTTGTATTGTGAATTTGTACTTCCATGTACTGTTGTTCTCATGTCTTACTAAATAAAGTACATCAATCAATTAATTATGCCCATTAGTGACCTCCACTTGTTTTTATTGTTAAGTTATGTGCCACTGCTGTTTTCTTATTGCTTTGTGTTGTCTGTATGTAAGTATTCCACTTTAAATAGATAAAGATGTATTCATAAACTGTAAAGCCTGTGGGCATTAACATACCATCACAGCCAATCATTTTCAAATAGTTCTATAATCCTCAGTATAGCATAATGGAACACGTAAACCAGAGATTGTACTACTGTTTGGAGGCCTAGGGTTTGGGAAGAGGTTTGAGTTGAATTATTACACCAGTCACGGCCGTTTGACAGATGTCCCTTCTGGTTTTCATCATATGGCACATCTGTCTCGGGGCTACACGCTGCTAAAAAGGCTGATTTCCCCTGAGAAGGGACATGTTTGCTGCCAGCTGCCAAACAGTTACTGAGTTTACGAAGTCGCATGTGTTTAAGGAGGCTCGTCCCTAGATCTGAACCCCGTGTCTACTTACAGATAACAAACCGTCTATATTTTATACTGCAGCGGGAGGGTGACGAGTCATTTATTTTCTTCGAAGCCTCAAGGGATCACATTTAAATGTCATTTATTTGTGAACCATCATGGCTGGGACAAAATGTTTACTGAAATGTATTGTCTGTTATGCTGGCGCTGCTTTCTGGTTTCTCTGAATCGCAAATGAGATCAACTGGAATTGTCCTCTTCTCACACATCAATGCACAAGCTCTGATATGTTCAGGCTCTCTTGACACAATCAGTACAGTTATTATACAAATAATAACATAGTAGCTCAAAAACAGCTCCACTGATACAACAGCCATATGTGCGTCATTCTATAGAGGATGCATCCCATCAAATAAAGAATGCGGTTATAAGGCCTATTTGGTTCATCAGTTGAGAACATTATTAATATTAAAGTAATTATGTTATGTAATATAACTCTGAGAGGGTTCAAATGGAACCGAATGGACAGGTGGTCCATGTACTTGTACCCTCTCACTCTCGAATGTTTCAAAAACTTGTTTAAGCCACCCGGCACCCGCTCATATTTAACTTCATTCCTGCTATGAACAGATACATCAGTTCTGTGTGCCTCTGCAAGGGCTTGTGTGTGTGTAGTCTTTTTCCTGTGTTGCTGCTCTGTTGGTTCTCGGTTGGTTGGAGCTGTATGTGTGTATGAGGAATCAAGTGGCCGACTTTGACATCAACTCTCACGCTGGTCACGACGCCACTTTTTTCGGTAGCCAATGCGCGACCCCAACGGCACCTTCTCGCGACCCCACTATGACCCACTTTGGGTAGTTTGAGAACTGCTGCATTAGATGATCCAGTGTGCGGTCAAGTTTAGCATGAAGTGGTATCATAAGTGGAGCTTCAATGGGTGCTGTGCGTGGCTAACAATCTAGACAGTCTAGAATACAGTTTGTTTAAAACAAATAACAATAACGCATACTAATATGTTGAACAAATATGCTTTGAACAATTACCTACCATTTTCCATGCTAGAATCGGCCTCCATGCTAATTCGGTCTTTAAAATGTTTTAGAGACGGAGCATAATGTGCAGGCAGTGCGTAGGCTGAACACTCTTTCAGCAGACTCTAATAAATGTATATTAAAACGTAGGTCTAGCCCTCAACTATGAGCATCTCTCAAAGCTTTTGTTGTGCTCTTTACTGAAAGAGAAGTACACACAATTCATTTGTAGGTTTGCTGCAATATGGATTTGTAAACCATTTTGTCCATGCCAATTTGAATACAACAATACTGTTGTTGATGCAGTTATGAGTGCTATTGCCTGATGTTCAAGATGTTCTTACTGCAATATCACTATTGTAGCTCACCCATTCTTGAGAATTGGGACAAATCGTGTCCTACCAAAACATTTCAAATTATTATTTATAAACACAATAATTTAAAAAAGCAATTGGTGAAAATATATTCTTAAAGGATTTATATATATGAATTACATAAGATTTATACAATA
The DNA here is from genome assembly GCF_963280865.1 of Gymnoscopelus braueri. Classification (NCBI taxonomy): domain Eukaryota; kingdom Metazoa; phylum Chordata; class Actinopteri; order Myctophiformes; family Myctophidae; genus Gymnoscopelus; species Gymnoscopelus braueri. The sequence goes on along the minus strand of NC_137609.1, from coordinate 45,828,182 downwards.
TTTTGGTCTGGTTTCCTTTTTTTAACACCTAAACTTGCACTCCCAGAAAACACCCTGGTCTAAAACAAGGATTCACAACTTCAAATATATTTTTTAAAGCATTAAAAAAACTAACCATGTGTATTGATAACATAGGTGTAAGAATGTACTTTTGCCTTTTTATTTAAATGTGTTTTTTTGATAAATAAATTGACTCGAATGAAAAAAACATAGCATTTTGTCAACTCCGTCAGATATGCCATCTTATGGAGATGACACCCAAAAAAACTGTGGGAGATTGGCCCATTACATGGTTTAATAGTCAACACTTTAATCTTTTAAAATATATTTTCCTGGCATAATTGAAGTTAATGTGATGAAATTATAAAAAAATAAAGGTTTTGTCCCCATTCTCAAGAATGGGTGAGCTACATTTTAGTCGCTGGCAACCATATGCCACATGCTCGAGTGACCTCGTTCAAACATGCAACTTTAAATGTCAAATGTTGGTGTGAATCTACTCTAATATTCAGTAAGTAGCCACCATAACGTTACATGAAATAATAGTGTATATACCGTTGTTGTATATTTAAACTTGTGTAAATGAATGCCCGTCAAGTGCATCACAAAAGTAGCAAAAATAGCAGATAGCACATCGACATTTTTTTTTTACATTTTTGAAGTGAAAGTGGTTAAGTGTGTTTGTGGGTTTGGGGATTGGATCCATTGGAACGCAGGTTCTTTTTCCAATTTTCTGAAAAGGAACAGTTTTGGACGACATACAAGGTTTCTACCCGACAGCGATGATATGCATCTAGAGACTGACATACTACGCTATGTTTCACTGACAACATGTCAGTTCAAAGTGCTATAGAACAGCAATCTGATTACATTCTAAACGGAGGGTTAGAATGAAGGTGCAATTAATAATGTTCTAAAGTTCATCAGATAAACAGCCGAGTACCCGACACTGATCCAATACTGTCTGTGGGCACATCCCACTTTAATTGGAGCTATAACATTTTCATTGCACATCTGCATATCAGCTTGTTCTCAGCTGCAAAAAAAGAAAAGAAAAAAGAAAAGAAACGCAACCTGTTCAGTTGACAGTAAGTACGCCTACTGTACTGTAGTTATTGGAATCTGACTAAAAGATGAAGGTCTAACAGACCGAAACGTTGTTATTCCCATTTAAACCTTTTTAATTGCAATTGTGAAGACAGTGTGCGGGAGTTTTGTCTTTCATTGGAATCTGACCGAAAATATAAATAAAGAGGGTGTAATTAAATGTGCCAGTAATATTTTTAGTTTTTCCATGTAAATACTGTAGCTAATTATAGTAGCCGTCCACCCCCTGAAGCGCTCTGTGTACAGACCCACTAGAGCTCACCCTCCTTACAAATCTTAATTTAACCCCTGCTGATTTGTCGCTTATTTCTCTGGTCTCTGGCTGAGGGAGAGAAGTGTTTACGTTCACAGCTAATGAGTGGTGGGCCAATATGCATCAGACCACAGGAATAACACATGGGACATTTTGAGCGATGTCAGCCCGTAAGCCTGTTTTATACGCGACTGCATGCCGGTGTCGTGCACTTCAAATAGAGGGTCCTTCCCTCAAGGGGGGTTCCAGGGGGTCCCCAGCGAAATGATGGATAGTTAGGAACGAAATGGACCCTTATGGGTCTGTAACTCTGAGAGTGTACAAATGGAACCAAATGGACCCGTAATTGTACACTCTCAGAGTTAAATTAACATACTGTAGATTTTCCAATATAAATTGGGGTCCCAGAGATAGAAATGTCATTAAATGGGGGTCCGTAGCCCTAATGCATGTCAAACTGGGGGTCCTTGAAATTGAAATGGTTGAGAATCACTGCTAGAGCCGTAAAAATCTTCTCTTACCCCATTTTGGGCGGCAACCCCTTTTTGTAACTATACCTTTTCAGGAGGAGAACCCCTTTTGGGGTTCCTGTTGCTATGTACAGTATATAGCAACATACATCTTTTGTAATTTTTGAATAAATATTTGAAGTTTTCCAGAAAACTTAGAAGGCGTTTTTAGAATCGGCCTCAGGTCTAAATGGGCATATCTTTTCAAATGGGGGTCCGCGGGCTAATAAGTGTCAATTTGGGGGCCCTTGATACGGAAAAGTTTGAGAACCACTGAAATAGACGATCTATAAGCTGACAGCTTCTATTTTCGGCACGCGGGCACCGGTGCACGACAAAGTATAAATGAAGCATCAGAAACCAGCGTCATCCTTACAATGTGCAGCTGAAGAAAGTCTCCGAGCCCATGGGTGCTCTCCACCCGCACCAAGATGGCATCCTTCTGCTGCGTGCTGAACCCCACGGCTAGGCGGTCCGCGCGGGTGCTTGGCCGTTCGTTGGGGGCCCAGGTGTATGTGATGAGAGCCCCTCCTTTTCCGAAGATATACGTCGTCCCAGCTAGGAAGAGAGGCAGAAATGTAAACATTAGTGGGTGATAAGCACTTCTTTTGAAAGCTTGCCCTATGGTTCTGCTTGGTTTACAGCTGGCATTAAACGGTCACTTTGCCAATTGTTTTAACCTGTTTTTCACGAGCCTTTGAGAGTGAGTTTTAGATGTCAGATGTCACCAGTAACCCACAGAATAGGACGATTCAGAGGATTCAGGTTTAAAAACGGACCTGACGAAACGTCATTGAATAAATTGTATTGGAATATTTGAGTGTTGCGGATTCTATTCTTTTTCTCAAATGCACCCAAGACACATAATGTAGCTGATATGATCAACAGAATGACCCCCTAAAGGCGGTCATTTGACCTCATTTGTTAATAACGCGTAAATGTAACGCATCTCAAATTCACACATTATAACTGTGTGGAAAAAATAAATGCTTAAACGAAAACATAAAAAACAAAATAAATGTACGCAAATTCAACTAGGAAGTGCATGTAAAGCATAAAAGGTAAAAGGCGACATATCATAGTTTAAGCAAGCGGTACATTTTTAAGTTGTAACTTTTTACTCCATGACTGAAAGATGACAGCAAGGATGAAGCGTCTTCTTTCTAAAGGATATAAATATTACAAGGAAGAGATTTTCCCCCCGGAAAGACAGATCTACCTTCAATGTTTATACTGGGAATGTGGGGTAAACACCATATCTAAGCACAATCTGGATACAAAACACATTTTTACTTTTCTCAATAATACCACGCAAAAGGTTGTTGCAACACTATGGCTGCCAGCAGGCTGGACTAGCAGGCAGATTCAAAGTGGGCGTGTCAGCAGGGATAGCGAGGGAAGGTGCTGATGGGATTCATTAACACTTTATTTGAAGCACATTGTGGAGAGAATGAGAGAATCAGAGACGCTTCATTGCTAAATATGAGACTCATACATAGAATTAGCCTTGGTCTGTGGCGCAGTGACAACCCACCATTAAGGGTTGATGCAGTATCAACAATGATATGCAGGAGTCAAACATAATGCAGATGGACACTGCAGAACAAGCGTTAGACAATACTTGTAACTTCAAGATTCAAGCAATGTTTTGCTGAACTGTGAAAAGAAATGGTCTGCCTTACTCTTAAATTACAGTCAAGTGAAGCCCATTTAAAAACTATTAGTTTTACATTCAAAAATGTTAAATTCGCGAACAAGTGAGCACTTGGTGGTGCAAGATGTTCCCAATAATCATAGCTGTTTATCACACCATTTGGCTGGCCCCAGACATTGGCAGATAAAACCATGCGAATGATTCTCTATGCATGAGCTGGCACCTCCTGGGGCAGAGCAGGGCTTCACCACGAGCGGGGGTGAACATTTTGTAGTGAGGCCCTAATTTGAGGGAAAATGAAACTTGAAAAATGAAAAATTAATCAGATCCTTTAGGGGATGTTGAGGAAATACACTCTACAAATACAACTTGACACGGTTTTCTAAATAGCAATTAGGTACAGTACAATGGCAGCAACAGAGGAAAGAAGCAACAAAATAAGAAGGGTGTACCATGTCTGCATCTGATGCAGCAAGGATAGCACGGAAAATGTATGGGTAAAATATAGGCAGAATTAATAGACAACATGTTATAATAATGTTGGACTAAGTATTGTTGCAGTCTTAGCTTCAACTTCAAGAAACACACTTAATCAGTAGTCTTCCATTCCACGTAATGGACCACTCGGCCCCAAAGTTGGTTATAGACAGGAACTTGTTACTGGTTGGATGTATAGTTAACATTAAACAGCCCTTAAAAGCCTTACTGGCTCAGTATTTAATTAATGAGGCACCTGCTCTTCTAAACTCCTGGTATTGTTTGTTTGTGTGCAGATTATGCCTTGTTGAAGTCATCTTAATTAATGCCTGGGATTTGCAGTCAATTGTGAGTCAATGGCCGTAATTAAATGAAGAGTCTCAATGAGTGAGCTTTATTGGTTTCTTCCTCTTTTTCCCTGCGGCTGGGTTTGCTACCTCTGGTCTCCTCGACCCTTCTGTTCACTCAAATCACTTTGCATGCTGTTTGGAGGAGACTATGACTCGACCTGCTCTGTTACACCCAGATCTGTCATGGACTTTGAAGCAGTGATTGCGAACGCAGCGGAAGGAGGCGCGCCGTCCGCGCAAGTGGAGCTTACTATGAAACCGTGCTCGGGTTGTGTGTGTGTGTCCGTGTGTCTGTGTGCAGTATTGTGTGCACTGCCTGTGTGACTCACGCTCTCATTGGCTGCTGACAGATCTCAGAGTGGAGCTTACTATGAAACCAACCCGATCGCCCCCCAAACACAGTGAAATAGCACGGATTGACAAACGGCAATTCCGTGCATAGATGACTAGGAACTCCGAAACTCCGTGCATAGGAGAACCATATCCCCCCCATTAACTTCAATACGAGGCGGAGGCAGTCACGTGACTTTCTCTCTACGCTCTCTCCATCACGGTGAAATAACACGGATTACAAGTCCGTAAATACACAACATAACAATTTAAAAAAGACAAATAAAAAAATAGGGCTAGCGGTATGGAGCCTTCTTGTGGCGGCCCTGTTCTCACTAATTTCACTGTACCACCCACTTCTCTACAATTGCTCATTCCTTTCTATTCTTCTTATTGTTATTTTCGAGCTGCGTTCGCTTCCCGCGTTCGGCGCGTCTTACTTGTTTTAAAATCCAGCTACTTCTGTGTGTTAATCTTAAACATGGATTCCATCAATTCAAAATGTACGGCTTTATCAGATATTTCCAAAACATAGCAGTCTGACGCCCCGCTTTTCTAGGATTGCAAAGCATGAGGAAACCTTTTCAACAAGCAACATGACAAGGTCAACAGCTTTAGAGACATTTTATCTGAATAATCTGAAACGTTTCTTATCTCTACTGCCATCCAAACTTTGGTTCACAGCCATCTTTAAAAAAAAAAACCCAAAACAAACAGATTGTTCTCCTGCAATAGATCATTCCGATCTTTCACCAATGTGATGTAAGAAAAAGGAAACCAGAGCAGAACACTGGCATGTCAGTGGCTATAACTGCACAGCTGAGAAAATGATGGATCTTCTGTTGCCAAAGGAAACATCATGCCATTGTTTTAAAAGTAAAAAAATATATAAAAAAAAATACGCCTGACTTCAAAGAGCGCCATTATTGGCCAGCAAAGATATAAAGATATCACACTCTCCTCTTTTACCGCAGCATAGAGTAGTAACAAGGGGAGATGGGTAAAGTGCACAGTACAATCCTGAGTGTTAATGAAACAAGACTTCCATGTGGATCTCAGATGTCATATGGTCAGTCTCATCAGTCAGATCTACAACTATGTCCTCAGAAATGCATATTAAATCCATTTGGACCGCCATTGACTTTAAAGGTAGGGTAAGTGATTTGCAATTATTCAAATAATTGCAAAATGGGTCTATGTTCTGATTGTGCTCGTTACTATAGAGTGTCCTGTCCATATAAGGAGTATCCATGTCTCTCCAGCTCTTTATAAAACAGAAAATGCATTTTCGTTTCAGTTTCAGTTTCATTTCCAATTTTATCCAATCAGGATAGAGAAATCAATCAGGATATAGATCAAACAAGTGAAATTGAAAGTGATGACACTAAGAAATGAGCAGGCAAAATTGGAACTGGAACACTATAAAAATGAAGCTTAAAATGGGTACTTTCTCCTGATTGGCTGAGATTTTGACACCTACCAGAAAATGTATTTTCTGTTTATTAAAGAGCTGGAGAGACCGGGGAGACTCCTGGTACTGAACAAACACTCTATAGCAATGATTACTATCAGAATATAGTGCTTTAACCTTTTAACAAAATACTTTTTGTTTTAACCCAAAAATATCACTTACCCTACCTTTAAGTATAAAATAAAAGGTTAAAAAAAGAAAATAAATCACAATATGTGAAGAAAAGAAAACAACGTTTTTGGGCTTGATTGGTCCAGCTTTGCAAGATTAGTTGTGAACAGACTAACAGACAGACACACATACAGACCCTCTTCTAGATAGCTCGCCCCATATGAGTACATTTTATTCATTTATTTTCTTTCAGAGTCAGTCAAATTAGCCTCAGGATTTAGCAGTGCGGTGGGAGGTATAAAAGGCGACATGTGCAACTGTAATACAGAGCATGAAATATGGAGGGCTGGTGCACCGATGACAACGTGTAGACACATCTGTGTATCAAAGGCACAAGCTCCTGCATTAGTCATGACATCCCAGCAGTTCATTGACTCCCCCCTTGCCTATCGTCTCTCGGTGCATCTCTCGGGCGGGCAGGCCCGGGTCAGGTCCGTAATGAGGTCGTAAGTTAGTAGCAGAGAAGGTCAGGATTGGTCAGTGTGGCTGGGTGTGTCCGCCTTGTAACAGATACTGTAGGTCCCTGCCTGGTTCAGTCCTTTTGTCTTGTCAAAGTGTCCTTGGGGCAGGACACGCAACCCCTAACAGCTTCTGGGATAACGGTGTCTGCAGAATGCATGAAATGTGTATGCAAATCAGGCCTATTAAGATTTCTAATATGAACCACAGTGTTCTCCTCTCCTTTTTTTAAATCTCGGCACCTCCCTCTAGCTGACTCTAACTAGGCGTCCCGTGGGAGTGCACTGTTCTCTCATGGTCATGCAGAACATCTGAGTAAAAGAAATATGGTGCCCTTGTTGAGTTTCTCTACTGCAATATAATATGTATATTGTATCATTACCAGCAGGAACCTTGGGTCTTAATTAGATCAGTATACACATGTGTTGTAATACTCCTGCCACTGGTCGGTCTCCTGTAGCGGAGCCTGTGCTCGAGGTGGCCCCTCAAGTGCTTGAGAACATGTGTTAAGCATCCTCTGTGTATTTTCTTTATGCATAATATATTGGACCAACAAGCGTATCACATTTGCTGTCATCTCCTCTCATACCTTTCTGGCTGGTGTTTTGTTTTGTTTTTTTGTTTTTCCCTTTTTGTCTTTTTCCCCCTCCTTTTTTCCACTTTTTGCCCTCTTCATTGTACATTTTTATTTGATATCAATTGTAATTTTTTTGTGAGGGTGGGTAGGAGGGTTTGTGTTTGTTGTGTTTGTCTTGTGTGTGTGTGTGTGTGTGTGTGTGTGTGTGTTCCCCCCCCCCCCAGGAAACTAGAAGGGTTTATTTTTATGACTGTTTATCTTATCCTGTAAGCTGTGACAATCCTTCAATAAAAAATATGTAAAAACTAATATAATAATAAATAATCCTGCCACTTAGTCAACAGAAGAGTGATGAATACTGCATGGGAATGGCATGTGGTTGCACTTTTAATTCAAAACTGTAATAAGAGTGGGGAGTTTTGTGGAGTTGGTTATGGAGAAGTAAATTCAACTCAGTAAGTAGAGTGGTATAGCAGATTTATGCTCTTTTGCAACAGTCCCTATCAGGTTCCCTGCAGCTTCCTAAGATGTGACTACAGTTATGGCAGATACTATAATGTCCCACTCCCCTCTGATGTTTGCACAGATAGATAATCCATAGGTCTATACTACCAACCTCTTAGTTCTCGTAATAAAGCTCTTTAGTACATGTTACCTGGCTTGCTGGATACAGCAATAGACACTAGGCAACATTCTCAAAGAACTCTATTTACTGGCTATTAGCGGATAAGTAACATTAACTGTTTGGGGTGTGGAAGACCTTTAATGAAGCAAATGTAAGTGTAGTCGGTAGGCTTAGTGTAAGTGAGACTTAGAGATTTTCTCTGGCTTTCGCTTTCGAAAAGATGTCTGATTTGACGCAAGAAAGGTTGCACGTGCTCTTTAATGCAAATCCTGTCTTTTCATGCAGTAGCAAGCAAACAGCAAATGTCAATGACTGCTAATAATATGCATAACATTATAGCTCTGAAGCTGTAGAACAAACAGTGATTAACTCTGATATCAGATTCCTGATGACATTTAAATCATTTCAATGATGATAATTAACCCCCACAGACTGGGGAAATACTAAGTACATTATATGTGGACTTGGTGCTTGATAAACATTTGTCCAGTAAATAGAAAACGGGTGTAATGTGCTCTACCGGCAGCCAGATGTTGTCAGTGGTGTTTAGGAGGAGCTATACTTGGAACAGCATTAACATTAATGACAGATTACTGTTCTAGATCATACTGTGTAGATACCATAAAGAGGTGGTGGGTGCAGTGTTACTAGACTTCAGCACAGCGTTTGATGCCATGGACCATAACTTATTGCTACAATTTTACACATAATACTGTAACTTGGCTACCATGAAAGTTAATTGCCCTATAGTAAACAGCATGTTTTTGTTAATAGCAGTTTCTCAAAGGTATAATAACAGTTACAGTGTGGTGGGTTGACACAACTTTGTATATGCCAGCATTGTCAGCTAATGATCTGTGTGGTGAGATACTGTACTGCAAACTTTAAAGCTTTAAATGTAAGGTGACTACAGCCTAGATATTGTTTTATGTATTCAGTATTCTTATTTCAACTCATTACGCTGTTTCTTGTCTATTACTGTTAGATAATTAGCCTGCTGTGATATTATGTGTGGATTGCAACCCAGGAAGACGAGCTGCTACAGGAGTATAGTAGCTAATGGGGATCCTAATAAACAATAAACTGGCGTTCTCATCAAGACAAGTTGCCTGCTGTTGATAGTGCTATGAACATAATGCCCATGCCGTGGTAGCTGATGAAACAAAAAATATATTCTGAGGGAATTAACAAAGTAATAGTTATTCCACTAATCAATCAATCTATCAATCAATGTATCCATCTATCAATCTATCCATCCATATACATACATAAAAAATATACTGTAAGCTACTAATTAGGGGTGGGACGATATGGGTACCTCACAATAGGATATATATCACGATATTAGGCCCACGATAACAATATATATCACGATATTCGACGATATTCGATATATTGCGATATCACGATATTCAATATATATTGCAAGAAATTTCACCAACGATATAATCACGATATCTGAAAATATCGATATATTGCGATATCACGATATATTGCATGAAATTGCACCAACGATATATCACGATAGTCCTTGTATTCAATTCATAAACACATAAAATAGCACCAAACAGTTCTTTTTTTTTTTTTTATCGATATTTTTCGGCAGTATATCGTATGCTAAATGGACATTGATTTATTGGTCACATTTATTGTTTGATATCACTATTTTCTCCCCAATTTAGTCGATATGCCAATGAACTCCTCCCCACATACTGTATATGTGTGTGTTGTCACTACTGTTGTATCCTACTGGCTCACCTACCAGTGAGGAGCCCCCACCGGGAGGACGCAGCAGTCGCCGTCCTACTCCTCCCGCCCAACACTCCCCGCTGACAGGTGCCGCTCCCGCCCGCAGGAGTGTACATGCAGTGACAAATATCACCCTCCCTGCCCGGCTTCCCTCCCCCGAGCACAGGCCATTGTGTTCGTATAGCCGGATGCACCGCGGTGGATTCGAACCCCTAGACCCCTTGGTACTTTACCACTGTGCCACTTGAGCGCCCTGATATTACATTTATGAGGGAAGATTAGAGGGTGCTGTGACAGCCACACAAACACACACACGCACACGCACACAGGCACACACACACACACACACACACACACACACACACACACACACACACACACACACACACACACACACACACACACACAAATCAGATGAGAGGGCGATACACAGCATTACAAAGATGGAGAGACTGGCATTGACGCATATGACAAGCACTGTGTGGGACTATAATGAAAAACAAAATACAAATCTGATAAAATGAAAGCTGTGCCAAGAAATTGAAAGACACGTCGTAAGAGCTGTGGATTTGTTTTTAAATATACTTTTGGTGAGTCATGCACATCCCTTCTTTCAAGTACTTAATACACCACTAGACACTATGTGTTGTTCAAAACACATACCAAATTTTGTTATAAAGACCAGCAGCAAATTGGGCTCCTAGCCTTTTAATGATGTTTACATCTTGTAGTCCAAATTTCAGAGAGATACGGCACGTGACATTGTGTATCAGCTGCCACCAGTCTCTGGCTTTGAAAACTCATTGGACTTAATATGCTTTAAAGTTCTGAGTCTGCCAACAAACTCTATCGATGAGTCCTGCCAATCAGGGAGGCGATACAGAACAGAAAGAGTACTCAAAGCAGTCATGAGGACAGCTCTTGACAAACTCGTTAGCTCACTACACTGAATCTTTCTCTTCTAGCACGTAAGCTTCGGTTCAAAACAAGATCATGTTACTTCAACTTAATTAGGAAATGACATTTACAAGTTATAAAAGATAAGACTTCAAACAAAACCACTCAGAAGATTAAAAGAAAAACCTCTCTGCATGTTTCCCCCCCACATCCTGACAGGAAATCTCGGTAGGAGGTCACAGTTGTAAAACACCCAGCAGATACCTTGAATGAAGATAAAAGTAACAGTTCCAAAGCTGGGTATGGGTTGCGGAGGTAAAGGTGGCAGACAGGCTATAATTTTCTTCCCAAAACCTGTCGTGCACATAAATACTATATAGTTTTCAGGTTAACCACTTGAACCCCAGCAACCATATACTGGGAGCAAAAATAGCAGATCTACAAGCCAGTGGCGTAGCCAGAACGCTAGCTTTTTTTTGGGGGGGGGTGGGCAGAAAAAACTAATGGGTGGGCCCAGGCCTACCTATGCCCACCCGTGGCTACGCCCCTGCTACAAGCTCACAATGCGCTGCGTTGTGAGCTTTTAGATATTTTTGACAAAGAGATGTAAAAAAGCAGTGTAAGTACATACTAGAGCCAACTCAGGTCCAGTTTACTATGTCTAGAGGGTTTAAGTGGTTAATTAATTAGTCCCTACAGAAAAATAGGAATTAGGGGCGTCTGCTGGCCTAGCGGTCCAGGCGCATACCACATAAACTAGTAATCCAGCATGACAGCGTGTTGCGGGTTCGACTCCCGTTCCCGATGACCTTTGCAGTATCCAAGTACCCAATGAACTACCATTAAAGGGGTTCCCAAACGTTTTCAGCTTGAGACCCAAAAGAGACATTTTGTGTCTCCCTGGCACCCAAACTTACAAAAAGACATTATGAACTAACCACTTATGCCCTATAAAAAAAAGAAGTAAAAATTGCTGATCTAATAGATATAGCTATTTTAGCTATTTTATTATTACTATATATATATTTTTTTACCGTTGCATTATTTATTTATTTGTAAGAAAGGTAATAAAAACAAAAGAAAGAAAGAAAGAAAAACGGCATAAAAATTTGTCTGTGTCCCAAATTGGGTCATGACCCTTTGTATGGGAAACACAATAGTGAAGCATTTACAGGAGAAACACAAGGCTGGTGCAAAAATAGACCTCAGATGCACTTAGACTGAAAAGCCCTTTTGAATTACTCTTGGCAATATGTCTGGAGTCCTCTGGACAGTCAATTAGTCTTCAGAAGATTAGTATGCCTTAACGGCTTTCTCTCAAATTAAAACAATATTTGGGCTTTTTTCATTTGGTAATCTTAAGAAATCATAGTCAGTTTTCTGAATATCTGGACGAGGCTGTAAATTTAATGACTCATAATCTGAAAAAGAAGAAAAGAAAAAGAAAAAAGATCACATAGTGCTTCTGGCTACTGCAGTGCCTTCAACATCATTGAAATTAAAGAAAACAGAATCACTACCATTTGAAAAGAACTAATAAAACAGCAGTTACATTTCCAAGTAAAGGGGTCCTTACACACATGTTTTTGTGCGACAAATTCTCAGGAAAATATATTTTTGTTGTTAGTGCCATATGGCTCACACAGAATGTGAATATTATGCGCCGATAAAGCAACGTAATTTTTATTCTGAACATGTTTGACTTTTCTGAGCTTCCGCACCACAAATAAAGACACCATCCTGTATGAGTAGTTTTGATGCGAAATATTTGCCGGTGTGTATTTTGCATTTACTTATAGTTTATTCATCCCAAGATGTCTTCATTTTTTAAATGTGTGACCCCAGTGGGAATCAAACCCCCACCTGCCTCGCCGTATTAAATGAATGCACTGACCCTTGAGTTAATGAGCAGCACAATGGGGGGGGTTCATGTTTGTGTGTGAGTGTATCTTCTGCCATTTTGTGAGTCAGTTTTGTGAGATTTGTTTGAATCAATAGCATTTTAAATGTATTCATGACTGTACAAATTTTAAAGGAATAGTTCACCCCCAAAATGAAACGATTAATTGATTTTCAATGGATTAGTCACCCCATGGAGACTTGCATTCATAGATATTTTTTAGTTTTTGTCGCATTCCTAAGGCAATAATTCGATGACCACAGCGGACCGGTAGGCAGCAAAGACACAAAGGAGAATCTTTGTGTCTCCTACCGGAACCGCTGCCGGTCATCAAAATATTGGCTTAGGAATGCGACAAAAACTAAAAAACATCCATGAATTCAAGTCTCCAAACCGATTTTTACCTTTATTTATCCAGCATAGGTTTGCTGAGCACAAACAAATCTTTGCAGAATAAATACTTTTTGTCTTCACTTCAGTGCATGTCCTATAAGCAAAGCATTCCTTGTACCTGCATGTGGTGTGAATAAAAGTCTTGAACATAACTAGTTGACGTTTTATAACATCAGCTGGTAAACGGCACAGATCTGTACATTTTAACTGACATACTTTGTCGTATGATGGTGTCTCGCTCCAAAGATAACCGATTTACAAGCCCACAATGCGTTGCAAGCTTGTACAGTAGATCTGCTCATTTTGTTTTGTTTTGTTTTTGAGACACTGAAGTATAACTACATGTAAACATTAACCAGTGAAGAGGGAGAGAGAACGAGAGACAGCCCACGGATGAAACACTGAATACCTTTAATGGACCACAATGGAAACTAGCTTTTTTGTGTTCAATCCATTTGGCGTTTTTAATTGGCGATAATGTGTTGTTTAATCGTTGCCAATAAAGTATTCCACTCAAATACAGCGCCGCTTCCAAGCCAGTCCTTCCGTATTCACGTTGATGGATACAATATTAACATCACTGTGAATGTGTGAGGAAATCTCCCACATTATAAGTCCTAAACTTGCGGGAATCAATTAAATAACACCCACAATCGATTCCGCACTGAAATTCAGGACATGAAGGCATAGGGAGCGCTCTATGGGTGGAGCACAAATTCAAAATGTCAATAATCGGACGTTCATTTTAATTTAATCATGGGACGCCAAAATCGTGATCCCGCTTAAAATGGGATTAATTGTGCAGCCCTACCCTGCTTGTCAGGGTAAGCATGGTTACGGACAGTACTCATGGTATATTGCCCGTAACAACCACAGTATGTTACTGTTGGCCAGCAGGACTGTGACCAAAAATACATAAGCAAACACATTGAAACATAACAAATATATGTTTAGACTACAATGACTATGCTTCAGAAAGATTTCATGCTCAACAATATTACATCAATTTAAGAGGTGCTAGTTGCCTACATTGACAAAAAGGTGAATGGATTCATCATACTGTAAATGTCAGACGGTGTCTGAGGATGCAGGCACTGACATTGTGTGCAAAATCAGAGGCTAATACAGCTAGCCCTTTAACAGTTAGGCTAAACCATAAGCCAGAATTTAATTTCATGTCAATGAAGGGGCCCACAGTCAAGGTGACTCTGTCATGTCCTTCAGTCACTTTTTTATTTTATTTTAGGAAACCAAAGAAAGAAATACTTTCTCAAAAGAGCAAAGCGAAGGAAACATGTGACTCCAACCCTATAACAATCTGTAGAGAAATAATGTCAGTTTTGGTTGACCTGTGTTTGTTCACTTGAGTTCTCCGAGAGGAAAAGCGTGGTCTAATGCCAAAACTGTTGTTTTGGGATGATAGAAATAAATCTGTGAAAAGCAAGCCAATTTAGAAATAACTATGTTCACAGATGGTGTTGTGCACACACAGTTGGCTTTTATCAGCATAAAAATTCCAGAATGTTAAGTATTCCGGCCAAATAAGGTCAAACATTACTAAACAAAAAATGATTAAAATCAATTCCATTTAATTGACACAGTAGGTCAAGGACAAACTCTTTCCCACTTAACAAACTTTTTTCCAGGCTTGCTGTTCAGCATTCCAATTAGTTAAGTGTTTAATTCTGAGAATTATTTGAGAAAATACACAATATAGAAGAAAATAAAGAATGATACGAATGCTCTATTCATGTGTCTGTTTTGTTGTGTTAGTAAAAGCAGATAACAGTTTTATTATATTTTTCCTCTTTCAAGAGGAAATCCTATTACAGCTACTGTAGATCAAAACACTGCCAGGGGTCAGCAAGAGGTGTAGACCTGCTATGAGCCATGTATTTATTCTCCCTTTGTAGCGAGCGAACATGACACCATACTCCATGCTGTAATGTGGCACTTTAATGTTAACATTGCTTTCTGGCAAACATACATAGCTCTTAGAGAATGACCTGATGGGAAAATAAATGTGAAAAGATCATACATATAGTTGGGAAAAAAATCGTATTGGCTTCTGTGTATTTCTCTGCAAAATACATAAATGTAGTCCCAATGATGTCCAACGTGTCGTTTTTGCCGTCCACTGGTGAGTGTAACAATATATGATCAACCGAATACCCCTCAATTCAATTAAATGTTAGCCTTTAAATTAAAACTGATCTGCATTGGGGCGTCCCGGTGGCACAGGGGAAATTGTCCTGCCCAGTGCCCACCACCATGGAGAATGGTGTTAGGATTTGGCAAGGCACTACAACATACATTGTCCATGTTATATTGTTCAGACTAGAGTCAGGACGCCTTTTCAGCAGGGAGCTGAACTGGGGTAGTCCAGTGACACTCCTCACTGTCAGGTGAAAATAAGTGGCTGGCGATGTCATATGTACCAGAGTGGTTGTCTACAGTGCCCGAGACCAACAAGTAGGGGTTAACTGTGACCGGGATATACACTTGGTATGAGGCACAACTCTCCTTTCCCCACAGTGATAGCAGTTGCTGTTGGTTTGCTGTTGGTTTGTTTGTTTGAGGCTATAGTTATTACAACCACAGTTAGAAAAAGAGGATGTGCTTCAACAGTGGGATTCTCAGTGGAGTTCTAAACCCAAAATCCAGTAAACATATTCCAAAAGATATGAAAAAGGTAGCTGAAACCTCAAGTCAAAGAGGACAAAATATTCACATTTCCACGTATTTATTTGGCTTACATGGCACACACTTATGCGTTTCGGCAAACAGTCTTCCCAGAGGGCTCTTTGGCTTCCTCGGAGCCTTTGAACGCTGTGAGCGTAGGCCTAAGTGTTAGTTTTTTGTGTGTGATGTGGAAATGTTAACATTTTGTCCTCTTTGGCTTGAAGTCTGAGATGTGCTACCCTTTTCATATCTTTTGGTATATTATTTATTACAGCTACAGTTGGAAACTTTTCCAAGTGAGCGACTTTAACAGATTGTTGCTAACTTGTATGTCACTTCGATTAAATCTATTTATTTTAATGCACGAGTCGTTTTATGTCTTCGCGGCTTGAATATTGCCTTGACTTAAGCTAAATACACTCAATAGGCTCCAAACTGCATAGAACACTGCTGCTAGACTTTTAACTAAAACCAGGAGATGAGAACATATCTCCTATTTTAACTTCCCTACAATGGTTTCGTCTCTTTTAAGACTAAAGGTTTAATGACATCAAAATCGATGTTTACATGTTTTTTTAATCCCTTATTTCTTGTGCTTTACTAGACATATATGTCTGCCCCAAACGTGACACTTTAAAAAAAAAGTTTTTTTAGGTAGCTGTCATTAAAGATTGCCCTGCTAAAAAGGAGATAAAATGCAGCTTGCCCCAAATATTTAATTTGGGGTCCAATTGAATATTTTTATTGCATTATTATTGATTATTACGTCCTGTCCCCATTTATACTGTAAACTCTTATCTGTGGCGACATCAATCCCCCCTCTTACCTATGGCTCAACACCCCCTGCCTGCCGCCGTACCCCTCGCACAACACTAAAACCAGGAAATACGACTTAATCTGTGTATATAAAACATATATTCCCTAGCAAATCTCTCTTGGCCCTGAACAGAGTAACAACCACACAAAGGTACTGTGCAAAAGTATCTCAGCTACCAGGTGGGAGATGTTACTCATCCAACACATTTTCACCTGTTCTCCCCTGCCGGCAAATGGCAACACCTCGCAAGATACTGTACGCAGAGTGATGTCAGCTCTGCAATGCACAGCGTCGTTTCTTCGCTGTCGGGTGGAAACCTTGTAGGCTACTGTATGTCCAAAACTGTTTTTTTTCAGGGAATGGTAAAAAGAACCTGTGTTTTAATGGATTCAATGTAGTTATTACATTGGTTAAATATTTATAAAACCCACAGACACACTTGCCCTTTCACTTTAAAACAATTCTAAACAGCAAAAATAGTAGAGCGCCGTAGTGAGCTTGTAGATTGTCTATTTTTGCTACTTTTGTGTGAGGCTAGTATGACGAAGAAGGGCATTCATTTACCCCCCAAAAAATGGATACAAGGTTTCTGCCCGACAGCAACGATTTCCTTTTGCATAGGGCCTAACCAGGCTGTCAGCTACATTAACATCTCTGCCTGGTATGTATTGTCGGAAGCTGTAAGCAGAATTTGGGCTCTATCAAGATTTTCAATAGTGCTCAGTATAACTGATGTGGTTTTGAGGCAGAGAGAAGAACCATTGCAGCTTTCCCAATAGTCTGGGACATGTAGGCAACTAGGACTAACATACTGTAGGTGTATTGGAACCAGTTGGAACTATGTAATTTAACCCTCTGGAAGTGTGAGTGTGTGAGTTTGATTTTCTGTTTACTAAAGTGTGGGAGAGACGGGGAGAACCGTGTTACTGAACACTCTATATGCTATCTATCAGAATGTAGAGCTATTTAACACTTTAAACGTTTTGAAAAATACCTTATGGGATCTCAAATTACAAGCAATGCCCCTGCAACCAATAGGTTTTTTAGCATATAGAAACAAAGTGAACAAGACAAAGTGCTCAAAAAGACAAAGTTCTAAAATACCCACTGAAATAGCACTGGCGTCTGTAACTAGGGGCAACCCAACATTACAGGGCAGAAGGCACAGACAGGATTTGGCACAGATAATATCTTTTTCTGTTTTGTTCATTATTATTGTTCATTCAGTTGTGATGTGTGTGTGACAGGCGTGTATGGGGGACGTTAATGAAAATACGGAACAAATCGTGTCCCGTATTGGTTCAAAACTGGACGCAAGATTTATGGGTCAATTAAAGGACAATTCCGTATTTTTCGGGCTGGGTTGTAACCCTGCTACTATGAGCCAAGAGGTACGATGTGGTGGAGTGAGCAGCAATCTAGGTTCAATTAACAGCTCTTGACAAGCAGAGCTCCCAGTGCTTTTCTTTCTTCGTAAATATGAGTTTTAGGTTCCTTTCACCTCGGCAGGTTGGAACTCAAAAGTAAAAAGCTGTCAGCTACCTTCTCAATAATAAGAAATAGTAGCACACTCGATACTTTATTCAGTTTCACCAGCTAAGCTGCCTTCATCAGGGTTCAACTACAAACGTTTGACTGCATGAATACACCCTGGTACACTTGGGCAGACAATCAGTGTAACCTGACCAATCACAGATAAGGTAAAAAATATGTTGGAACACTGCCTGTTGGAACTGGGGAGGACCATCTAGAGGAGGCCCACGAGAGAGAAATTAGGTCATCGACTGTCGAAAGCAGGGCTGGAAGGCAAAGTGCATGCCCATCGAGGTTAGCTGCAGAGGGTTTGCGGGGCAAACGCTCTATGAAGTCTCGAGAGCACTGGGCATCACCGGAAATGGGAGGAAGAGAGCCATCAAGAGCACCACAGAAGTAGTCTCCCGAGACAGACTATTGGCTCACACAATTTACAAATGCTTCCGCCATACAGTCGGAAGCGCTGAAAAAGCACAGACTGTAAAGCGGAATGTCCACTTCCATTTCGTCTTTGCAGTTTGCGTAGAAATGGAAATTAAAAAAATAATTTTAAAGATATTTTAAAATATATATTTGTGAATGGAAATGACGAATGATAACAGCTTCCTGTGCACTGCCGACAGGGGGCGTAGTTACAGACTCTATATAGCATTCAAAAAACGTAGGAATAACTAGCTTGTGAGACTACCAGAGGCAGCAGAGAAAGCATCAAAATAGCCCCGGTTTCGGAGAGGAGATCCATGGGGAGTAGAGAAAGCCACCTGAACACAGGCCGGGGTATACTATAATCAGCCTCGGCTGGGTCGCCTGGGCGAGGGCGTCTGATGTGGAAAGACCAGAAACACCCAATGAACCCCAGGTTCCTTCACTGACGACGTGCTCAGGAGCATCAATAGATGTATGTTATCAATCCTCAATATTCAGCGATGTGGATGTTAAGTTTACACGTGGCCTCGCCCACATGTCCACCACAGTGGGAGTTAACCACATGAACCCTAGCATCATCTATGGTGGGGATTCTTTGACTATTTTTTGTGAAGATATCTAACGTAGAGGGAATAAAGGAGGCGGCCTACTATAGTGCGTACTCAGTGGTGGAAAGTAACTAAGTACATTTACTTAAGTACTGTACTTAAGTAATTTTTTTTGGTATTTGTACTTTACTTGAGTTTTTCCAATTTCCAATACTTTTACTTCTACTCCACTACATCTCAGAGGCAAATATTGTACTTTTACTCCACTACATTTACTTGAAAACTTTAGTTACTAATTACTTTGCAGATATAAACTATGATATAATGAAACATACATTAACCACTTCAGCCCTATTTGAAAATAGCCGATCTACAAGCTCACAACGCGTCGCATCGCGACGCGTTGTGAGCTTGTAGATCTGCTATTTTCAAATATTTAGTACTTTTACTTTTGGTACTTTAAGTACATTTTGATGCCAATACTTTTGTACTTTTACTCAAGTAAATTTTTTATTCTGGACTTTTACTTGTAACAGAGTATTTTTATATTGCAGTATTGGTACTTTTACTTGAGTAAAGAATTTGAGTACTTTTTCCACCACTGTGCGTACTGTACCAAACAATCCTGAAGGGGGCGTCAACAAGTGTCATTTGGTAGCGGGGACGTCTTTGTGGGGTATAAACAGGTTGACTTAACATTGACCCCCACCAGTATGTCTGCAGCTACTATATATGCCATGCCCCCCGTGGTGACGGCACGTTGGCAAGCACTAAATACCCATGGGAGACTCCGGTCAACTAAGTATATACGATTTAAGTGGTTGAGTAATTACATACCACAGTTACAGTATATTACATACAGTGGACCATGTAATATGATACCTTTAATGGGGATCTTTTTTCTTATTCTTTTTTTTTTCACCAGAATGAGGGTGTTTGAAATAATGACAATTGTAAGTACATTGGGCAGAGGAACTACATCTATAGTCACCATTAGGAATAGGAGCAAATTTACGCTGTGAGAGGGGGTCAATGAGACATGACCACATGGTCTCTGAGGCTCTGACACTGAGGGAACACAACCATGGGGGCTGTGGTGTAAAGTAACTAAGTACATTTACTCAAGTACTGTACTTAAGTACAATTTTGAGGTATTTTTTACTTCACTGGAGTATTTCCAATTTCCAGTACTTTTACTTCTACTCCACTACATCTCAGAAGCAAATATTGTACTTTTACTCCACTACAATTATTTGAAAACTTTAGCTACTAGTTACTATGCAGATATACATTATTACATTATAAAACATACATTAACCACTTTAGCCTTATTTTATAAGGCTATTTGAAAATAGCCGATGTACAAGCTCACAACGCGTCGCATTGCGACGCGTTGTGAGCTTGTAGATCTGCTATTTTCAAACATTTTAGTACTTTTACTTTTGGTACTTTAAGTACATTTTGATACCAATACTTTTGTACTTTTACTCAAGTAAATTTTTAATTCCGGACTTTTACTTTTAACAGAGTACTTCTGCATTGCAGCATTGATACTTTTACTTAAGTAAAACATTTGAGTACTTTTTCCACCACTGCATGGGGGCTGCAGAAAATAGGTGCATAGATATTATCTAAATAGTTCAGCTCACTTAAAATGACAGATGGAAAAGATAATAGATGGTTGTCCTTTATTTTCTGACCGTCACTTGAACAATTCACACCTCGGGGTTGAGTTGATCTTATGAATGCTATTTATATCTGAACGTCATTATAGCCCTGCTCTTTACATTTCCTTTGCATAATGAGCAATTTTGCAGTTCAAATCTGCTAATGAGAGTGGGAGTAGGAGGGGAAAAGAGAGGGAAAGTTTCAGCTGCATGTAACGCAGCTAATAATTGAATCTAGACAGATTTGCAAATCAGTGCTGACATATGCGTACAAGTAAGTGAAGTATAGAAAAGATAAGATATCCTCGTCTCGCTAGGGTAGTGTCACAGCAGGATGCGCACACATTGTAGACTAATGACTTGCTAATCTCTTCTGATGTGTACTTAATCATCAGGTCTACTATATCAGCCTATAGTATAACTGACTATAGACCCAGTGCAAATGTCTATGCTGTGTATGATAGTCATAGCATAATCCCAACACAGGGCTAACAGCATACCTAGTCATTACATTTCTACCTGCTGGCAACAAAAAGTGCATTATAAAAATAAATAAAGTTGCTGTGCAGCAATGGGTCGGGCCGACATTTTGAGGAGAAAATTAAGAAGGAGGAAGGGGAAAAACTATGAGAAATACAGGAGGGTCGATCAGCAGAACTGTCTGGATAAAAAATATCATTAAACCTGGAAATCATGTGTATCTAATTCCAGCACATATCCTAGTTAATTAACCAATCTTTGTTAGTCATATGTCGAGTTGGCAGTGCCAACCCAGAACCTATAGTGGTTCAAAGGCGAGTTGTCCACTGACTGAGGTACCCGGGCACACATACAACTGGTTAATGTTCAGTACTGTACATGGATTGAGTGAGAAGAACTAAGAAAAGAGAAATATACAGCATTGTTTAAGGGAATCTTCTGGAGAGTTGTAAAACTCGTTTAGCATCAAGTCTCTTGCATTACTCAAGCCATTATACAGTATAACACAGTATAAAACTCATCTATACCCTCAGTTGACATTCTGAGGGTTCACAGAATTTTCGAACGGCAATGCACCGTCTGCTCAGAATTTCTGTACAACCAGAGAGCACTGCGGATCTCTTCGGAACGCACCCATAGTAGTAATAATAAGTACCAGAGTTGGGCAGAATTACAGTTAACACGTGTAGCACTGTTTACCGTACGTTATTGCTTACACTAAACCATTTTACATGTTTGACAATTCAAAAGTGTGGCTATAACTATTGTGGAGGACAGTCTGATTTGATGCAGAGTACAGTAGATCGTTTCTTGTCAATCGAGGGAAAGAATGTGTGAGGAAATAGGTTACATTTGTTTTATACTTTTTGAAAGAAGAAACAAACACAGAGCATGATCTTCTTCAACATTCCTGCCAGCTCAATCATCTGAACATTTCTTGTCACTTGGGCCTACATTTTGGTGAAAGTTGCAAAGTGGTAGCACGCTGATATGAATTTTAAAGGTTTTAGATGATTGCTGTAGCACCAACATCAGGCCTACAATGCCAGTTTAAGAAGTTTGGCATAAGACTGGACCAATGGGCAATGTTTTTTTTCTTCTCCTTTTCATTATAGAAATGTATAGTAGCTAGTTATAGTAGTTACTGTAGATATTTACTTACTTACACGTGATATGGAACAGGCAGCAGATGTGAGTTTTTTTGCTTGAATATTGTAGGGATTCTTCACTCGTCGAGGGCCAGGTAACAGAATGCTCCACAAGGTTTGACCCACATGAAAACAGTGTCTCACTGAGGCAGAAGGCAGTTAATGAACCAAGCGGCCATAGCTGAATGGGTAGAGAGGCCGTCTGGGAATCAGAAGTTCTCTGGTTGTCCCAGTGTTAAAGTATACCTGAGGAAGACACTTAACCCCTAACAGCTCCCCGGGTGCTGTATTAATTGCACCCACTGCTCCTAATAGTTAGGATAAGTAAATGCAGAGGATACATTATGTGCAAAAGTGACAAAGATTCCCCTAAGAAGCTATCAATGTATTAATTATTAATTATTAATATTACCGTACTATTATCATCATTATTATTAGACACCGTTAGCAGGGCCGGTTCTGGGCTGGTCAGCGCCCTAGGTGAGATTCCTCTGATGCGCGCAGCACACGGAAATGTTCGTTTTTTTGTTACTTTATTTCGGGTTTAGGGTTAGTTTTTTTTTAGTTTTTTTTATCTCCTTCCATTTCGGCGACCCCTCTAGATGGCGCTCTAGGCGGCCGCCTAGTTCGCCTATAGGAAGTACCGGCCCTGACCGTTAGTTGGGGTACATCTTTGGTTTTTAAATGTTTGTATCACTGCTTTCTTCCTTACGAGGTCAATTCTAGACTGTTATTTGACAAATCAAAAGTAAGTCAGTGAATGGTTACAATAATGGGGCCAGTGATATTGAAACGCCCAGTGGTAAATTTAACTTAATGTCAAACCCTGCCATTAGATGCAAAAATACTTACTTCTCTATGCTTTGTGGGTATTGAAAAGGTTTCTGTCGTAGAACAGGGAGGCGTAAATGCCTTATTATTGATTCATGAGGCAGCATGGATCTATAACTTTAAAACCCCCTGCACCTCTGCTCTTAATGTTGACTTTAGCTTAGCTGCTGAAACGCATTTTTTTTTCTTTAGTGCCTTAATAAAGTATTGCATCCAAGCTACGAGTGTGTGGCTACTTTTTTACATTCTTATGCTTGTTTTTGTTGGCTGGCTCCTCATCACTATAGATGTGTTTCAACTATTTACAACCAGCAAGCTAACTTCTCAGCAACAAAAAAAATAGAGAGTCATCCGTATTGGTCAAACCAGTTAACTCCAATGTGGTTAACTCATCACCATTTTAAATGACAGTCTAGCTTGTTGTGTGTTATGTTCACAGCACTTTTACTGACCACCTAGCTGAGCTTTATGGTCAAGATGCTTCTCTCTAAGCCTGTCCTCAGTCGGTGTGCTATAAATATTCGTCATAAAAGTACCAATGGGGAATACCAAAATAAAAACACTTGTTCTTTCTCCTCAGTGGACTAAAACTCTTTCATTCCATTAATGACTGCAATACTGAAATAGGCTATTCTCTTCTTAAGCTGTCATATTGAAACTTCCCATATAAAGTAATCCAGATAAACATTTAATTAGACTAGTGTAATACACCTGGGTTATGCCTATGTTCTCTGGTAACTTACCCCTGGTTCTTGTAATCAGTGTGACCTCATCATCTGGAATGTACTTAGCCATCTGGAGAGGCAGATACTATAGGTATGTGATCAAGAATGTTTAACGATGCTGCTGACAAAACTCTTTTTCCTTTAGATTTTTCTAGATTTGAAGTGCAGAAATCCATCTATTTTCAGAGGTACATTCAGACAAGCTCTATCGTGCAGGTCTCAGCATTTATGTTTTGACAAATCCTCCGCTATGCAAGGCCTGTGCTCCTTGAGCTGGTATCATTTAAATCAGAAGAGTAGGTACAACATATCAATCAGGATCCAACTTATTCTTCATAATTGATTATCCGAAAGTAGAACACTAAATGAAAGTGTACGACGTGGGCCTCATACCACACACTATAGCACTTACTACAACTACTCTATGTAGTTTAACGGTACATGATCTATCCTGTGCTTCATATAGGGAGTGTGAGGCACTGCAGCAGGGTGTAGGTAGCCTATAAATAGTAATAGCCCTCAGGCCATTAGAAGTCTTTGTCCAGCCCTGACGCACCACACACACACCTTATGTTATTATAAGGACTGTGAACCAACCTAATGTTTCATTTACTGTAAGCACTGGCAGCAATTAATTGACACCCATCTTTTTATTGCCACTGTTAGAAAGGTTACTATGCTATTGCATGACAGATCTGACACACAGATATAACAGCGGCTTCAAACCTTTTCTAGATCAGGGTCCACTTGAAAAAAAGTGTATTTTCATGTTTACTTTACGAAACAATCGATTGGGCTTGGATCAATGAACTATCCAGTATACTTTAACCCATTAAGGTTAAAGTATACTTAAACGTTTTCACGATTTTTCAAAAATAGCAGATCTACAAGCTCGTAGCGCGGCACTCGGTGCCGCGCTATGAGCTTGTAGATCTGCTATTTTTGAATAGCCAAAGAAATCTAAAGTGACAAAGACGTGTTCCAGGTCTTAATGGGTTAAGTACCTATCTATCTATAGTACCTATATTGAAAACTCATTTTTCAATATTTTAAAATATTCCCGCTTGCATTATCCTCCCACCAGTTGGCCTCGTCCCACAGGTTGAGAATAGCTGCATAATATACAGGGTTGCATTGCATGATTATGGTCAAGTTTATTTAATCAGTTTGTCAGGGCAACACAATCATGATCATGCTGTGTGACCAACATTGGAAACTACGATGCTGAAAGAAAGTATGGTAGCCATGATTATCTTGTATCAATGTATCCAGTGCATTACTGCATGCATGCATGCAACTAGGAGACATCGAGAAAGCCATGTTGTAAGCTTTCACAACAATTACAGGATTAATTCAACAATTAGAAATATCTAATTGCTGATACTACACTGTGTTTTACTTGATTGTGTGTCATCCTAGGTTGATAGGTGATATTGTGTTGAATTTCCTGCTCTATGCATATAATTAGGTCTGAGGCACAAAAGCTACAATTAAGGCTGCACTATGTACTGTAACTTTGCTCTTCTACCCCGGATTTGAACTTGGTTTCCTGGACTTTTTTGTGTTATGCTTTTAGCTCCAATGTCTGACTGTTCCTCGTGCTGTTTACATTTCTGTCCAATATTCAATCAATCAATCAATCAATCAATCAATCAATCAATCAATCCTGTGCAAGTGCAGCATTTTTTTGTCTTCCATTGAGCTAATAGACTCGAGCTTGCCTGCTTGCTCAGGGGATAAAATGTAATCTTGACCATCAGGTCAAAATTTGTGTCAGATCCTGTGTCTCGGTGAGACATGCCCTTTGACATCTAAATCATCTAAATGTCTCAATAGAAGAGCAGGGAGACAAAATACAACCACCCCAATTGTATAAGTTATATTCTATTAACATACACAGATTGGATAACATTTCATTTTATTCTTTAAAAAAAAGTTACACAGTGCCACTTTAGGGTAATTAAAAATGTACCAGGAATGCTTTGATAGGGCTTTCTATATGCTTGAGTGATCAGAGTGTTGCATGCAAGGGTACAGTCTGGTATAATATGGCTGTAATACAGACAATGTAATTTATCACATTTGTAGACCCCATTACAAATGTCAGAGCTGCTATTGAGAGATAAGACAGTACATGCATTGCTCTCCTTTTCATATAGCAGATACAAGTGAGTAGTAGTCAGAGGGAGGAGGCAGAACATGATTTTCAAAGAGCAATAATATAAAAGAGAGCTATCATTCTGATGCCAGCACTTAGAAAGTGCCAATTCAAGAGGTGGAACAAATTTGGTATAGATTTTTCATAGAGGATAAGTCAATACTTTACTGTGTACGACTCAGTCGAAGTGTTCTGCAAAATAATGTTCTATGTTGTACTGTTGTATTGCGGTCAATGCTTTGATTAGTGTGTTATGGATGGAATCATTCAAGGAGAACATAAGATGGATGCTCAAATGTCTGCTTACTGTTTTTAACTGTTTTTGCGTGCAACAACAAGTTAAATGGTATCGATCACTTTTGAAGGACGCAAGAGAAGCACCATTATAATAAGTGAATTATGTCGTATCGGCAGCCAAGCCAATCCCAGAAAGGTCACATATAAGACATAGTGATTGGCAATAATGAGTGGCCACGCCAGGCTGATAAGCATTTTCAATACCATCAATCAATCTGGTGATTAAAGAGCCTTTGGAGAGCTGAGCGCCATGAACAGCGACCCGAGGAAAGGGCAACTAAGACTGATGGGAGTTTAACCAAGATGAGGGAACTCACTGATGGAAAGCAGCAACGGCGTGTCCATATAATGCCGTTGCTGAGGTATCCATTAAACCTATCACAACCAAACCATTGGTGCCAGAGCTTTGCCAAAGTAAATGCTTAACAGAGATGGCAATCGAGACCACTTCTATGTCATAACTACACGGCACAATCTTCACTGAGAGGGTGCAAATGTAACATCTGTACCCTGTCAGAGTTACAAATGGATAACGTAACGCTAAGGATTTTACTGTCTACCACAACTAATGCAAAGGGCTAGCAGGGTCACCGACAGGGCCAGAGCCATGCATATGAATTACACTGAGTGATAACTACTTCAAACCCTGAACACCGACTTTGATCAGGGATCCTGCGTGCACTAAGTCTTAAGACAAACTGCTTTTGAAGGGTCTTACCATGGCCCCCCCTGGTGAGGAAAGGCATCCTGTTGATGGCAATGGGAGCCGTGCCATGCTTATTGTGGAAATGGTGGACGTGGTGGGTCGTACTCAGACTGGAAGAGACGCGCGCTGACCCCGTCTGGATGGGCAGGACGGTGAGCAAGGCGAACCAGAAGGTCAGCCTTGAATAATGACTTAAGCTTGACCGGCTGGCTCGTCGTCCCAGCACACGGGCACCTGCCGAGAGTCTGCCCACGTACGTAAGATCCACATGGACCCACGAGGGCCAACAGGGCCCCTCTCGGGCCTCCCTCGGTCCCGCTCCAAGATGAGAGGGCATCTCAGTTGCAACCGGAGCCCGTTTCCTCCATAATCCACTGGAGTGCGTAATGTGTTGACAGAGAATCGGAAAGATATCCTCGGAAACTGAGATGAAACACAAAAACACACAAAAAAAAAAAAAAAGAAACCCCACCAAGAATCTTTTTCAAGAAACCAGACAAAATGTAATTACTGCTCACAGAGAGGAAGCTGGAAGGAGACACGTTCGTCTATTTTGTGGTCAGCATTTTGACGAGATGTTAACATATACGGCGCACGGCGAAAGTTGACATCAGAGCCTGGGTAGAAAAGCATCCCAAAAACATGACGTTCAAGCCTCCGAGCAACGCAGACGGTATCCCACCAAAAAATGCAGGATGAACAGACGTCCCGAGTATGGAAACAGAGATGATTCCGATGCCGATTTCAAACAGGCGGTGGGGTGCCTCAGCCGCGATATTAGGGCATTAAAACCAGCGAGGACAAGGCTGCGTGTGACAGGAATCCTGATAGGAGTCTCCATTGCCCACAGGTAAAGCTGGAGGCTAGCTGACACTGGCCATGAAGACGAGAGGTTCTCTCCCCACCACGGTGGGAGAGATAACATGTCTCCCCGCCACACTGGATCATTTCATTAAGTCTCATAGAAAAAAACAAAACAAAAAAAAATATTGATATATATGCATATAAAAAAGAAAGAAACAGAAGAGAGAAAAAAAAAGAAAACCTGACAAGACGACGAAATGAAGGAGAGAGATCCGGGCTGCGACGCGGAGGTCGGGGCGATGCAGAATCCAGCGCTTTTGTTCCCCCCCTTTTCGGCAGAGGAAGAGGGAGAGAACACAGAGACAGAGAGAGAGAGAGAGGAGAGAGGAGAGAGATAGGGGAGGGAAGCAAGAGGAGAGGAGGGGTGGTGATGGGGTGGGTGGGGGGTGGGGGGGAGAAGAGAAGAGAGAGAGAGAGAGGCTGAAAGAGAAGGGGAGCAATATCTGCAGCAGCGGCGCGGTAAGGGAAAAATCCAGAAAATAAATAAATAATAGCCCAGCAGCTCCTCGTGTGCTCTCTCTCTCTCTCTCTCTCTCTCTCTCCGTTTCTCGCTCACAGAACAGACGCAGCAAAAAAAATAATCTGCGCAAATGGTCAGCTCTGTAGCGTGACAGAGCTCTGTCTGCACTCGGCTGTTCTCCTTTCAACAGCAGAGCCTCTCAGCCTTTATCTCATGGCTTCTCTCTCTCTCTCTCTCTCTCTCTCTCTCTCTCTCTCTCTCTCTCTCTCTCTCTCTCTCTCTCTCTCTCTCTCTCTCTCTCTCTCTCTCTCTCTCTCTCTCTCTCTCTCTCTCTCTCTCTCTCTCTCTCTCTCTCTCTCTCTCTCTCGTCCAGTGTCATTGTGACTATGAGACTACACTGCTGCATACCAACATCAACACTGCTGCTGCTGCTCCTCCTGGCTTCATCTTCTCCCGCTATAGATATCTCCTCTGTCTCCTCTGTTCGCTACCATCTGACTTGAGGATGCGCAACGTGACAAATTGCGCGCGCTGTCTGAGTGTCTCTGTAAGAGAAAGGAAGTGGCTGGATTTTGTCCCCCCTGGCTAATGAGATGGATACTGGGACAGATGGCTGAGACTGAGATGTAGACTCAGAATGCTGCAATAAAACATATGTTTTTTTTTAAAGCTTCAAAATTGTAATTAAAAAGCCACAGTAGTGGCCGTATGAAAAATCTTGGGAGGGGGTTAAAAAAACAATCCCAGGATGAATCCCAGGATGAATCCCTGGATGGCGGTGGGGGAAAAAATAACCTTGGGGTACGCAGCGCTCCGGAATAATGGAGGAGAGGGAAGGGCATGCTTCTAAAGGCATACAGTAGTCAGGGACTCGTATACAGCACAGGCACAGCAAGAGCCCGTGTGTGTAGGGGTATGTGTATGTGAGAAAGAACCTGTGAGCAAATGAGTGAGGAGGAGGAGGGGTAGAACGGGTGGGTGAAGATGAGAGAGAGGGACAGACAGACAGACAGACAGACAGACAGACAGACAGACAGACAGACAGACAGACAGACAGACAGACAGACAGACAGACCAAAAGGGAGAAGGGAAGAGCGAGAGAGAGAGAGAGAGAGAGAGAGAGAGAGAGAGAGAGAGAGAGAGAGAGAGAGAGAGAGAGAGAGAGAGAGAGAGAGAGACCAGACACAGTAAAAATACACAAGGAAATACTGAAGGCAGAAAACAGGGTTGTGTGAATAAATACAGGGTACAGATCCACAGCTGACTGGCTCACAGGTCCAGGCAATAACGAGTCACACTCGTGCTGCAGAGGAGGAGCTTGATTTAGGTGAGCTGTCACAGCTCTTGCAGAAGGAGTACGCACAGGCCAGTGGAATCAAGGAGTTCTCAATAGTGACACAGAGAATGTTACATTTGTAACAGGTATTGGGGGAAATAAATGCAATGCAGGACACTTCACACTCTGTCTTGTTCAAAGCAGAAGAAAGCCATGGGCTGCTCTGGGCTCCAAGCAAGGGACTCAGTATTACCTTATCGCTCCTCTCTCAAAAGTGGTATGGTGGTTTATATATAACATTTGCAATAGATGAGCACATCGGATGTGCACCTTAGACCTCCTTTTAAACCAGGAAAGCAGTGGCTGCTCTTTTATCGTCTTGAATAATTTATGGACCAGCCGCGCGGACACACACACACACACGCACACGCACACGCACACGCACACGCACACGCACACCTGCTGTGCGTTGCCAATTTGCCACATTCACTTGCCATTCCGAATCAATCCACACCGTTCCATCAGCCCTATGTAGGTCCACCTCTCTCTCCGTGCCTAAGCCACCCCATAGCCAGTGCTACAGCACTCAGTTCTACAGCCTCTGTGCACTTATGTGGTTTAGCCATGCAGAACTTATTCCTGCACTGTGACTGATCTTAGCACGGAGATATTCTGACAGCCGGAGACCTGCTGGGGGACTGGGGAGGGGGTGGCTGGGTGAGTAGGGGGGTGTGTGTGTGTGTGTGTGTGTGTGTGTGTGTGTGTGTGTGTGTGTGTGTGTGTGTGTGTGTGTGTGTGTGTGTGTGTGTGTGTGTGTGTGTGTGTGTGTGTGTGTGTGTGTGTGTGTGTGGGGTGGTGCAAGATAAAGATAAAGATAAATATGTCGACGCCTACAAGGATCAACACCTTAGCGGGGGAGTGGTGCCAGATGAAGCTGGAGGGGGGATGGGGGGGGTGGGGGGTAAGGGTATGGATGGAGATGGCAAAAGAGAGAGAGAGAGAGAGGTAAGAGGGGGAGGGGAGGTGTGTGTGGGCTGTGGGGGCGATCTGCAATGTTATCAGCTAAATCATGGTCGATAGAGATATCAGCTTGGGATTAGCTGGTTGGCCGAAAGGACACGCATCGAAAGAGGAGCACAGAGAGGCGAGCTGCACAGCATCACCTCTCATAGTGACAAGGAGTCGACGCGGCCCATTACTCAAGCAGGAGGAGGGTGGGGTGGGTGAGAGTGTGGAGG
Source organism: Gymnoscopelus braueri (assembly GCF_963280865.1). NCBI lineage: Eukaryota > Metazoa > Chordata > Actinopteri > Myctophiformes > Myctophidae > Gymnoscopelus > Gymnoscopelus braueri. The sequence continues at coordinate 45,797,404 of NC_137609.1, read as the reverse complement.
GGGTGGAGTGGTGCTGCCTGTGGCCAATTAGCTTGGCTGATTGAACAGAAATAAAGCCGAGATGTAGTCGGGTTTACACGGGCGCGTTTGCCAAAGAAGAAAACATGCACATGAATAATAACAGGTGCGATACTTATTAACGTGGTGGGATCACATCCAGCCTATTTTAAGGCCCACAGGCTTTTTAAATCCTTTATGAGGTGCTAACCGCTCGAGTGTAAAGAAACAAACCTAGAAATATTTGCAGACGGGATGAAGAACAGACAGTGCTCCAGTCCTGGTGCTGCCTGGTGATAACCATGCAGCCACAGTTACATTCCTTCCAGTCATACTTTCATACAGCGTGGATGCTGGAGTACACCCCAAAGCGGACCTGATGTGTAGAACAAAAGTTTTCAGATGTTACAAAGATTGTGTAGTCCTGGAGCAGAATAATTTAGTTCTACTGTGTGGCAGTGGTGTATTGAAAATTGTAAATAACCTTATAGTTTGCAAAAGAAAATTGCATTCTCAAGTAGGACATACAACTATATGCTGCAGCGAGAAGAAAATATACAGAAAAAGGATAATTAGAATATAAATGGGAGAATTAATTATTAACAGAATATACGCAGCAGGATGGCCAAAGTACTGAACACTCAAAAGCATGCAGTGAATTTGTGCTGAACTGTAGCAATCGTGAGCTAGATACTGTACAGCCTAAAAACGTACAATATGTGCAAGGGGAAAATCACAACAGAGCACCTGTTGTGACAATTGACCTGGAAGTTTGGTCATTGTTCAGGGCTTTGATAGCCTGAGGGAAACAGCACTTTCTGTGTCTCTCTGTACTGGCTTTGCCTTTGCAGGGCTCGCTGGGCACAGGGGGAGCTATTCCCGTACCAAACGGTGATAGCCCCATCGGAAAGCTCTGAGTGGAAGCCAAGTAGTAGGATTTCTGGACCTTCTGTGAGACTTTGAAGGCAGTGAGGCAGTACAGGTGCTGCCTAGTCACCACAGAGTATGTGTGCATGAGCACACTGAGGTATTTGAAACTTCTTCCATCGATGTCCTATTGATCATAAGGCGGGGTGCAGGCAGTGGTGTGTTCTAGTTTTTTTCGGAGGGCATGCTATAATCATTCCCTCCCACACGCACTGCATGTGCACGTGTATGTACGCGCGCGTGGTCGCCGAATTAAATAACCGCTCGTTTGTTAAGTAGTTAATGTGTGAATTACTTCCAAACTCCAACGGCCGGCGGTCAATATCACCTCAAGACAATAACCACACATAAGCCTTCACCTCAGACGCCACATTATCACATGAAAAAGGCTATTTGAACTGAAGTTTACATTCTTGCTGCCGCCAGCCCCTCCTCCATCAGATACGCTTTCTCGGACGGTTTTTGGATGGCTATGCTTGGCTACAAAGAAAATCCGCAGGTCACACTACGTATATAGCGTAACACGGTAGAACACACCACTGGGTGTAGGTCCTCTGCCATCGCAAACACAAATCCAAGATCGTCTCCTTGGTTTTACAGATGTTCTAGAAGAGGCTGTTTTCCTCGCATCACAGCAAGAGATCACCTCCTCCAGAGAGGCCTTGTTGTTACCGTTTGTGATCGGGACCACCACCAGAGTGTCAGTGTCAAACTTGATTATAAGGTGGAGCTTTTCCTGGACACACACATATATGTGTAATAATAATAATAATAATAATATATTTCATTTGCATTGCACTTTTCATTCACAGGGAATCCCAGAGTGCTACATGGTAAAAACACATTATCAATCATAGAAAGTTAAAAAGCAGGGTTTAACAACAAATGTGGTTAAACAACAATTCAACACGAAAAGCCTTCCGAAATAAAAAGGTTTTCAGGCCTATTTTAAAAGAGTCCAGGGTCTGCGGTGCTCTCAAATCAATAGGAAGGCTGTTCCACAGGCGTGGTGCTGCTGAGCAGAAGGCCCGTCCCCATAGTGCGTAGATTGGTACCAGGGGCATCGAGGAGGAATCTGCTCGCAGATCTGAGAATGCGGGTGGAAGTTTGTGTGGAGGCTTAATTTGTTTCTGTAGGTAGGGAGGGGCATGTCCGTTTATGCAGTTATGAGTGATTAGTAGGACCTTGTATTCGATCCTGGCTGAAATGGGGAGCCAGTGGAGTGAGAACAGGATGGGTGTTATGTGCTTACGGACTCTCATTAGGATCCTGGCAGCGCTGTTCTGGATGTAGTGCAGCTTCTGAATACTCTTGCCAGGAATCAAAATGAAGAGTGCGTTGCAGTAGTCCAGTCTATAGGAGACAAAGGCATGGAAAAGCTTCTCTGCATCTGACAGGGTTAGAAGGGGGCGGAGTTTGGGGATGTTTATAGTAAATGTCTACAGTGAATACAGCAGGGGACTCAGGGCTCAGTATGCAACCCTTGGGGGGCTCCAATGTTAAGGCCATGTGTGTTCGAGGTCTGTCCGCTCACTTTAAAACCTCGGGTCTGGCTGTCACGAAATGTAGGATCTAGGCACACACAGAGGAATTCAGTCTATGGTCAAGGTCACTTTAGATTTTAGCGTTGGCTATTCAAAAATAGCAGATATACAAGCTCAGCACGTATAATTATGCTTGTCGCTTCTGTGGAGCTTAGAGAATTCTATGGAATAAACCATCTTGATTAAATTGTCAGTCAGCGAGTTGCTTTTAATTTGGCTCCGCGTTTCTTATTAGTATTATTCGCAGTCTTATGCACACCTGATCAGCTCAGCGACGCGTGCTTAGGCAGGGATCAGATGTATAGAAGTACAGACGTTGCTTAAATAAAGTTGTGCCTATTGTGCAAGTGTAGACGGTGTGCGGGTCGTTTTATTTTATTTTATTAGTATTATTTAAAACGTGATCTTTATCTATCAGAGAGCTATTTCATATTTTTTACAATTTCATACAATATACAATATAACAGGTTAAAAGTACTATGGAAAAAGTAAACTATCTCTGCTCCTCGCCTTGATGTGTCTGTCACTGTCCAGTTCAGGGGCAGCCCCGTCTGTTGTTTATCACATAGGGTAATTATTGCTGTGGGAATGGCAATCGGTCCCCAGTTTTAGGATTCTGGTTGCTGCGTTGCAAATCTTTGGTGTGGACCATAGCCCCCCTTGTTGTCAAGGTGGGAGAGGATGGCCTGCATAACCTGGGAGATGTTATGTCGTTGGTAGGTAAACTGCAGTGCGTCATATAGGAAAATAGAGAAGAAGTCACGGCACTCTCGTGTGAAAATGCATTCCATCAAACTTTCAGATGCAGCTTTCGTCCCAGTGCGGAAGAAGAAGACTTTATTTACTGTGATCTCTCCCTCTTGAGATGCTCCTTGGTTTCTGTTGGGTATAAGCGATAATAGCTCTACAAATAACCAGTTGTCCTCAAAACCCCGCCTCCACTCGCTGTAATTAGCCGTGAGAGCCTTGGAGGCAGCGCTCCACTCTGCTTGCTGGGCACAGCTAGACCAGTGGGCAGTGACTCTGGCAGCATCTTGCTCGGGAGTGCCTCGAATGAACCGAAACAGTAGGAAGGAAGGTGCGCAAAGCATTCTGGTAGTTGCAGTGATATGCTGTGGACAGCAATTCCATCAACCCGACTCAAACCCTACTACATTCGTTTTCCAGTCATACACCGCCAATTTTGAACTTTTTCGCTGCCAATTTTGTACTTTCCCCCTCTACACATAGCGCTAACGTCGCGTGATTGCAGTGTCTTCCAGCAGTGAAGTGGCCTTTTAACTAGCATCCCAAAGCACTTCATGAGTTAACTAAGGTCACTAAGGTCAGCGCTACCGGTGATAGTCATTCGGGCAGGCTGGGGAAACGTTCTTTCATGGGCACATGGGACAATGGTGGACCTCTTGACCAAGGACTGGGCCAGAGAGAGGTTATAAATGGTGAACACTGGCGTCAGTAGATCAGCGCAGGTCAAGAGAAGTGCTCAGCTGGGGTTATCGCTCGGTCCGGTACCAGTTAGCCATGTTTACGACAAACAGAAGATGTTACAATCCCTTACCTCCCTAAAAACCTTCCATTCTATTATCCAAAGATTGAATTTTCACAAGCAGGATACTGGGCAGAGGAGGTCGATTCTCAACCTATTTTGTGTTTCTTTCTTCTCTTCCCTAGGGACATGGCGTTGTTGGCATTGTTCTCTCGTAGAATCTCTGCCAGCCACAACAAAGCAGTGGATAACAGATCCACCAAGGCAGGATAGATAAAATATAAATGAAGGAAGACCTCTACTTTGGTTACCAATATGCACAATACTAATGTAGGAAGGAGGACTAAATTTACTTGAGTAATGCTGTCCGATAAGATTTGGAAATCTTTTCATTTGTTTAACAATATACATTTCTGTCTTTCGTAACTTGACATAAAGTGATAAAGTATATATACACCGCGCGCACACGCACGCACGCACGCACACAGTCTATGCTGCATATATAATGCAATAGGGGTGCCTCTTCTTGTACAATTGTTAGCACTGTATACAGTACTAACATGCAGCATACATGCAGACGACTACCTTTGTATAGTACTAATTCAACATAGATGCAGGATAAATGCATGTACAATATAGACTGAATCATCATGACATCGCCACAACCAAACATGTTTTTCCGGGTAGATAATGCCAGCAGCGTGGCATTAGAGCAGTATTAACCTTATTTCTGGAAGAACAGGACATACATTATTATTGACTATTAGAAATATATTATTTTGTTATAAATATCCACAGGATGAGACAAACTAGACATAGCTAATGTTCTGGACACACCATTTTATATTGTGGAAACGTCCACAGATATTCTACCTGGAAATTACAAACATTCTGATCTGGTCTATACAGTGGCAAAATACAATATGCACTATAGGTCATTAATTCTCTGATGTCAAGAGAAATTCTTCAAATACATTTCTTTCTTTCAAAGACAGAGCCAATGCAAATTTATGTCGGACTGTAGATGTGAAGGTCATAGATAAAGCATTGTAACCATGTAAGGCATTCTAAATTATACATATGAGCTGGGAAAGCCATTAATTCATTCAGCATGTCAGGAAGTGCCAAGCGAGGGGACCGGAGGGGTTGGGGGGGCGTTTGACTGGAATATTGTGACAATTGTGATTTATAGCCGGTGACTTGCAGTGTCATATACGGCAGCATTTGAGGCATCTTTTAGTGCCAGTGATGATATCTTTGGAGAGCTTGTCTAGAATAAAGGGTCTGCATTAATCAATTTTTCAGCTCCAGGGTTGCTCGACATAATGAAAGCAAAGTGGTGTGTGTGTGTGTGTGTGTGTGTGTGTGTGTGTGTGTGTGTGTGTGTGTGTGTGTGTGTGTGTGTGTGTGTGTGTGTGCGTGCGTGCGTGCGTGCGTGCGTGCGTGCGTGCGTGCGTGCGTGCGTGCGTGCGTGCGTGCGTGCGTGCGTGCGTGCGTGCGTGCGTGCGTGCGTGCGTGCGTGCGTGCGTGCGTGCGTACTCGCCAGTGTGCGTTTCTATTGCACGTGTGTATCTCTACGTGCATGTGTGCTTTGGAGGGAGGTGGGGGGACTTGGCACAGGGTAGCAGTGGTGATTGTAACCTTCTGTCGTCCTTGCTGATTCAACAGCTGGCCACCACCCTGCCCTTCCTATTAACCACTTTAAACCTGGCATTCCTTTATAGGCAAATTGTGAAAATAGAGGATCTACAAGCTCACATTGCATGGCTGTGCGACCCGTTGTAAGCTTGTAGATCACCTATTTCCACCGCGTGATCATCTAATTTCTGATCTCTGTGGAAATGCTGGACTATTGCATACAGTAGCTTGCACAAATTATGCAGATGAGCATTAAAATGCCAGAGTTTCAGCCTTTCTAAACCGTTGCATACATTTCTATAGTGCATAATTATTTTGGTTACATAAAATATATATATTATATATATATATAAAAGCACAGTGTTTTGTTGTCTTTAACAGGTTTTATTCAGACGTCCAGCCTAGCCCCGGGAGGCAAAGTAGCAGGACTAATCATAGCACTTTCAGATTAATTACTCATAATGCCAGCATCCTCTGAAAGGAATCGCCCGCAGTTGTGATATGTGTGTGAGTTTATAGGGCTTAAAATGACAGCACCTAAAATAATCCCGGGGTTGGGTGGTAGACGTGAAGGACAGAGGAGGGAAGTGATGAAAATAAGGGGAGCGGCAGAACAAAAGAATGCACAGCAAATGCTAAAATCCTGTATAATTATCTTTATTTAACAGAGTGTCAAAATGGTCCCATAAGGGGGCCTGTATCTCCTTCTTGCTGCAATTACTGTTGCGGTCCAAACCACAACCTTCCTTTAATATACCTGCACTAATTTGTGACACAAAATAACATACCTGATCATTCGAAATGTTTGAATTTTTGTTTCTTCATGTTAGATAAAAGTATAGACTCTCAGAGCCATAAAATGAGGTATTACACATTTATATTAACTCAACAGTTGTGGAACCACAGCTGCAAGAATGCATGTGAATTTAAAACCTGGTAACAGGGAAAAACGCAGTGAATGGTAAAAGACAATCATTATTTCTTTCTTTTGTGAGCTGTAATGTGTGGCTAGGGCCATCTCAGACTCCAATGCGTTGAATTCGAGGTGGGAATTCTTTCCTTTGTTTGGGTTGCGCTACCAGCTGGCTGTGTTGCGCAACTGCCACTTCCTGGATGCTTTGTTACTCAGAAGAAGAAGAAAACTGACTCTTTTGTTTCTAAACTAGGTGATTTCTATCGACTTGACATGACAGAAGGGATTATTTCCTGTAAACTGAGCACTGAGAAGATATCGTCCAGTGTTTACTACCTGGTTACATTTGCACTCTTTAGAGAGAACTGACCCTTGCACATTGTGATAATCGATCATCAAATTGCTTAAATGCACAAAGGAGAGGATTGCACTTTGCGTGATTACATGCAAGGCCTGTTTAAGATGACAACTAAACGAGCAGTGATGTTAAGTGGGGTACATTATATGCACATTACCACAAGGTCAGACAGCCAGAGAATCAACTCCAGTTCCTAAATGACCAACAGTACAAGCAGTTGATAGGAAGTTTGGTTCAAATGTCAGAGCCATAGTGCTCAGACAATGTTTCTGTGATTTCTACAATAATCATACTGTAACAGGAAAGGGAAGTGTTGGTGTAAGTTTAGTAGTAGTAGTATTATTTGTATGGCCTAAGAACAGGGGTAAAGGGGTATTTTATTAATTTGTTTCATATGAAATAACATTGCTGTGACAGGAGTGGTTCCCAGTATATTTTCTCGTAATTTAGAAAAGGCCCTCCTCTTGTCTTCTACAGTATGTGCAATGGTTCTATAATAGCCCCTATATATAGCCCCTCAAAGATGCCATGGATTGTACATGTTACTGATTAATAATCAATATTGTGATATCGTAACATGCAAAATTCCTAGCTGTTTCCCTTCACAGATGAATGACTGAATAATTGAAGAATTTCCCCATTTAGAGTGAGCTGGAAGATGGAAGCTGGAAGATATTCAAACATCTTAATAGGTAGTCTTTATTTGGTACTTTTTGCTGGTATTCTACTTTTCAAAACCTATAATGTATAACAAATCACTGTAGCATAATGTCTAAACAGATGTCATGACTGCAGTAATTGGGCAGTAATAGTTATGATTAAGTACACGTTAACCTCTCGATCGGACTGAGCTGTCTTTCTATAGGACTCTGTTTCACCAGGGGGCGGTACATTACGTTCTGCGTCGCACAGAGTTGTGTGCCTGATGCATGTTCTTCTCGTCAGTCTGCATTGGGTCATCAAGCTAAGCTTAGCTAGCAAAACCGTAACATAAAAAGTTGCTTATTAACCACATTTGCCTTGAAAGGATCCCTGGCTAATAAGCCAAATATGCCTTAATACATTATAATTGTCCTCTATAACTAAGATGTAAAATTAAAAACACCTTAAATATTTTCTTTATTTTAGAAACGGTTAATCTTTCACTCAATAGGGGCAATGCCCGTCGCAAGTTGATGATGTCATTTGCCCATGTGTGGTCTAGCCCTATGGAATTTATGGAATGCATGTGCAAAAAAAAAACATTTAAAATATTGATTTGATTTCATATTAACCTTTGGAAGTATTAAGTTGGTTTTTATTTTCACATGCATTCCATAAATTCCATAGGGCTATACCACACATGGGCAAATGACATCATCAACTTGCGACGGGCATTTCCCCTATTGAGTGAAAGATTAACTGTTTCTAAAATAAATAAAATATTTAAGGTGTTTTAATTTTTGTTATACAGGGCAATTACAATGTATAAAGGCATATTTGACTTATTAGCCAGGGATCCTTTTAAAGTGCATGGCTACATCCTGCTAAACCATGCTCCTCAGGGAGCATGGTTTAGCTGTTTCACCAGTTTTTTTATTGAGTGTATAGTTTGTCAAGTATATTGTCTGCCACCCACATGGGATAGTGGTCTTTTAACTATCGCAATTAGTCATGTATTCGTACAGTGACAGGGACAGTGTCTTGTGGTTAATGTGGTTGCAATTTCTAACTTTAATCATCTGGAACATTACTTTGATCCACCACAAAGCCTATGCAGGCTTCAGAAAAAACATATCCAAAAGTGAAAACAAAATAAATGTGATTTCAAGTGGTCTGTCAGTTAAGTTTTCATTCAAATACAAAATGTGCGAGGTCGGTGCCTAGTAGTGCATCCCGAAAGTATTCATACCCCTTCACTTTTTGTTATTTCCTTATTCCAAAAAGGAATTGTCAGTAGATCTAGGCACAGATCCGGGGACGGGTACAAAACAATGTCTGAAACATTGAAGGTCCCAACGACCACAGATGGTCTTCATCATTCTTAATGGAAGAAGTCTAGAACCACCAGGACTCTTCTTAGAGCTGGCTGCCCGGCCAAACATTTGGCCGAGCAATCGGGGGAGAAGGGCCTTGGTCAAGGAGGTGACCAAGAACCAGATGGTCATTCTGACAGAGCTCCAGTGTTCTTCGGTGGAGATGGGATCACCTTACAATGCTTCACGTTAACTGACTTGCTGGATCCATGGCAATTTGCATATCATCTAAACAGATTCACCTACGATGCAATTGCCATGGCTCATCGTACAGTCCTCTCGCACAAGGACAATTATTTACTGTACGCATCTTGTTAGTGGACAACAGCTCCGCTTTCAACAGCATAGTCCCAGCAAGACACATAAAGCTCAGAGACCTCGGGCTGCACCCACGCATGTGTGACTGGATACTAGACTTCTGATGAACCCGACATGACAGTGATAGGCCGGATTGTCAACAATGATGAGTCTGCCTACAGGGATGAGGTCAGATCACTGGCACTCTGGTGTAAGGAGAACAACCTCACCCTCAACGTCACCAAGACCAAGGAGCTGATCGTGGACTTCAGGAAGCCGGGGAGAGAGCACACGCCTATCTTCAGCGATGGCGTTGCAGTGGAAGGGTCAGTTGATTCTTACAGGAGGACAACCATCTCTGCACCACTCCAAACACGCCTCCGTGGTACTGTAGAGTGGCCAGATGGAAGCCACTCATCAGCAAAAGGCACATGACAGCCCACTTGGAAAAGTGCACCTAAAGGACTCTCAGACATTCTCTGGTCCGATGAAACCAAGATTGAACTCTTTGGCCTGAACGCCAAGCGTCATGTCTGAAGGAAACCAGGCACCGCAAATCACCTGGCCAATACCATGAAGCATGGTGGTGAGCATCGTGCTGTGGGGATGTTTTTCAGCGGCAGGAACTGTGTAATCTCTCAAGACAAAAAAATACATATAGATTTATATTTTTTTACAGATTGGGAACTGTGAGACTAGTCACAGTCAAGGGAAAAGTCAATGCAGCAATGTACAGAGAGATCCTTGATCAAAACCTGCTCCAGAGCACTCTGGACCTCAGACTGGGGGGACGGTTCAAATTCCAACAGGACAATGACCTTAACTCATTCAGTGCCATTGACGTGTTTAACGTGATTTTTTTCCCCAAAGGCCCTCGGTGCCAATGACGTGTTTGACGTGTTTTTGTATTTTAGTGGTTTTATAAAAGATCGCACTGTTCACTATCACCTTCACCTATCACCTGATCACTTTCACTTTATACTCAAAAGGATCCGGAAACGACGTCATCCGAAGATTTCCGCCTCCGTCCACTTCCTGTTTAGCTTTTACATGGAAACGGCTGTATCTTGAGTTGACTTTTTCTTGTCCTGGATTTCGCGATACATGTTATTTTCAACGTGCTGCTAAAAGAGAATGAGCGATAATAATGGATCAACATTTTCTGTGGCCAGTTGAAAAGGTAAGAAAAGTGTGCATTTTTGGCTAGAGATGGTATATTCACATGCTGCTACAAGAGAAGGGGCAATCGCGATTGGATTTTTTTTCTCTGAGTGACGCACACTGCTACCGGGTGTGTTTACAAACGGTCAGACAAGTGATAATAACGGATATACATTTTCTGTGACCAATTGAAAAGGTATAAACAATGAAAATCTCTGGGCACTGGGCAAACACAGCCAGAAATAAGTCTGCCACGGAATGAGTTAAGCACACAGCCAAGATAACAAAGGAGTGGGACAAGTCGGGACAAGTCTTTGAATGTCCTTGAGTGGTCCAGCCAGAGCCCAGACTTGAACCCTGAAAATGGCTGTGCACCGACACTCCCCATTCAACCTGATGAAGCTGGAGAGGATCTGCAAAGAAGAATGCGGGAGAAACGGCCCCAATCAAAATACTGTAGGTGTGCCAAACTTGTAGCATACTCAAGAAGCCTTGAGGCTGTAATTGCTGCCAAAGGTGGTTCAAGAAGGTATTGCGTAAACGGTGTGAATACTTATGTACATAATGATATTTGACAGTATCTGAATAAAGCTTAAAAAGAAAAAGAGAAGGAAATTTCTTACAGATTCTTACAGGATTTTACAGATTCTGTAACTCTGAACAAACATTTTTTCATTTCTCAGTTGAGATTGTTGACACCACGTCAAGTATTTCAAGCAGTTCACTCGGTGCATCGAAGGATGAATATATTTTCATGCGACTCATTCTTCCAAGAGAAACATATATATAATAGGTGACACTCTACTTCAGAAACCTAGCAGCACTGAGTATTTCAGTCCAGCCTAGTCCCTATTCTGCGTATGTCAAAATAGGCAAACATTTGACAAAAATAGCAGATCTACAACCTCACATCGCTGCACGTTGTGAGCTTGTAGATCGGCAATTTTTGGCAAACGAATTTGGTGCAGAGGGAAAAAAGGAGGGGACCAAGTACACTGGGCGACCCCAGTCAACTAAGTATTTTATATACACTAGGTATTTCATCCTGGATTCCAATCTAACTTTTCCCATGAATAAATACAAAAGAATAACAAAGCCGAAAGGCCTACAAATCCTGAAACAAAGAAGAACTCCTACTGGCATCAAGAGTCCAAGCCCAAAATAAAAGTGTATTGATCCACGACATGTATTTTAGTTGGGTATAAACTTTTACTGTATTCGATTTAGATGGGTCTCACAACAGACAGTCAGACAATGCATGCGAGCTATAATAGTGTAAAACCATTCAACAGGGAGGGACACGCTATCTCTTACTGTCTGTGATGTGTGCCTTGATGATTTACAGCTATATACTGCAGATCACTCAGGGCAACTTGTGTCTCGATTGATGAATGTACATGCATCAAATGCAATCCATGCATAATGGAATGGAGATTACAACATACAGCAACAATAACAACAACAAAAAAAACTTCCTTTCACTTTCAAAATATAAAAAAAGACCCAGAATGACTCAAATATATTTGTCAAAATATGGCTATGAAATCAACATTTGCCGCAACATTTTGAGGTACAAACAGATCCATATTATAGCCCTGCTACATCTGAAAAAAAGTAAAGTACATTTACTAAGTACAGTAAAAGCAAGAACTTATATTAGGCCTATATACTGTACTTTTACTTAAGTAGAAATGTCAATATGGTAATTTCCCATTTACTGCTACTGCAGTAGTTTTGTGTCAGGGTATTTGTACTTTTATTTAAATGAAAAAGATTGAGCACTCCACCACAGGCTGTATGTGGGTGGTATCCCTGTTATGGCAACGTAAGGACAGTCAGACAAAAAGTAGGCAATTATTGACTAGCATCAATGCCCCCTGCATTTTTGTCCCATCACAATAAAAGCAAGCAGGAGCACACTAGGGAGCTCTAGAGCTCTTAGTCGTGCGTAGTCAGACGATCAGAGCTCTCTGCCTACTGATAAGTCTGGGGAATTCTAAATTTAATGTAGGGGCTTGAACAGTGGCAGGAACAGCCCCTAACAAACCTACGCCTACTGCGTTGAAAACTAATCATATCACTGTCTCAATATCAAGAACCACCATTAAGACTTTGCATTGGTTATGCAATGCAGTTCTTTTTTAAATCTCTGAATCGTTTACGTTGAATTTAGATGTCAGTCACCAGATTTAATGCTAGGCAGAGATTTCTGATCGTCTGGCTACGCGAGACTACAGTATAGTGCCCTAATAATAGTTCTGCTAGCTTTATAAACCTGTGAAGGATTTTATAAACATCTTCTTTTATCACTTCTCGGTTGAGATTGTTGACACACCATTTCAAGCAGTTCACTCGGTACGTTGGATCAGAATCGATGGTGAAGGATGAATATATTTTCATGTGACTCATTCTTCCAACAAACACAGAAAATAGGTAATGCGTTCTGTCAGGAACCTTCCAGCACAGAGTATCCCCATCTATTCCAGTCCAAGCCTAAATGCACCACAAGAGCTCCAGATAGCAGCGTCCTATCAACTGGACACTACAGTAGTTAAATCAAATGTACATCTAGAAAGGTACTAAATTAACGTGTTCTGTTCTAGACCAGTTAAACTCTATATACGTTGTTGATCGGACTCTCAGGGGTCTATGCTAGGCCCCTCCTTTTTCCCTCTACACCAAATCTCTGAAGAAATAGCCAAAAATAGGCGATCTACAAGTGCCGAACTTGCAGCGCTGCGCCGCTTGCAAGCTTGTAAATCTGTTATTTTCGCAGAATATTCTCCCCAGAATAGGGATGCTACGGTTCATATGATTCATGCAGGTAATTCTTCTAACATGGTTAGTGGGTTGTCAGACCTTCTCTCAGGATCACAGACAGGCACCCCACGTAGATCAGAGAAAAGTGAGTTGTCTCATGTTGTGTTTAGATGACACCATGACGGTATGATGTAGTCATGAGCTAAAACCGTTTGACAATCCACAGCTCTAACATACCAGTGACTGAATGCATTACTCCAAGTGTTTCCCACAGCAGAGCTCATTCAGTCTGTACTGGGCAGGGACCAGAGTGGCTCAAGAGAAGAAAATCAATTCTAGTGCCTCTCTGTATGAAATATGCCAATTATTGGTCTAGTGTACCAGCAATACCCCGGTGTACTTGAACGTGACGACTCGAGATTAAGGGAAAATGTGCTTCCGTGGGCCAGAACTGCAGAATATCATGGGTTTTCCTTCTAACTGTTCAGCTTTCTATCCGAACCCGGCTAGAACCTACACAGCAAGCTCGTCTGTGTTAATTTAAAGGATCTACACCATGATTTTTTATTTTATTTTATATAATTAATATCATATTGTTTATGTCTCTCAAACGTTTTTCAAAAGGTTTGAGCCTAAATCAAGCCTCAGATATACTCATTCCAACTAACTTCTCTCTGGCTTATAAAGCACTTTCACCTGCAATGCCACATTGTCCTGTTTGGCACGTGGCGCTATTGAGCCAGTTTGTATGCATGTTATCTTCTGGTTCTGTGTGGAAAAAGTAAAAAAAAACTGAAATAACGGGAGGGATTGTATCACTCGTGACGTCACTTTCGGGTGCAAATCAGTTTGGCCTGTTTTGAGACCAATTTACAGAAAACCCCAGATGTGCTGTGAAAGCCTGAGTGTTCAAACTGGGGTATTTTTGGTGATAGAAGAGAGGTAGGGGAGACCAAAAACACACAAAAAAGAAGGAAATGTTAAAATTCATGGTGTAGTCCCTTTAACTCAGAGTATGAACATTGTTATACAAACTCATACCAGTGTTCACATTCAGTACTAAGGACACACCATTAAAGTTAATTAAACACTTATCATAGCCACAACTCTCTTGAGGAAGCCAGCCCTAGAGCCGTATCTATGAGTAAACAAACAACACACTCACTTCAACACTGGTCAGCTCCAAATAATACAGATACAATTTGCTGTGTAGGAGCTCTGTTTATCCCAATGGCATACATTTGAACAATGGTATAAAACACTAAAATATTTATTTATCAATATCCTCATGGTCCTGGAGAGGCAGTCAGACCAAGATTGCAGTTTTATACCAATAATCTGTCACGCCACATGGCAAATGGGAATCAATGGTTCATCAGGAATACACCATCTGGTGTGTGCACATGCGACACTTGGCCTGCGCATGTTAACTACATATTTACTACTGTATACATGGCTGAAAGCATCCACAAATAAAAGCCAACACTGTGTGTGTCATTTTCTATGAGCCAGTAAGTAAAAGCAATAATTTTCATTGCCGTTTTTAAATAGCGACGGTGCAGTTTACTCTATGTGAGAGCTTTTACTTACGTGTCAAAAGTAGGACAGGTTGGATCCCGCATGAATAATAGATCAGTACATGTGTCATGAATATATCATAATCCTGACTACAATTAGATAAATCTATGGTATAGAACAACAGCCTAATTCAAAGCAGTGCAAGCTTAGCACAGCCCTTTATTATTCATTGGACATAGGGAGATAGCAAGGGAACGATCCATCAAAATGAATTGGCAGCGAAGTGGAAAATGTAAAGGTTTTCTTTTGCTGAGCACGCAAAGTCTGGTGAATTGTTGAATAATGACCAGTTTCTCAGAGAGAAAGACAGAAAGAAAGAAAGAAAGAAAGAGAGAGAGAGCGAGAGAGAGACTGACTGATTTCAAAGCCACCTGACATGGATTTACAGATACATTTTCAACATCCGTCGACGCAGGGAGGACTTTACACGCTGTATTGTTCATCTACTTTACAAGTTCCGTTGGCTGAAAGCATACATATGTCCGGTTAACTGTTACAGTATGAGCCGAGTAGTTTTTTTCTAAAGCCATTATAAGTTTGTCACTTGAAATTTCAGTTCCCACTGCGGGAACTGCCATCCTCTCAACAAAGAATTACCTACCATACCTAGGCTTTTATAAAGCCACTACGAGGCTGCCTATAGAGGGCAGACCAAAGACTACATCAGCCATATGTCACAGATCATATGACCCCACACAAAAAAGATTCACCTAGGCAACACAGAAGGGGGGGACCTTTTTCTTACGGTATATTAGGTACAGTATTATAACAGTTTAATGTTGAAAATGAGTGGTACAGTGTCCCCCTTTAACAACTTAAGCCCTATTTTATACTAAGGCATTTAGAAAATACCTGATCTACAAGCTCAAAACGTATCGCATCACAACACATGATTTAAGTGATAGCAGTCATAGTGACTGTGACTAATAAAGTTTGCATGGAGTTTCACCAATGGTGTACAAACATGCCACTCCTGCATCACTGGCGGTATCTTATGTCAAAAAGAAGCAGAAAGAATGAATTCAGTACAAAACTAAAAGCATAGGAGCAGAATTCAGAAGGTGGTCAGACGCAGAGTAGACATCTCATTGTTTCTACTGGACACGATGAAGGTTGTGGGGAAGCTGGGGGGTAGGGGGTTGGGACATTTTTCAAAGCATTGCAAACGTTGCACAAAGCTGTGAAATGCCACTTTAACCTGGCTAATATTATTCTACTTGAATATTGGAATATTGACTGCCTGCCCCATAGGTGCAGGTGCAGTGCAGTTGCACAAAGGCAGGTAAGTCACGTTTTGTCATAAAACAGGGATTTATTTTCTAATGTGATTTTGAAGACATAGGTTAAATTATACAACTTCTGTGAATAATACAACAAACCCTATTTACAAAAATAAATCTCAGATCTAATGATCAGTTACTGAACCGGTAGGCTGCACTAGCCTTCCTGCTTTCGTGTATAGAGGGGCGGGTTTAAAATCAGCGCGGAGAGAATGCGCCTGATCCCATTGGTTCACCGATCTGTCTGTCAACCCCCGCCCCGTCAACACTTACATTACGAGCGACGCCCACTGCACTCTGGTTGGTTGGGGAAATGAAGCACTTCCTATACCGGGTACACTGACGCGCTGGTCCAGGCTTTTATTTTTTAGCAAAACTAAACAATAAAAGCCTGGAGATCGAGGCTACTGAACCGGTAAATCATGCTTTTGGAATGGGTCTTTAACACTATTAATTAACACACAATAACCTACCTATGGGGAAACAGGAGTGTTAAATAGAGTATATTGATAGCACAGTGCAATCAATTAATACACATCAACAAGCCAGGGTAACTAAAACTAATACTTGCATTTATGATATCACTAGCATGTCAAATCCAGAAGAGTTCCATAGACATTGAATTGAATGTTTATCATTGAACTTTTTACTCAAATATGATATTCGTTCAATAAAGTTACACAAACACACAAACACGCACGCACGCACGCACGCACGCACGCACGCACGCACGCACGCACACACACACACACACACACACACACACACACACACACACACACACACACACACACACACACACACACACACACACACACACACACACACACACGCACGCACGCACGCACGCACGCACGCACGCACACACACGCACACAGTCGAGCGTTCCAGCTCCCCGTCTTTCTCTTTGATTTTATGGATTTGTTTAAGGTTCTGCTGGTAAAACAGGATTCCTTCATTTAGCGAGAACCATGCTGTACCTTTATCACTTTAAAAACAAACATACTGAACAAATCAATATCTAAGTACTTCACTGATTCGACAAGGAGCACAAGGTAATGACTATGTGGTACAGTATAAGAGTTTTTTGACAACTTTTTGTGTAATGACAGATGATATCAGTTGCTATAGTCCCGGTCTACCCCACACAAACTGAATTAGATTCTGTTGGTGCCCCCTTGAGTGTCCCCTTGTGCTGTATAAAGTTAGCTAGTGCATCGTCAAATATCTATATATCGTTTGTTGATACAATGTGGTTTATGAGCAGATGATGAATGGGTCATTTAACCCATTGAGACCGGGAACGCATCTGTGTGTCATTTTTTGATTTCTTTGGCGAAAAAAAAAAATAGCAGATCTACAAGCTCATAGCTATGAGCTTGTAGATCTGCTATTTGTTTTGAAAAATCGTGAAAATGTGTGCAAATCTTTGAATACATATATTTTAAAGCAAACATTTGTAACTTAAATCTTTGCTTCTGGGGGATTCTACAAGTGTCTTCTAAATCCATTTTTTTTTTGAAAAACATTATGTTTCTATGTCAGTGGTGCCCACACTTTTTCATGTCAAGGACCCCCAAATACATTATATGTATTTGGCCGCGGACCCCCAATATTTTTTTATAGGGAATCCCAGAAGCAAAGATTTGAGTCAAAAAATTTCCATTTAAAAATATATATATTCAACACACATTTTCACGAGAAAAAAAAAGAAATTGCAGATCTGAGCTTGTATATCTGCTATTTTTGAATAGCCAAAGAAATCTAAAAATGACACAGATGCGTTCCTGGTATAATGGGTTAACGAGAGAAGAGGTTAGGGGGGGAAATTACTTTTACTGCTTCTCCCAGCAAGTGGCTGCATAGATGGCTCAGACGGAGTTAAGTGTCTTGCACGGGGGACACTTTGACACATAGAACCTTCTGATTCCCAGAGGGGCCTCTCTACCCGTTCAGCTAAGGCTGAGTAAAGGTTTGGTCTGTAAACGTTGGCAAAATGCAGTTTCTGACTGACACTTCAGTTCTTCAGTGAGCCAGTTGGATTGTTATGTCGAGAGAATTGGGCAAGGTGAATTCAAACCAAAAGTGTACCGTAAGTGTCGTACAAAATAACCTAAAATCACACGCTGCCAGCAGTCACGGCCACACTCCACAGGTTCTGTTCCCCCGAATTGTGTCTTTCTCTCTCATGAAAACATGCAACTGATTTTGATTTGGTGAAAGTGAATATGCATGATTGCAAGACCGAGCGGGAGAGTGAGACCGAGGAGTGAGACAGATCGAAAGCGACCCCTTTTACACAGGCTGTTCAAGGCAGGAATACAACATTCATTTCGACGGCCATTATGCCGCCTCGCCGTTCAGCATGAAAGGTACTATACAGACATGGATGGGGTGCATTGAGGTTCTGCCGGTAGAGCAGGCAGCGGAGGTGCGCCGACTCGACCTCTGTGTAAAAGGGACAGCCGGGCAGGGCAGGACAGCTGCTTCTCTTCTATTTATCCAACATGTTGTCCCTCTCTCTCGCTCACACACGCAGTGGCGGAAAGTAACTAAGTACATTTACTTAAGTACTGTACTTAAGTACAATTTTGAGGTATTTGTACTTTATTTGAGTATTTCCAATTTCCAATACTTTTACTTGTACTAACTCCACTACATCTCGGATCCAAATATTGTACTTTTACTCCACTACATTTATTTGAAAACTTTAGTTACTAGTTACTTTGTAGATTTGTATTAATATTACACAAAACATTAACCACTTCAGCCCTACTGTATATACATTTCGGCCATTTGAAAATAGCTCACAATGCTCACAATTGCGACGCATTGTGAGCTTGTAGATCTGCTCTTTTCAAAAGATTTGTATACATTTGAAAACATTTGAAATAGGACATTCTGCCTAATGAGTACTTTTACTTTTGGTACTTTAAGTACATTTTGATGCTAATACTTTTGTACTTTTACTCAAATACATTTTGAATTCGGGACTTTTACTTAATTGCAGTATTGACACTTTTACTTAAGTAAAACATTTGAGCACTTTGCAATAGTGATTCAAAGTTCAGTGTTTTTATTTATTTTATTTGTTGGTTTGTGAGAAAAATGGTTGAGATGCGAGTCAGTCCTGACAGTACAGTAGCAACAACAGATTGTAATCACTTACTCTAAAGGAATAGGCCTAATAAATAAACAAATGTGTGGGGAATAGGCTAGTGTTGCAAATGTCTACCAACAGCTGTTATCTCAAGTGTGTGTGTGTGTGTGTGTGTGTGTGTGTGTGTGTGTGTGTGTGTGTGTGTGTGTGTGTGTGTGTGTGTGTGTGTGTGTGTGTGTGTGTGTGTGTGTGTGTGTGTGTGTGTGTGTGTGTGTGTGTGTGTGTGTGTGCGAGAGAGAGAGAGGGAGAGAAAGAGATTGAGACAAAGGGAGAGAGTGAAATACATTACGAAGTGAGTTGTGTAACTTTAGAATTGAACTCTGACTGACTGAATGGTTTAAAAGACTTTAGCATCCTGTTCTTATACTTGGTGAAGGAAAATGCTTCAATAGTCCTGAGATGTTATTACTGCAGTCTGCTACGTCATCTGTCCATTTTGTGTCTGAATTATGTGAAACTAGAAAAAGTGCTCCACCGCCAGGTCAGGTACGTTATTGTGGCCTCCTGGTGGCGCTATAATAGGCCAATGTGAAAAGGGTGGCATTTATTCTTAGGCCTTTCACGGCATTCAGACACTGCATTTGAGGCAGTTTGTTCACAAAATGTGTTTTGCTGAATTAGACCTGCTGGTGGCGCTATAACAGGCCAATGTGAAAAGGGTGGCATTTCTTCCTCGGCCTAGTGGGAATATGCGTGCAAAATGTCACTGAAATTGCTGCGTTCATGATTTGAGGCATTTTGTTAAAAACGAACCAATCCTGCAAACTTTGGAAGACAATCTTAACCCTTTAAGACCTGGAATCTGTGTCATTTTTAGATTTGAGCTAAAAAGCATTATTTTACACTTTGGCTATTCAAAAATAGCAGATATACAAGCTCATAGCGCGGCACCGAGTGCCGCGCTACGAGCTTGTAGATCTGCTATTTTTGAAAATTCGTGAAAATGTGTGCAAATCTTTGAATATATATATTTTTAAAGCGAACATTTTTAACTCAAATCTTTGCTTCTGGGGGTCCTTGGAACAAAATATTTTGATGGGGGTCTGCGGCCAAATACATATAATTTTGGGGGTCCTTGACATGAACAAGATTGAGCACCACTGATATAGAAATATACGTTTTTCAGAAAACTGTTGAGATTTAGGAGACGCGTAGAATCGGCTTCAGGTCTCAATGGGTTAAGGTCCTTTCACACGGCAAGCGGCCAACGCGCCTATGTAATTCATTTTCAATGAGAGGCGGGCGATTATTTGGGACGCGCGGAGAAGTTGAGGGGCGGTGAGGCGCGGTCCCGTGAAACTTTCGCGCGCGTGCTCATTTGTGCACGCGCGCGCGGACGGCAAGAGCTGGATTGTGGTTAGCTTTTGTTTTCCCCGCACCGCGCAGGAGGACAAAACAACAATGATCGCGGAGCGCTCACTGCTGGTGTGAACCGCTTGCCGTGTGTTACGACCTTTTGGAAATCAGGATGGAATATAGGAAATCGGACAGATCCGTGTCGATCACATGACTATAGAGATACCGCGTACCGATTTGTGTGAGGTTTGGACAAAATCTGTAGGAGTAGTATCAACAGATGTGTTTTGCACAAATCGGCCTCCTGGTGGCGCTATAACAGGCCAATCTGAAAAATTCAGGCCAGAGGTTCTGAATTGGCATCCAGGGAGTGTGTGTGCACAGTTTTGCAGTGACCGGGCCAACGGTGCAGGAGATCAGCTGATCACAAACGACGGACGGACGGACGGACGGACGGACGGACGGACGGACGGACGGACGGACGGACGGACGGACGGACGGACAGACAGGGTGTAAAACATTACTCTCTTGCCATGCCTTTCGGCCTGGCGGAGACATTAACAAAATGTTCTGTTCATCCACCAACACATTATTGAACTCCAGATAATCACTAATGCTCTTATTTAAAACACTAGAATACAGCTTATAAACTGTACTGAGCAAGCTGATGCCTCTATAATATAGAGGGACTCTAGGGTCGGCTTTTGGAGATTTTGGAATGGGTACGATAATTGATTTGTCCCACACAGAGGGTGTGATGCCAGTATTGAAACAAGTTTGACATAGAGAGTGAAAGTTGGGGAGTTCCTCCACACCGACTGCCTTGTTTAATCTGGCTCTGTCTATAGCATCCACACACACACACACACACACACACACACACACACACACACACACACACACACACACACACACACACACACACACACACACACACACACACACACACACACACACACACACACACACACACACACACACACACACACACACACACACACACACACACACACACCCCTGAAGGTCTCCTCATTCATTAGAAGGACAATATCGGTCAGATCGGGCTCAAAAGAGAAGAGTGCACATAGGTAGGTGATAGGTGATCTACACTTCCTAACCACCTGCCCACAGTGTACCAAGACATCAGAGACACATTCTTTCCACAGATTACAATAACCCAAGGAGAGTTTGAAAACATGATTAATGACACAAAAAAATGCCATATCTGCTGGGTAATGTACAACGATGTGCAAACACAGCATCAAGATGTGTGAGCTGTTGTGACAGGAGAAGGGTGTGTAATGGAATACTATACATTTGTATTTCTGCATGTACAGTATGTCTGCACCGAGTGATCTCGATATATAAAAATATGCAGTGGTGGAAAAAGTAATCACATGTTTTACTTAAGTAAAAGTATCAATACTGCAATATAAAGTACTCTGTTACAAGTAAAAGTCCGTAATTCAAAATTTACTTGAGTAAAAGTACACAAGTATTGGTATCAAAATGAACTTAAAGTACCAAAAGTAAAAGTACAAAAAATAAATGTTTGAAAATGGCTGATATACAAGCTCACAACACGTCGCACTGTAGATCTGCTATTTTCAAATAGCCTATAGGTATAGAATAGTGCTAAAGTGGTTAATGTATGTTTTATAATGTAATAATTTATATCGGCAAAGTAACTAGTAACTAATCTCAAGAACAGATTCAACTGATGCAAAAGTGAAAAACGCTGGGGGTGCTGTTTTTCCTTTTTATTTGACTTGGGATCCCAGATTGACTAGTAACTAAAGTGTTCAAATAATCGCAGTGGAGTAAAAGTACAATATTTGCCTCTGAGATGTAGTGGAGTAGAAGTAAAAGTATAGACAATTGGAAATACTCCAGTAAAGTAAAAGTACCTAAAAATTGTACTGAAGTACAGTACTTGAGTAAATGTACTTAGTTACTTTACACCACTGATATATAGAAATATGTAATACAAACAGAGCAACTACCGTTATATACATTGTGAAAAGTGAAGTGTATGCAACACGTTGATAAATGTATGCCATTTGTTTCAAATGTTTTCCCTAAGCTAACTTTTCCTGTGTGGATGTATAGCTTTTTTTTTTTACAGCAAATATACAAATGGCTTTGTAAGGTAGCTTTCTATAAGTTGCAATGTGTTTACGCATTTCTCTATTCCTATTTAATTGTACCTACGTTTTATTTTATTTCTTTTTTGTTTTGTTCCACTTTTACTTTGGCAATATTAACATAAGAGTTTTCATGCCAGTAAAGCCCATTTGAATTGAATTGAATTGAATTGATTTGCATTGAGAGAGAGAGAGAGAGAGAGAGAACCCTTTGATCAAGCTGATTGTCAGAGAACTGTAAATGACTGAATCAGCTGAAAAGGTTTTTGATCAGGCTGTATATCAAAGAACTGTAAATGACTGAATCAAAGAGAAAGAGAGAGCAGCACTTACAGTATAAATCATGCACATCACTTACAGCACATCATGAACCTCAGTTCAGACATTGAGGCTTGAGGACTTGATCGAACGGATGAGCTGTTATAATTACTACAAAACTTCATTTTGAGAAGCTGTTACTTTCTTCTACCCAGCCGTTGTTGGATATCCTACTCAAGATAAGTCAAGTAAGTAAGGTGAATTGTCTTGAGATTTTCTTTTGGTCATTAAGTGATGTGTCTATAGGTTACAGTAGCTCACAGAATAGACAGGTCTCTCGTGTGTCATGCCGGTTTGGCAATATTGTACTTTTAACTCCGCCACAATTATTTGAAAGCTTTATTTTGAAGATTCACTTTGAGCTTGTAGATCTGCAACTTTTGAAAGAACAATTGTAAAAACTTTTAGAAAAAGTATATTTTGATGCCAATACTTTTGTACTAAGTAACATTTTGACTACAGTACTTTTACTTGTGACTTGTTTGCTACTTTTACTAAAGAAAAAAATCACAGTACTTCCACTGAAACCAACAGATAAGTATCTGTCCGCATTCGCAAAATTGATTTGCTTGTTTAGTCTGCCTCCAATTTTCGGTTTATATACTTCATTCCAATTGGTCCATGTTTGTGGGGGGGTATTCCAGCAAGATATTAATGCTTAATGCTGAATAATTGCGGTATGTAATCTAAAATGTTGCTGTTATTTAAGTAACAACCATCAATAACAATAACTGCATTATTATCTACAGTTGGGTTTTACCTCGACCTACTTCAGAATTTTATAAAAGTGACACTTGTATTAACCACTGTAAACGTGGTGTCTCTATGTTGGGCATGTCATTGTAGAGAGGGACATTTTCAAACATTTTCATAATATTTAAAAAATGTCCAAGATGTTCAAAGATATTTAGATTAACAAGCTCACAAGCGTCGTGATGTGAAACGTTGATTGGCTATTTTCACTATGCACTGTAAACTGAAGTATACACAGGGCTTAAAGGGGTATACCACTCATTCTCAACATTGAACTATGTCTTTAATACACCTTAGAGCTTTTGTGTGGAAATAAGAAAAAAGTCCCTCCCCCCCTTCTATAGGCGGCTTTCCATATGTTGCCTCGAACTGGATAATTGATTGAGGTCATGTGATCAGTGACATACACAAGGGGCGGAGCCAAAAGTGTGTGGGGGGGGCTTTTTTCTTATTTCCACACAACAGTTCTAAGGTGTATTAAAGACATAGTTCAATGTTGAAAATGAGTGGTATTCCCCTTTAAGTGGTTAAAGGGAGAATGTCTCATTTTGGAATGAAACCTCACATGTGTTTTTCTTGTAATGTCTGCAGGTTAAGTGGGGCATAAAAGGACAGCAACAGCCACTAGACTTTGAAGCAGGTGACAGAGGAGTGTTTCACTATCGGAGAGCCCTGCACCGCCCTCCCTCTAAATGGAAGGAATCAAATATGGGGAGCTCATTGTCCTGTGGTAAGAAATATTCATGTATTAATATTCATTGAATAGGCTCTATGCACAGCAGCCATATTGGATAGAAAAGAGAGAAAACACACACAAAAAAAAGTTTTGAATAGAATAAAACTAAAAGTGAACTGACTCCAATCATGCTGCTGATTGTAGGTGAAAATTGGGGTGTTGCTTTGATCAAAGGTAGACTACTCAGGTGCACACACACACACACACACACACACACACACACACACACACACACACACACACACACACACACACACACACACACACACACACACACACACACACACACACACACACACACACACACACAGCAAGTTCATTGAAGAAATGCAGTAATTATGTTTTACATTGACAGTGTTGGTTTTACATGCATTGCTGTCAGGCAGAAATCATCCTTGTTTCAGCATACTTTTTTTTGTAAATTAATGCCCTACGTTGTTGTACAAAAGTCAGTGTCGCACAAAACTAGAGACAAATAGCTGATCTACAAGCCCACAAGGTGTCGCAATGTGGCATTGTGAGCTTGTAGATCGGCTGTTTTTGCTATTTTGTAAAACGTTTGAAAGGGACTGTGTATTGACAAGAGCTTGTGACTAGATAATAACTATAGGTTATTTTTCACATTTACTGAAAAATTATGGTTTTGGAGTATCAGACATATCAGGTTGCCACCCGACACCGGTGACAATATTGTAGTTTGAGTAGGAATTGTGTAGTGTAGAGACATATAGCTAGTTCAAGGGCAAGAGTCAGGGATCAGAATGAACTTGTTTGGTTTACCAGCCACCATGGTGGGTAAAACAACAGTGAACTCAGCTTGTGTTTACTGCCAGCTCCTGTGTGCAAAAAAAATGATCTACTTCAATTTACATACAAGAAATGGCATCTCCGTTGTCACTTTGTGATTCTGCCTAAAGCTTTGTATATGAGGTATTTTTTTGATGGAAAGATTTGGTGTGGATGGAAATACTAGTGGGCCTAATATAGAGCCCTGGGGGACCCTGGTTAACAAGGGTTTAAGTGGTTAAAAGTGTGCAGAATCATATCAAAGAAGTGAAAATAAACAGAGGGGGACTTGTGGAACTGTTGGCAGACGTATAGCCGCACAGTTCAAACACAAAGGGTCATCATCGGACTCTTTTATTTCTCAATGTTCAGAGTGACATGTAATACAAGTAAAAGACAGAATGTTACAGCATAAACTTGTGAGTAAAGCATTTCTATACAAAAAGTGAAGCTCCATATTACTGCACTGTCCATGCGTTACTTGCCGCTCTAAAGATCTGATCAGAAATGAAGCTTGTGGCAAGCTTGCTTTATTAACCACAGTGTTCCCACCACTGTGTCATCTTCTCTTCACAGGCACAACGGGGACGAGACGAGGTCTAAAAGCCACTACGCTTTGTGCCAGAGACTCAAGGCCAACGGTGTGAAACCAGCCATGCAAATGGGCTGTCCACAGGTACAATCAGATTTAAGTAAAAGTATCAATACCACAGTGTAAAAAATACTTTGTTACAAGTAAAAGTCCTGCAGTCAAAATACTTACTTAAGCATCAAAATAATACTTATAGTATCAAAATGCAGAATGGCCAATTCATAATGTTATTGGACAATAATTATTGATCATTAAAAATTAAGCCCTATTTTAAACTTCAGATATTCAAAAAGCTCACATGCTCGTTGAGGCTTGTAGATCTTGTTTGTAGATTGCCTATTTTGAAGAATTTTCATTATTCCTGATTACGAATTTGATTATTATAATAGTATCGAAAAGATCGAACTTGAATAAATGTAAGTGGTTACTTTCCGCCACTGTCTGCATTCTGCAATCCACTGCTAAATCCCCAGTATCTTTTGATTCCAATTCACTCCACAACTACTGTACATTCACCACTACAGACCTATATCAATTACACACAACGTGTCGTGATGTGACACCTTGTGAGCTTGTAGGTCTACTATTTTCACTTGTATTTACTTTTATATTTCTGGAAAATATATATATAAATCTTTGGGAAAATGTCTAAATTTCAATACAGCAATGCCTTGATATTAAAATATATTTTTTGTATTTTTCTCCTTTGAATACTTAATTTTGTATGTATTTTCTTCAAAGCATACACAAACAAATATTAGTATTTTTAAAAGCAAGTAATCCAGTAATTCAACGTACAAATTTGACAGAGCAAGTAATATTTGACCTGGAGTATCTATGCTTTGACTCAAGTACTGAGGTTGGGTGCTTTATCCAGAAATGGAGGTTTCTAACAGTGAACTTCTCTGTGTTTCATAGGCTATCAGCCAGGACCAAATAACAGTCATTCATCAAGTCAGAAAAGTGGTGCTGGAATTCATTCCTGACAAAACTACGGACATGTTTCAGGTTTGTAGGATCCATAATGCATACATTATGTTTTGCAAGTGGGCCCCCAAATAATTGCCAAAACACTAACATTGTATTGATAATATAACCAATAAATATACCAATACATTTGAACTTAAAGTATACTATGTATAGTTACCACTGATCCAAGGTGAAACACAATGGATTGATTGGTCATTAAAATAAACATGCTCTGCTCTGAAAATGCATGTTCTGACTCTCCAGCTCTTTAGTAAACAGAAACAAACTGAAGCTGAAGAATTGATTGGGGGATATAAGGGGGATTAGGTGTCTCGCTAAGAATCAAACCTGGGACCTTCTGTTTCCCAGGAGGCCTCTCTACCCATTCAGCTATCGCCACCCTTCTATAATGAGTAACTATAATGACATAAAGTTGTTAATACAATGTATGTAAACAAGCTGTGAGTAATGTGAAACCCCTTGTGTGTTTGTCTATAACAGATCGGGCGTTCCACATTGAGTCACATTGACTTTACGGTGAGGGACACAGTGCCCAAGTTGGTTCAGGACACAATCTCGCGCTTCGCCTGTCGCATCGTCTGCCAGAGGAGCCCGCCCTACACCGCACGTATCTACGCCGGCTGCTTGGACTCCTCCAAGAACATCATCTTGGGCGTAGGTTATGAAATGTCAAATGAAATGAAATGTCTTGCCACGTTGTTGAAAAAGCATACCTACAGCATACCTACCCTGGGTAAATAAAGATGAAAAAAACAACAACAACAAAAAACAGGGATTCATTACTTGTTTGATTAATTGATTAATCCATTATGAACAAATGCATTCAAAATGAATACCTTGAAAATAGCCAACCACAGCGCGTCGCAATGCAATGTGTTATAGATCTGCTACTTTTTTTTATTTTAAAGTTTGGTCCTTTTACTTAGAAATACAGGTATTTTGATGCCAATACTAACTCAAGTAACATTTTGAATACAGGACTTTTACTTGCTACAGAGTATTTTGTGGTATTGCCGCTTTTACTTAAGTAAACAATCTTAAACCACTGCCTCCCCCCCCCCCCCCCACCCCCCGACAGGAAAATTCAGTTAAATGGGAGACGGAGGAATTTGGACAGATGGACGGACTGACCACCAACGGCGTGATGGTGATGCACCCGCTCCACGGCTCCGCTCAGGACCCCGTGTGGAGGGAGATCTCGGTGCGCGGCGACACCTACACCCTCCGGAAGAAGCACGAACAGCGGGGGCAGAGGGTGAGGACTACTGTATATATACAGTACTAGATTTTCTGATTTTCAAATCCAGCCCTACATTGCGCTGGTCAGCACAATGGTCACTGAGTTATGGCCATTTGAAGTGTTAAACACGGCTGCAGTGCACCAAATCCTTTGGCCTATTTTCATCGAATGTTCGCCTCCTATGACATGCCCAGAATAGGGTCGCTAGGGTTCATGTGGTTAACCCATTAAGATCTGAGGCGATTCTTAAAAATGTTTTCTAAATCCTAATTTTTTTTAGAAAAAAATCCCCAAAAAAATATTTCAAGATTTTTCAAAAATAGCAGATCTACAAGCTCGATGAGCTTGTATATCTGCTATTTTTGAATAGCCAAAGAAATCTAATGTGACACAGATGCGTTCCAGGTCTTAAAGGGTTAATATCAGCTAGGCCTAACCATCAATTAGTTGTGTTGTAACCCATGTACTTGTGTCGTGCCATTTTAGTTGTCTCGTAGAAATTGTATAAATGCATTCATTATTGATACATTTATTTGTATTATTTTATGTACAGTATCTCTTTGCTACCCCCCTCCACCAAACACATTTGCACAAGAACTCCAAGGACCATAAAATGGATATACGCTCTCAGACTCTTTTGTTTTGTTTTGTTCATCGTGTATATACAAATTCTTGTCAACAAAGACCTCAAACTAATCTCATCTTCTCATGTTTCCGTCCAGGTGAAGAATGAGCCTCAGGAACTGGTGGACGGCTCGATGATCGACCTGGGTGGTGTGACCCTCATGTGGCGCACGCCCAAGGGCTTAGAGCGCACGCCCACCATGGAGGCTGTGTGCCCGGATCCCTGCCACATGCGGCCCTGGTTATAGGGCATAGACTTTCTATCCTAATTAGTGTTGATTTTGACAGCAAATTTGGTACTTTGTCTTTTTAATCAAATGCTATTTAGTTTTAGTAATATTTTAGTCATCTGAAATGTTTTACTGTTAGTCTAGTTTTAGTCGACTAAATATCATAAGATTATAGTAGCTAAGTTAACTGTAGCTAAATCTACAGTTGATTTAGTCGACTAAAATGTATTTTGGCGATGCCTTGATGGTGTCATAATGGCTGATCTTACACTTGGTTGCGTGCTGAAAGTAGCAGATCTACAAGCTCACAATGCGTCGCAGCTTGTGATCCTTTACCACAAACTGTACAAGTAAAGGGGTTTTCTCCTGAATAAATCCTCATGTGGGTCTTCAGATAACCAATCTGAACAAAACCTTTTCCACAAACTGTGCAAGAAAAAATACTTTCCCCCTATATGAGTCATCATGGGTCAATTCATAATCCACGTTGAACCAAAGCCTTTACCACAAACCATACAAGTAACAGGTTCGTCCCCATCCCCATGAGTACTCACGTGTGACTTCAGAATTCCGGAGGCCAAAGGGAGAGGTAGTACCACTCCTCATTAGACAGACGACCCCCCCCCCTTCCCTTTGACTCTCATTCCCCCCCCCCCACTCCATTTTTTCTTTCCGACTCTGTCTTTTTCTGTATTTTGTGATGATATTGAACTGTTTGGTGCTACTATACATGTTTATGAATTGAATACCAGGAACTAGGGGTGTACCTAGATATCGTCCCGCGATATATCGCGATACGTTTTCGTGATAATATGTATCGTTTTGGCTTTTTTTTGTTTTTTTTTGCAATAATAATAATGCAAAAACAGAAGTATTTGTTTGCATTTGTTTAAAAAAAAAAAAACTTGTTTTTTACATTTCTGCCTAATAACAATATTTAATCAATCAATGAATACCACGAACATCCCTTCTTTGAATGTAAATGTAAGGCATTTGTACATTATTTGCTATTTAATAAGAGGTGCTGTGTGTATTACATACCTTGTGTAACATTACACAACAAACAATATTAATAACTGCACTTTGTCATTTGAAGCCTATCCTACAACTAAAAAATATGTTAATGGATGTTTTGTATATATTTTGTCTATGTAATTATCGGTTATCGGGAAAGTATTGAGAAATATTCAAATTAAATATCGGATTGGAATTGAAAAAACCTGTATCGGTGCAACTGTAGGCTACTCTCATTGATGATTTCCTTCCAAATGAATAGAACACTGAAGACAATAGATCCGTGCATTACATTTATGCCAAGTTTGCCATCATTAGTTAGTTTTTTGTTTTTTCATCCAGACATTTTGTGTATTTCACAACTTTATACGAGTATTATAGGGTCATCTTGGTGACAAAAATATAACTCACAGACTCTATAACTCACAGATCTGCGAGAATAATCTCACAAATTTGCGAGAATAATCTCGCAAATTTGTCAGTTTATAAAGTCGGAAATTTGTTTATTTAAGGTGGCACGACTGATTCTTTCACTGGAACATAGCCTCCATCACCGCTTCCAATGGATCTATTCAAATGATACATTGCAATCGGATTTAACAATAAGGAAATAGACTACTCTTGAATTAAATTAATCAATAGAAGAATGCTTTGTTCAATGCGTATTGGCTACGTGCTGAATTAATCCACTGATTCAATTACTTATATCCTATTGGCCTAAAAAGAGATAGAAACTGCTTGTTTGATTGTTATTTTTATAAACAGAAGTATGTCTGCTATAAATGTTGGTATAGCAATGTTGCTATTGTATAATTATTATACAACTACTGGATGGAGAGAGGTTTGGTGAGAGAGGGAGTTCCTCCGCCCTGCACGCTGTGGCAAACCGGTCGGGGTTGCCATGTCGGGTTATTATAAGCGACTTTGGGCTTCTTTTTCTGTAAAGTTGCTTGTCAATATTGTTGCGGGTTGTGGTTTTTCTTGGCTTGTTTCTAAAGTGTAGTTTCTTATTTGGGCTTGTTTCCTAATGGTGTTTAAACCAGTGGTTCTCAAACATTTTCATGTCATGGACCCCCACATGAATATCCTATTTGTCCCTAACCACCCATCTGAAAATGTTTTGAGCCACCCTGTACCAGATTTGTGTTGATGGAATGTTTCAAAATATTATTCCAAATATTTAAAAATGTATTGCAAGAGTTTTTTAAATAGCAGATTTACAGAGCTGCTATTTTCAATTAGCTTATGTTTAAAGCAGTGGTGTGTTCGAGATTTGGAGGGTATACTAACTATTCCCTCCCTCCCACATGCACGGCACGCGCATATGCGTGCGTATATAATTTATTAATATAAAACATTTGCGTGCGCGCTCCCGGTGCGTATTCGGTTAACAGCGAGCATTCCTGTATCTATTACAGAATAGTATTAACTGGGCATTGAAAACACAAACAGTATTGGACATTCAAGATTTGTTGCTGTGCTATGACGCGTAATTTGAATACTAATGAAGTAGGCCTACTCACTTCAGTGACCTGCCGTTCAATAAAGTGAATGGCAGGTCGTTGAGTTAATGTGTGAATTGCTTCGCCAGCGGCCATTAATGATCACCTCAAGAACGATAGCCATAGCCACACATGATAAGCCTACGGTCTATAGAAACCAATGGCATAGCACACCTATCTTCATCGCTCGCACCCGTCGGAGATGCAGAACTTGATTGGTACGAATTCACTCTCCCGACCAATTACTGGAATAAAGAGGAGAGCGCACTCACCTTGCCCGACAACAACAGCACAACAACGCAGTTCACCCACGCGAGACCAAACTGGCTCTCCTGCCAAAGGAGCTCCTGGCGATCCGGTACGTCAGAGCCCCCAGCCCGAAGGGAGACGAAGGTCTAGCATACCGACACGACAACCTGAAGGGAGACTCATGGCACTTTGCCAGCCTAACCTCCTCTACCCAATTAACCATTTGGTCGACACACCCAACAGGATGGTTTTATGCGGTTCTGCGTTGGAGGCAGACCCTAGGATGGATACTAAGCATAGCGAACGCCCTGCAGTATTTCTAACACTCCCTACCGGGCAGAACGTGGACAAGTACTCGTCTGATACCGTCATTTGAGAATTATGAGAGTATGGTCGCATGGCGGGAGCCGAACGACCACCTCCCATGGCGGGAGTGTTACAAAGATGACGACAGCGATATCCGGTACTACGCCCGTATATGGACACAACGCCAGCGTGACGTCGTCTTACGACCGCATGGCATCATATCCTACCCATAAAGTACCACGATTGTCAGATAGGATGGTGTCGGCAATTGTAGAATAATAGCATCAATAATAAATTATACGTAGCCTGCGAGTTAGTTCTGGCAGCATACACTCGAGAGGTTACATGCATTGCTCATTCTATATGGCTGTTTACAGCGTCATGCAAGATCCTTACGTCATACACAGACGTGGCAGTCAGCTGTCCAATTGGGCGGGTATTTAAGTTCTCTTGAATCGGGCATTCCATCCGGTTGTGTCTTCTAGCTTGTTGTCATGCAGCGTTAGCTCCCACCACCACCCCAGCACCACCAGTGGGCTCTGCTATTGGTCTGTTCCCCATGGGGGGTTGTTATGTTATGGTATATCTATCTCCCTGCTCTTAATGGTTAATGATGGCCGTATGATTGTGCTGAGCAGGGAGAACAAATATAGCAGAGCCTGAACGCCAAGATAAAATATTACTTCCACACTTGTATTCTCATTCTATTATATTGCTTAAATATATTCGGTCTATAATATTGGTTCAATCTATTCGTGAGTTATCTGACAGAACTAGATAAATACCAGGGCCTATCCACCCATATTCAACGTGTGGATTCAAGATCCACCCAATCTCGGCCCCCATCGATCGCTTGTGGTGATCATAGAAGAGTCAGCCCATTAATTAGTAAATACAGTCCTTTATAACTTGCAGCAACCTCTGCAACACTTTCTTTTTACAGTCTGTGGGTAGAACACACCACTGGTTTTAACGCCCCTCCAATATTTAGAACCAGCTGATCACATCAATAAATTCCAACCCTCCCACCACTTAACCTTGCTTGCAGCCCCATGGCAAGTTGCAGAGGGGACCCTAGCTCCCAGGCCACGATAGTTAAGTGAGTTAACTTCACTCTAAGTGTGCTGTTCTTTACCAGAGACGTAGTGGCGGCAACCGCTGGTATAAATCTAACACAAATCTAAGACAAGAGTCCTGAGTTTACCATCAACTCAGAACCGATTAGTGTGTATGACCTACATAAGACATACAACTACCTAGGTCATAGATTTAACATAGCAGGAGAATGGAAAGAACAGGTTGACTACATCACGACTGAGTTTACAGCCAGGCTGAACCTGATTGATGCTTCACCACTGCCACTGCTAATGAAGTTGGAGGCTATTAGGCAGGTTGCCCTGTCCAGAATTCAACATCTCTTCTCCAACGTTCACCTAGCATGCAAAACACTTAGTGAACTAAATGACAAAATAGTTCATTTTGTGAGGAAGTGGTTCGGACTTAACACCCACCCCACCAGAGACATTATTTTCCAGTCCAAACAGGGGGGTGGGTTTGGCGTCCCAAACGTGGAGTGGATATATAATGCCACAAGGCTGGCTCACCTGCTAAGCATGCTAAACAGTGATGACAAGACTGTCAGGGAACTTGCTAGATCTTCTCTGTTTCTAGATATGAAACGGCGTAAAGTGCCCCTGGCAAGAGAGGGCGAGTCAAGTTTCCTGGGGTTCAGAAGAAAGCCCAACCTTAAAATGGACTCACATGCTGCTGGGTTCGGGGTGTCGTCAGAATGGCCTGACCTCAATGACGTCGCGCATTGAAAATATCAGAGCTACAAGCTCACAGCACGTTGCAACGCGCCGTGTTGTGAGCTTGTATGTGTGCTATTTTTGATACGCCACAAAACAGCTGATAGACACAGCTGTGTCTCCTCCTCATCAGCCAGCGTGGTTCGCTCGCGTGTGTTGATAAACAGAACCGGGATTTTCCGAGGTGATAGAATCTGAACCAAACCGGACCCAATTGTCGATAAAGGGACCCGAACACGTGTGGGTCGTGGATATTATGCAAGCACAGTGAATGTCTGTCTGCAATGGATAAAGTGGTGAAAGTTGGGCGACGGTGTCGCGCATGGAAAGGCTCTGCCGCAGCTCGCCCCAAAACACCCTCGCCCCCCATTTTTCAGGCGGACCAGCGGTTCTTGTATTCTTGTATTTGTTTTACTAGGATAAGGGTAGAGATAGGTTTAGGATTAGGTATAGTTTTACTGAGGTTAAGATTAGGAATAAGGTTAGGTTTAGGCATAGTTTACTGATATGTTTAGGAATACCAGGCGAATACAGCCGGATTTTCCCCGGGGCGACTGTGTTTTGGGGCGAGCGGGCGGTATTCGTTGCGCAGCAGTTCACTCATGCCCACTTTATTCATTTCATTTTTGGCAAGCGACATCTCTGCATGATATAGTAGATCATATAATTTAGTTATCTATAAAAACAGGAACAGATTGCATCTGTGATAAAGTGGAAAGAAGCGCAGCTCTAAAGTAACAAGGTGTAATGATCAGTGCATGTATGCAGTGCAAACGCGCATGTGACGTTAATTATAATATATGGCCGGTAAATTTACTCTTTGGCCGGTAAAATATAATCCTGCCGGCCATGGTGGCCGGCCCAAAAAATGCCTAGCGGAAACCCTGCCAGGGAGTGTGTGTGCACAGTTTCACAGCGACCGGGCCAACGGTGCCGGAGATTAGCTGCTCGCGGACGGTCAGGACACACGGACACACGAACGGACGGACGGACGGACAGACAGACAGGGTGCAAAACATACTCTCTCGCCATGCCTTTCGGCCTGGCGGAGACAATGAAGGCTTATACTATAGTTATAAATGCATATTATCTACCAACAACTGCCTCTGATTCCAGAACACTGGCATGCTATGTAAAAGCACACGCAGGGGGCCGGGCGGCGCTCTTCGGCCGGCATTAATGACGGATCTTATTTAAGCCGCTATTGCGAGATCTTTGTACAAAAGTGGCTTGTGGAGTGCCTCTGTACTTCCAGCCTTTATGATGTAAACTGAATGTAACCCTTCTCCCCTTACACAGCTCCTGCAGTTGAGGGCCAGGAAGCCCCAGCCTCCTGGGAGCCCGCCCAGAGCAGAAACTGCATTCATCTGAGCTCTCGGCTGCTGCGTGGTCTGAGTGCAAAAACCCCCAAACCCTTCCATGTGTCTGTGCAGAGCTGGGTCGGGTTAGGAGAATGGCTGGGACTGTTTGCTATGTGTTGAAGCCTAATTTATGCTTTTGGCTCGATAAAGTGGTGGTGCAACCAGTGGTGTAAAGTAACTAAGTACATTTACTCAAGTACCGTACTTAAGTACAATTTTGAGGTACTTTTACTTTTACTGGAGTATTTCCAATTGGCTGTACTTTTACTTTTACTCCACTACGTCTCAGAGGCAAATGTTGTACTTTTACACCACTAATTAATTGAGAACTTTAGTTACTAGTTACTTTGTACAGTAGATATAAATTATTACATTATAAAACATACATTAAACACTTTAGCCAATATTTTATACCTAGGCTATTTGAAAATAGCCGATCTACAAGCTCACAACGCGTCGCGATGCGACGCGTTGTGAGCTTGTAGATCTGCTATTTTCAAACATTTCAGTACTTTTACTTTTGGTACTTTAAGTACATTTTGATACCAATACGTTTGTACTTTTACTCAAGTACATTTTGAATTCCCGACTTTTACTTGTAACAGAGTACTTCTACGTTGCTGTATTGATACTTTTACTTAAGTAAAACATTTGAGTACTTTTTCCACCACTGGGTGCAACATGTCAGTTGACAAAAATTGACATATTTTTCAACTGAAGAAAGTGTCGATACAGAGTACAGAGGGACGGATGGCCAGAGAATGGTGAGGATTGTGTGCTTGTTGGTATTAGGGCCCTTTGCACAATATCAGTCAGTCACAAAACTGGACGTTGTCTTGAGGACAGGAATCTGTACTTCTTTCTAATTAGACGGAGAGAAGAGACTGTGGCAGCTCCGACTTGACACAATTTCACAAGTTTGTCCTCACATCACGAAGCATCGCTGTTTCTCCACTCCTTATTACAAACTCCCACTGACAGCCTCTGGCCCCACTTGTCTTTCACACAATTTATTGGCTTTAACCACTTCCAACCAAAGAAAGGAGCTTGCGTGTTGTGAGCTTGTAGATCGGCTATTTTCACTGTTTTTGTGCAACACCATCGTATGACCAAGTAAAAAAATTGGCTTAGCCAAATTCAAACTGGCATCCCTATTTTAGGCATATAATTATAGGCAAACATTTTGCAAAATATGCAAAAACATTGCAACAATGTTGCTATAAAAAAACCAAAAAAACATTTGCAAACATCCTACAGTAAAATTGGCTAATGGGAGGGCGGGCCAGCGGGCGGACCTCTGACATCAAACTGACTCAGCCATAACCATATAAGGCAGAGGTATTCAACAGGGGGTCCGCGACCCCTAGGGGGTCCGCGGAGGTACTGCAGGGGGTCCGCGAAATTGTTGTTTGATTAAACAATATTTTTGTTTGAAAAAAAAAAAAAAAAGTCAAATTGTCTTTAAACATAACATGAATCCATAGCAAACAGATAAATGGAGGCACAATGCACATGGTATGTTTATACATATTTTGTAGAGATTTTATATTTTGCACACTACTGGGGCAGGTGCGTATAGGAGCAGGCAATATAAAACACAATTGTATACATAAGTATACAATATATGTGGTAGCCCCCCTACCCTACGAGGTAGGGGGTCCCTGCTCCATCTCCCCATCAGTTTGGGGGTCCCTGGCCTGAAAAGGTTGAAGACCCCTGATATAAGGAGTTCCCAATGCAGCTACGCCCAAATATGGAGTGTGTTGTCTAACATCAATGTGTCGTCATGGCATCGGCCGCAAACAAATGAGTCAGATCCATATATGGGCACAAAAGGGGGCATGCCCATATCATCAGCGATCGCCATATATGGGCATAAAAGGGCCAAGGACTGACAGATACAGAGATCCGGTTGTCCAGAGCCACAGATCCGACCGCTATGTGCAAATATGGGACCGACCGACTTCAGTTGTCCAGAACCAACCCGATCCAACCAATATGCCCATATATGGGCAT
Organism: Gymnoscopelus braueri; assembly: GCF_963280865.1. Classification (NCBI taxonomy): domain Eukaryota; kingdom Metazoa; phylum Chordata; class Actinopteri; order Myctophiformes; family Myctophidae; genus Gymnoscopelus; species Gymnoscopelus braueri. The sequence goes on along the minus strand of NC_137609.1, from coordinate 45,760,325 downwards.
TACAATATATGGGAACTGCACTGCACCTGCACCTACAGTATGGGGCAGGCAGTCAATATTCCAATATTCAAGTAGAATAATATTAGCCAGGTTAAAATGGCATTTCACAGCTTTGTGCAACGTTCGCAATGTTTTGAAACATTTCCCCAACCCCCTACCCCCCAGCTTCCCCACAACCTTCATCATGTCCAGTAGAAACAATGAGATGTCTACTCTGCATCTCTAGCTCTCCACCTTCTGAATTCTCATCATCATCATCATTTATTTAACTCACGACCATGTTCACATGGTATGGAACACAGATATCATAAATCATACAATACATACAGTAACTAAATTCATACAGACATTCATACATTATTTGAACAGAGGAAGAACGTTTTTCAGAAAAGCACCCAATTTATGAATAACTTTTGGCTTATCAGATTGCAATAATACAATTTATTGCAGCATAGATGAGTGACTTATATAATACTTTGGCAGGTATTTTTGTGTGAGGGCCACGTAGCCCTCACACAAAAAATTGCAAACATAGACGATCTACAAGCTTGCAAGCTTCTACTCTCCTCTGTTATTGCAGCATCTGAACCTGCCAGAAGCTGCTTCAGTCTTTCCTTTCACTGAGGCTGTTTTGGAGCTGATATATTATGGCTGCACCGTTTAGGATAATTCCTTACCTTTGTTATTCATTTGCTGTACCACGGCAGGGGCTTCACTCACAGCTCTCTGACACACACAACGAGAGAGAGAGAGGATGAGATAGCTCTCACATTATGCCCTTTTCAGAGCAATTTCGACTGATATATATATCTCATCTACTTTTATCAGTAGGAGACATTCTTTGCCTCTCATTTTGAATATCTATTGCAAGCGATATATTGGTGCCGCAGGTGGCTGCTCATATTTCAATGCAGTACAAGCCCATCACATCACACCCCTGTCTACTGTTATTCCTAGGAAGGGCCATTAGGCATAGGTAGAGCCAGCAGTATTTATTTATTTATTTATTTAGGAGTGTGTGCATAATTATACAGGATAGCAGTAGATCAGTAACTATCAAAGCAGTGGGTTGGGACCCAAAATGGAAACCTCCCAGTTAAAGAAAAAAAGATCAACTACAAACAAGAAAAGAAAAGTACAGTACATCCCACCTTTAAAAAGAGAACGTCTCAGTCTACGGTACACACACTCCAAATGTGAAGCTTATGCAATTCAACGCTATAGACTTGTAAGCCCCAATGGCTTACAAGTCTGACACAAACCAGTAATCACGTTAGAGAGGGTAACTCCTACTGTATTTTGTATATATTTCCAAAACTGTTTAACCTTAAAATGCTGGAATTGTCTTTCATATCAAAAAGCACTGTACGTTCTAGACTAGAGCAGTCCTGGACATACCAACTACACTCCCAAGCTCATTTCAGCCATAAAAACGCTGCAACCTGCATATTTTCCTCAGTTCACAACATTAATCTGTCGTTGCTTTTTCTGAAAGACCATTATCGACTTTTGTCCCCACATTTTCTGCTCTTCAGCCTCGGTCTATATCAACTTGTCACCTACACACAAAAGCCTATTACTGTAAGTGGCTACTCTGATAGAGCAAATAACGTTTTTAACTATTTATAAACCCATAGTTGATACTGCTGGCGGGAACATATCAACTGCTGTAAGTGAACAAAAGCAGAGATGTACTGCAATTATCTTTCAGCACAAAGAGTATCTCAAACATGGAAATCAATAGAAAGGCAAAAAAGAGATTTGAAATCACATCCTTGCTTTAAATCAGTGGTGTGTGTCAGTTGGTTCATGCGGTTCAATTTCTGACCAAGCCACGCAAGTGCTTGTGCAACCAGGTAATATAACTGACACAGCCGTGTGATAAAAGTACCCTTTTGCTCCGAGAGGAGTTGAAGAGGGTAACACCCTCTTCAACACCCTCTTCAACAAACAACCAGAGTTCCACAATACAACTGAATCAATTATTCCTAACAAACGCTAATAGAGAGTTAGAATGAACACTCAAAGCTTGGACATGTTCTTTATTACCACAGTTGCATTGAGTGATGTAACTCTATAATTGTCTGTATGTTTTTTTTATATCTGTGCTGTCGGGCAGAATCCAGCTATGTCAAAAATATTAACTTTTCAGGAAATGAGAAAAAAAAGAACATGTTTTTAGAACAACACAATAGTGCCTCATCAAAGTTGGTATGGTGACTTTATACATTGTCAGATACTTGAATGTGTCCTTATATTATCATCACTTTACCCAAATACAGCTCAAATGGAGTTAGGAGGTTTTTCAACATTAATGTGGAGGTTTTTTTTCTGTCTGACTTCATCATTCTAATCAATGATGGACAAAACAACTATCTCCAAAGTTGGAGTTAGGTGTTTTTTTTTATTTAACTTTTCATTGGTTCAATATTTGTAAAACACACACACACACACACACACACACACACACACACACACACACACACACACACACACACACACACACACACACACACACACACACACACACACACACACACACACACACACACACATTACCTTCAGTCAGAAGGTAATGTTTGTAAGGAACTGAAATAGTCAATAAAAGGGTTCCACTTATGGAAAAAATTTAGCGGGGGTGCCCTTAACAGAAAAACAAATCTTTTCCAGTTTGACAAAAGACATGACGTCCTTAAGCCACAAAGAGATGGATGGGGCCTTGGAAGATTTCCATTGCAGTAAAATACTCTGTCTTGCCAGGAGAGATGTAAAGGCTATTATGTCTAATAATTGTGTAGAATTTGCCTGGAGGGGGACGCTTGAGACCCTGAATATTGCTATGAGAGGGTTTGTCTGTATTTCAAGCCAAGAACCTTTGACAGGATGGCAAAAATAATCACTCCAGAATGTATTAAGTATGGGACAAAGAAAAAAACATGTGACTCAGATTGCATGGGGAAGCGTAACATCTTTCGCATTGATCTGTAATAGATTATTAAATGTTAAAACCGGTGCAGAGACTACTGCTGTTACAATAGGCTTTACGGTCAATGCAAAACCAATGAATTAGATAGGACTGAGAGAAGGTAGAGAGGTAATAGAGTGAGGGGGTGACCTGCGATAAAGGCTTTGAGTTACAGTACTGTACAATGGAACTCATGACATTGTGATGTCTGGTGAATGTACCTTTAAGAGGCCGAGTCACCAGGATGTCTAATAAAATGCCTGTTTCAACACAATAGAACATTACGGCCCTACTTTGCAAAAAACTAATTTCCCCAGGTCAATTAACTTTGGCTTGCTTATCTCTTATCTTGTAATAAAGAGAGCCTACATGAGGAGGAATGGGATAAGCAGAGATGAGTTCACTGCAGCGTACGATAAAAAAAAAACATTAATCAATACCTCATTATGCCATTTGCATTTCACATTTTAGGCATTAAGCTGATGCCCAACAACAATTGACGCCATAGAATACGCTTCAGCTCCCAGGAGTCCAACGATATAAATCACCAATAATACGAAATTCAAGGGTCAATCCATACAAACCATACTGCTCCCACAATGCATCCGAGATCCCAGAATAATGGGGGACAAGAACTAAGCCACTCAAAGCCATACAAAGTTATGTGTATTTTATCTTAAAGGGTTAGTGAAAGTTACAGGTATGGTGTATGCGATATGATGTGATGTCATAATCACAGTAATCCTTAATCATATTCCATCATATTCAAGGGCTTTTGGAGAGAAATGAGACAGCCTCCAGTCAGCACTGCAGAGGGGAGGTGTGTGTCTGTGTCCAGCTGATGCTCGTTGACGCTCGTTAATGTAATGTTTGTTATTAGCGTCTATATGTCCTCTGAAACAATGTGGTTTATATTAGTGAGAGCTTACTCCACTTGTTTATGTACTTTTAAACTGAAGATGATGGCCAATGTTGATGATAATTTGGGGAAAATAATAATAATAGTATCGTATTGATATTGTGAACCTAATATCCTGTATCGTATGCTGAAAAATCGTGACAGCAATGGTACAAAAAATACTGCCCAGTGCTACAATCCGTTCTGGTGCCCCTTTTTCCAGCAAGACTTGGCACGAGGGCTGGCAACTACCTGAAATTTAAATAAGACAGTTCCGGGCATCCCTTATTTCCAAGAAAAATAAGGGCTGTCAAAGCTGTCAAAGCTGTTTACAGCAGATCCAGTGATTTCCAGTAAATTACTCTCTAAACACAAGTCAAAGTGAAAGTTTGCAGCTGTCTGCCTTGTTATGACAATACAATGTTTAGTGGTCATTACACAACCTCTGCTTTACAGCAGATCAGGCCATTTCCAGTAAATGACTCTCGACACAACAAAAAGTGAAAGTATAGAGCTGTTACTGACACAATGTACACAAAGTATAGGCTAGATACTCCGGGTCTCCTGGGTGTTGTTCTGTGAAACAACGTTTTGAAAAGGAAATCCCACAGCCTTCAGCTCTATGTCAGCTTGTCAACGTCAGCTTGTCAACTTCTTGAAGTGCGCCTGGTACTTTATTTCCCTGTGTTTAACTTAAGGCAGAATTGCAGTCTTACGTGGTGGCTGTGCATCTGCTTCCAGGCACCACTTTAGGTTGGGGGGAAAAGTGCATTTGCACTAACAATGAAATGAAAAATAAATATTTACTATTTAACCGTTGGTATTAACTGGTTACAAATGTCTTAACAGTTACCGGTTAAACGGTTGACAATGAATATTTGGTAAAAACAATTGTTTACATAGGCCTGTGGCCCGGAGTTACATACGTAACCTCTAGTTTCACGGCAATCGGACGCTGCGTTCATGATTTGAGGCATTTCGTTCAAAACGAGCCCCTCCTGCAAACTCGGCCTCCTGGTGGCGCTATAACAGGCGATTGTGAAAGATTTCGGCCTCCAGGGAGTGTGTGTGCACAGTTTCACGCCGATTTTGTTTTAATGATCACTCAATGGATTGAGTGTTCCAGCTTGGATCAGTGGAACTAACATACTAGTATACTTTAAGTTCCTCCAGTATTTATCAGTATCACAATGAAAACTCATTTTCCATTAATTTTTTTCACCTTAATGTTTTATCCTTAACCCATTTTGGGCGGGAACCCCTATTTTTAACTATACCTTTCAGGACAGGAACCCCTTTTGGGGTCCTTGTTGCTATATGTACAGTATATAGCAGCATACATTTGTTGTAATTTTTTGAACAAATATTTGAAGTTTTTCAGAAAACTTCGGTCGTTTTTAGAATCGGCCTCAGGTCTGAATGGGTTAAAATCTTAAGTGTTTTGCCAATTATTTGGGGCCCCACTTGCAGTGTCCTCACGGCTCACAGGTTGTGAATCATTCTTGCCTCTTTGTAAACAGCTCCAGACACAACAGCTTGGCGGGCGAGGCGTCTATCGGTAGCACATGGCGATGTCTGCTTCCTGCCACCAGTGGAGAGTGGCAACTGGCAAGGCCACCCCACAGTTTACCCATTCATTAACTCCCATCCCCCTTAATCCATTAAGACCGGGAACGCATTATGTGACATTTTAAGATTTCTCTGGCTGTTCAAAAATAGCAGATCTACAAGCTTGTAGATCTGCTTTTTTTTATTATTATTGTGGAACATTTTTGAAAATCTTTGAATATATATACTGTATTTTAAAGCGAACATTTTTAACTCCGATCTGTGCTTCTGGGGGTCCCTGGAACAACAAATACATATCTAAAAACGTTTTCTAAATCCCAACAGTATGTTGCTATATCTTTTCTATGTCAAGGACCCCCAAAATTATATATATTTAGCTGCGGACCCCTCATCTGAAAATATTTAGTTCCAGGGACCCCCAGAGGCAAAGATTTGAGTTACAAATGTTCGCTTAAAGAATATATATATTCAAAGATTTGCACACATTTTCAAGATTTTTCCAAAAATAGCAGATCTACAAGCTCATATATCTGCTATTTTTGAATAGCCAAAGTATAAGATAATGGCTACCGCTAAAATCTAAAATGACATACTGTAGATGCGTTCCCAGGTTGAATGTGTTAATATGGATCAGATGTGAGTGTGGCTCCATGCAGAGTGAAGTGCTAGTGGGGAGAGACACCTTTTTGTTGCTCATACCTGAATGAGGGAGTGACAAATAAAAGAACACTCTCCATTCTCTTGATTCTTTCTCTCTGTCAGCAACAACCTCCTCCAACCAGTTTATTTCTTTATTTGTCTCCCATTTCTTCAGGGTAATATAGTCATTGTTTGCATCAATCCCTGGTTGTTTGTGTTCCCTCTAAGCCGATGTCGTGACAGTTATTTAGATGATAAACGGAGTTAAACAAAACGGTTAAATAGCAACGCCAGCTTATAGCATCTATGTCACACCTGTATAAGGACAATATTGACTCACTCTGAATAAAAATAACTGTTGACTTCTGCAGCGCAGACAGCTATAGCAGTGTACTCAGAGATCAATGACTAAAGATAAATACAGAAAACAGAGATATATATTATCACACAAGTATGTGCCAGACTGGTAAACAAGGTTTCATTTCAGATTTAAGGAGAGAGAAGTTACATACAATGGCAGACTCTCTACAGCAGTGATACCAACAACTCAAGGTCTTTACTAACTGTTACATAATAAATGGACAGCAGCTAGTTTTTCTAGTCTTCTGGCCACTTAACATTCCTTTACAATGAATGCCACGCACGCACGCACGCACACACACGCACGCACACACGCACACACACACTCACAGAATCAGGATGAATACAAGAAAATGGAAAACTGTGACCCAATTTTGGGGTTCTGACCTATTGATCGAGAAACACTGGTTAAGAACACACATGTTGTATCAACTCAGCCCTCTCACTTGGCGTGACATTGGTGCAATATCACAGCCTGCCTCCAGCTGTCAGCGCGTGAAGACTGAAGACTGAGGCCTGATTTATGCTCCGAAAATAGCAGACCTACAAGCTCACGAGGCATCGCATCTGCAACGCCTAGTGAGCTTGTAGGTCGGCTATTTCCGACACGCGACACTGTCATGTGAAGTATGAATCAGGCTTGAGTCACCGGCATCTGTGACTAATTAGGAAATAATCCTGTCTCATATGAATGTGAACACAGGCTGTGCAGCTTGTATTTTCCAATCTGTTTAACACTGCCTCCGCCTATCTGCACTTTAATGAGCTCTCAGGCTTGTATTGGCTTGCAATGCATTACATTATTTCTACCTGTGACACTTTAACCAAAGTTTCTAAAAGATCTATATGGATTTGGTAGCTCCACTAATGAACAGGTTTATTTGTGGGCGAGGAAATTCTCACTTCTATCAAAGTGCAAGCGCTGTATAATGCAAGCATTCTGGCTTCTGGCTTATTCTGCTCTTACCTCGTGTGTATAATAAAAAAACATGTGTATAATTATATACAGTGTATAATTATATACGTGCTTAATATACAGTCATACATATGCATGTAATCACATGAAGAATATACATGTTCACACACACACAGACACACACACACACACACACACACACACACACAGAAATCTCAACAATTAAAATGTATCTAGAACAAGTTTGGTGTGAGTCCCCCGCACATTTGCAGGTGCACACGCGCACGTATGCGCGCACGCACGCACGCACACACACACACACACACACACACACACACACACACACACACACACACACACAGTGACAACAAGAGCTCAACACACGCTGTATCATCCACTCAGCCATCTGAAGAGGATTGAATTGAAGTGGTGGACTGACGTACAGTACTTCGTCTGAGAAGTGAGTCTCCACCAGGAGACTGCACCATGTGATCTCAATCACGTTCAGGGACGTGCAGAAGGATTTGGAGAGGCAGGGGCTGGGATTTCAAAAGGGCACTTTTGTTTCACGGACAATTATCATACTTTTAGGTCCAAAAACCCGAAAATGTATCATTGCGTGCTTAATGGCCTCAAAGTCACGCACCCAACAAGCTTTGAACTGAGCAGATTGGACATTCCGTTCCAGAGATAATGGCCAAAACATCTTGAAAACGACCACTTTCGCCGATTTTCGATCGCCAATTTTTGGCCATTGTCGCCCGTTTTTCTTTAATAACACGGGATAGGAAGGTCGTACGGCGACATACTAGATACCTGAGAAAAGTTCACTTTGAGCTGCATCCAACACACCCACTGGCATTTCCGTCAGCCTTACCGTTAGGCCGCTAGAATTTTTCTTCCTTTTTTATTTTTTTCCAGTCTGGAGAGGGCACTTTTTTTAGCGACGGGTAAAAGGGCAGGGGCTCAAGCCCCCTTTCATGTCTATGTGTGCACGTGCATGATCACGTTACACAAACCTTGCTCCTAAAGAGATTCATCTCTGGGGACGTACACCAACAGGCTCTTGAGCACAGAGTGAGCAGAGAATAGGAAAAAAATAGTTCATTTACACTTCATCGCATGACCACGTCACTTGATGAAAAGACCTTTTCTACTGGGGTTTCAGCTGAAAATCAATAGTCAGTCATTTATGTCAACTGAAAAGAAAATATATCTTTGAAAAAGCAGTCTTTGTTGAGCGCCAAGGTCATGTGATGACGTTTAAAGGTAGGGTAAGTGATTTTCTTTGGTTAAAATAAGTGTTAAATAGCTCTATATTCTGATAGTACTCATTGCTATAGAGTGTTTGTTCAGTAAAAGGAGTCTCCTTGTCTCTCCAGCTCTTTATAAAACAGAAAATGCATTTTCGTTTCAGTTTCAGTTTCATTTCCAATTTTAGCCCTTCTGTGTACTGTGGTCCCTGCCAACCCCCCACTGTTCACCTGGGGAGGGTGTGGAGTAGACAACCATATGTCTCCTCCGACACACATAGACTCGCCCACCGTTTCTTTTCACCTGGCGGCGGGGAGTTTCACCGGCAAAGTTTAACACACATGGAGGTTCACGTTAGCTCCACCCAGTTCCGTTCCCTGCCGAACAGATGCCCTGACTGACCAGTAGGAGTCACTAATGCGGCGACAAGCACACCATCCCCTGCCGACCTCCCATTATCAGTGGTGGAAAAAGTTCTCAAATGTTTTACTTAAGTAAAAGTATCAATACTGCAATGTAGAAGTACTCTGTTACAAGTAAAAGTCCGGAATTCAAAATTTACTTGAGTAAAAGTACAAAATATACATAAGTACCAAAAGTAAAAGTACTAAATTGTTTGAAAATAGCAGATCTACAAGTTCACAACGCGTCGTTGTGAGCTTGTAGATCGGCTATTTTCAAATAGCCTAGGTATAAAATAGGGCTGAAGTGGTGAATATATGTTTTATAATGTAAATCATTTATATCTGCAAAGTAACTAAAGTTTTCAAATAAATGTAGAGGTGTAAAAGTACAATATTTGCCTCTGAGATGTAGTGGAGTAGAAGTAAAAGTACTGAAAACTGGAAATACTCCAGTAAAGAAAAAGTACCTCAAAATTGTACTTAAGTAAAGTACTTGAGTGAATGTACTTAGTTACTTTACACCACTGCCCATTATGTGAACACTGCCAGCTGTGTTCCTTTGGATTAAAGGTTGTTGTAGTGTCCTTGCTCACTGGCACTACTACATGAAGAACACACTGGCTGTTGTGGAGATGGACTCTGTGACCCTCCAGTTTTGGGGTAGTACTGTATCTCGTGTCTCTAACCCCTAGGCCACCCTGGCAACAGACAGCCTTTACAATGAACAAAGCTAGCAGAGAGCGACAGGAGGCTCACATACGTAATAATGGCACTGGTGAGTGATGGAAATGACCTAAAGAGACACAGTTTGAAATTTGACATTGGAGTTTGCACACAGTTCCTCAGACACTTGTTTGTGTGTGTGCGGGGGTTATAAACAACAGCTCTTATTTTGGATGAAGCATTACTTAGGGTAAGCGGTTTATGTACTGCACATATGCAAATCCTTGTTGGGTGGAAATCATTGAATAAATGAATAAACTCAAAATTCTGGATATTAGTATGGAAATTGAACTTGCATGGACAAAAAAACAAAACAATACTAGGGATGAGGTGTATGCAAACTTAAGGACCCTGGACAAGGTCGGTTTATCACCGTATTTTATTTACATGTATCTTCCCATAGTTACTGCCACTGGGTTATAACATTTGCATGCACCAACCACAAAACTAAACCCTACTTGTGCCATATAAGTACACTTATCGAGTACATGAGCCAGTTACTTACTGAGGGCATTAAGAGGTAAATATATCTTGAGTTTGAATGTTATTTGAGTTTGAAGGAGCCCAATAATTTCCCTATAGCCTTGGGATAATGTTGCGAAGATAAATCTCAGCTATGTAATAGGCATCGATCGAACGCCAGCTCAGACACTGAGGTAGAACAATATCAAGGATCTTGGGCAATATTAACACTGGGAACAAAAGGGATGACATTAAGTATCGTACTCATGTAACATCGTGCTTACAATTATTCAGTCTGGGTTTACTACTATTCTGTCAATCCGTTAAACAACAACTATGTAATACTACAGTACAATTGAATATCTGTCTATCATTTCAGTATGTAACCAAACCTATTGAGACTTACATGAGGGCTTTTTCAATATTTGAATCAGGTTTTCCATTATCAATGCAACAATGTTAGTTTTGGCGTGATAACGGAATACACATTATGTGGAAGAAGTTTAAATCTCAGCCCAAGAGTTCAAAACTTAGATATTACTTTATTAATCAAACTTATATTTCTTATTGACGTAACGTTTGCTGAGATAATTCTATGATCACAGATCGGATATCAAAGTGATCCCAAAATGCAGGTTTTGAACTACCCGAAATCCAAATTTGATCCACTCAGAGAAAGGTTTTGAACTCTTCAGCCCTTTTAAAAGAAGAAATATATTGATATAAAATTTGGGGAAATGTTTTTAAATTCTGTTTTGCCAGTCCCTGCCCACAGAATGCTCAATCCTCATGTCCAATTTCAGATTGCTTGGCCAAGGAAAATAAGAAGAAAGTCCACACACTGTTCTCAAGCTCCAAGAAACTCACTTTTTATTTTTGCAACGTTTCGACCTTCTAGGTCTTCATCAGGCAAATATTGATATATTGATATTTGCCTGATGAAGACCTAGAAGGTCGAAACGTTGCAAAAATAAAAAAGTGAGTTTCTTGGAGCTTGAGAACAGTGTGCGGACTTTCTTCTTCTTTTCCTTGATTCTTCCCTTGATGTCCAGCACCTGGCCTAAATGCAGGCATGGGATGTGCACACAATTGAGATTGCTTGGCCAACCCATTGAGGAGAGAGATTGTTACAGACAGACAGACAGTTTTGTAAATCTTATAGTAGAATTAACATTTTTATTGATTGAACTACTACTCATATAGCGTTCTTGCAAATGTGTCTCTCTGAAATGACATCCAAATTCACTTCTGAATCCATCAAATGTCCCAAAAGCTAAAAGCTTAGGAACAGACAGTGACATCTTAATAGAGAAAACCAACCAGATATGTTATATTTCATTGAAAATTGATGAAAACAAGACGTGGAGCCTATCTCTGTGGGAGCACGGTTCTAAAAACAAAGTCTGGAAAATCGGTTATAGTTCGGAGAGCCATATTTATAAAGCAGAGCGATCTATAATGCAGCTCAGCACTTTCTAAGGATAACGGGAACATTATCCGTATGACCTCAAAGTAATTACTTTTGACTGCCGGTAATTTAGGCAATTTAGTCATTGAAGCATTCTTCAGTTGTCCTGGCTATAGCCTCTTTGGATAAGAGCACCTGGCTAAAATCCAAAATGTAGATAGCAGCTAGGAAAGTACATTACCGTACCAGCGTGTCAGGCAGACAGTTGATTTCAAATAGCAAAATCAATGTGAATGTGATTGAATGAACGTGTCGCCCCCTTCTGAATTCTTATTTTTCCGTTTTCAGAATGGCCAAGATAGATGAGAGCCTATTGTTTTTGAAACAATTGGTGGGGAGTGTTGTACGGGGACCATGTGGACAGAGAATTGGCTGTTTGTTGTTGAATTCGGTTTAGAGTTCAGCGGTACACAATGGATAAACAGGCAGCGACACGGAAACATGTAGGCATATCGCCACGAATATCAAATAGTAAACACATAGAAATGTGCAGAGGGGACAAAGACCCATCCCCACACACACACACACACACACACACACACACACACACACACACACACACACACACACACACACACACACACACACACACACACACACACACACACACACACACACACACACACACACACACACACACACACAAATGAAAACAATTAGGTGGGTGGCGAGGCATAGGAATACGCCAAGAAACCTTGAGCACAAAGAACCCTGGAAATTGCTGTATCTAGCACAACCTCTTTATCACATTAAAACACATTTTGTGGCCATTGACCATATCACTATAAGCAATGGTACTTCCCATGCCGTCGCTGTCGGGGCAGAAACCTGTATCTCCATATTTAAACTTTTGACCGTAAATCAATGCCCTACTTCCTCTATGACAGCGTCGCACAAAGGTGGCGTAATTAGCCGATCTACAAGCTCACACATCATGTCAAATCGCGACACATTGTGAGCTTGTAGATCTGCTATTTCCACAAATGTTTTAGCAAAGATTTTTAAAGTGAAAAGATTTTCTGAATATTTAACCAATGAATATAATTAAGCGCTTTTTAATAATAATTACATTGGATGCATTGGAACAATTTTTTTTGTCCATTTCCTGACAAATAGTGGTTCTGGACGTAAAAGGATCCGCCTGACAGAGACGATGTGGTTGTGTTTGGGCCTCCAGATGATGTGTCAGAACCTTTTAACCCATTAAGACCTGAGGCGATTCTTAAAAACGTTTTTTTGAAAAAAAAAATCTAAAATTGTTTTTTTTCACGATTTTTGAATAGCCAAAGAAATCTAAAGTGACACAGATGTGTTTCTAGGTCTTAATGGGTTCATTCTAGCAGGTCTAGCATGTGACACGAATAGCGGTCTGCTCTCGGAAGCCACGGTCCCGGGGCGAGAGCTTATTTTTCTCATTTAGATCCCTTCTTAAAATAGTTTCATAACGCTCTCCCTAGCTAATCCCGCTGGTGGCCTTTGGGACATACAGTAGCCTAGTGGTAATCTGGAAAGACACCACCTGAAAAGGAAGGTCAAAGCTGAAGTGCATTTGAAGGAAGTCCTCAAAAGTTCTACCATTAAAAAAAAAAAAAAGATCTTTACATTTAGGCGATTGCATAACGGTGAATAGCCTAGAATAGTAAATGTAGAATTTATCCCATCCAATCCGGGAACGCATTTGTGTCATTTTAGATTTTAGCTATAGGCATTATTTTATACTTTGGCTATTCAAAAATAGCAGATATGCAAGCTCAGAGTGCCGCGCTATGAGCTTGTAGATCTGCTATTTTTGAAAAATCATGACAATTTGTGCAAATCTTTGAATATATATTTTTTCAAGCGAACATTTATAACTTAAATCTTTGCTTCTGGCAAGTTCTGGGGGTCCCTGGAACAAAAATATTTTCTGATGGGGGTCCGAGAGGACAAATACGTATCATTTTGGGGACGCTTGACATGGAAAAGTTGGAGCACCACTGATTTCTCTAGATAGAATGCTGCTGCTGTGAATCTAATCTAAGAAAATAAATGAAGAAATTAACTGAAGAGAGTGCGGTTAATCCTTTCATTGTATGTATCTGCACCCAGTTAAATTACAAGAGACTATTCTTCAAGAGCACGCCTTCTCCTGACGGTATTATCCGGTAGGAGAGTCGTCCTCATAGCACCACTGATAAAACATAAGTTTTTCGGAAAACTGTTAGGATTTAGAAGACATTTGTAGATGGGTTTCCCAGATTGAATGGGTTATGTACACTGTAGCGCCTTCATCCAAAGCGCTTTACAATGTGCGTTACATTCACACACACATTCACACACCGACAGCGGAGGCGACAATGCAAGACACCAACCTGCTCATCGGGAGCAGTGAGAGGTTCAGTGTTGTGCTCACAAACACTTCAACATTAACCCAGGGGAGAGCGAACTAGGAAGCGGGACTCTGCCGATTCTCAAGCAGCCGCTCTACTTCCTGAGCCACATATTTTCATGGGGGGAAAAAAACGAAACAAAAAAAGGACAGTGGCAATTCAAAGTGTGTTCAGGATTTTCTGACATCTGGGGGTTGAGTGAACATATATCTTTATCATATGCCTACATGTAGATAGCATCTTATGTAGACTAGCCAGGTTCATTTATAGACCTGGTATTCTATAGTATGTACAGTTTCAATATAAAGATTATTTATTTTTAGATATTATACTGTCCAGACTGATGATAGGTTCTAGGTTTAACTAGACTACTATTTCTATGCATTTGATGTATTACCTCGTATTTACCTGCTTACTGTAAATCGCTCTGGATTAAGAGTGTCTGTCAAATGTCTAAATCGATGTAGCATACTTTGTACTGCTGATTGCAGTTAACAGTTCAACAAGAATATCAACTTCAAACTTCAAAGAGCAAGCGAGATGGCATGCTTGTTGGAATTTCATTCAGGTCTTTTACATAAGTGCAACAACATTAGATTTTCACCACCAAAAGAAATGAAGGCGACACATAAGCAGGAACAGCTGCATGTCAATGTTATCTTAGCCACACGCAGAGGGGCTACAGGCACAACTTACATGGCTGCACTTGCTGGTAAAGGGATTTAAACAAGTCAAAGATGTATTTACTTTAACCACTTAAGCCCTATTTTATGCTTCATCGTGCAATGGTGCGGCATGGCTGAAATAGCCAATCTACAAGCTCACAACGTGTCCCCATCATGATGTGTTGTGAGCTTGTAGATCTGCTATTTTTTGAAAATGATTAAAATCTGCTGTCCAAAATAAGGACGCCAGGGTTAATGTAAACACATTTATACATTTGAACCAAACGTATAATATATTCTCTCTGCTTATATGACAGGCACTAGCATTTTGTCCAGAACCAGCTACTGTGAGGCAGGATTTGCAAGGCTGATTAAAAGGGTTCATGATAGGAAGGCAGGCATGCATGTTGTTCTCTTGCAGCCTACAGTCCCAGAATGTGTCACACAGACAAACAAGTCATACCCTGCAGAGCTTTTTTTCACACATAGCTCCTTGTGATGACAGTAATGGTTCCATTTGTTGCCAGAAATGTGAAATTTGTTGCCAGAAATAGTTCAGCATTATGCGCACACAAGCATAAACAAACACGCACGCATGCACACAATGACAAACACTCTTACGCGCAGTACACACCCGCTCTCTCACACATGGACACACGCACGCACGCACACACACACACACACACACACACACACACACACACACACACACACACACACACACACACACACACACACACACACACACACACACACACACACACACACACACACACACACACACACACACACACACACACACACACACACACACACACACACACACAAGCCACATCTCTACATATTTCTTAAACACACGGTGATGAGGGTTTCAAAGTAATAATAATGTAATCATGGAGGTTAACTAGATCACTGCAATTTCCATATTTTCACTCTACAGAAACATTGGTGCAGAAAATGATGACACGGAACAGCATTATTTGGAGGGCATTGGCGATGAAAAGACGATCCAAATTATTTATACAGATGTCTGCAGCACACCCGCCAGATATGGTATGACTTCATTTGCAAAAGCACTATAGGGGCAAAAAAAGGCTTTCAGATTCCTTCAGATGCTCTTTGAAGTCTATTGTATCTGAAGTGCAGGCGTTACATTTCATTAATAGTCTATCACGTTTCATAAACACTCGAACAATGAAGCACATATTCTTTTCTACCAACGGCTGTTTGGAATAGGTAATGATAATACATATGGCAGTAATACATAGAGTAGAGACATCAACATAGAAATCAAGAAGAAGAATGACTATTGCAGCCACTCTGAATGTGGTGGGTCCTCAAATGACATGGCAGTAGAAACATAAAGGAGAATTGGGTTGTCTGCCTGGCCTGCAGGGTGTTTGTGGTTTATTCAAGGAAACAGTGTTGGTGTATGATGCATATAATATAATAATACTAATACTAATACTAATAATACTAATACTAATACTAATACTAATACTAATACTACTACTACTACTACTACTACTACTAATAATAATAATAACACATTTTATTTGTAACGCGCTTCACATTTTCACAAATCTCAAAGTGCTACATATATGCGACACACAGTTTGTTTTTTACAAAAAGCAAGGTAATGCCAACGTGTGCCACAAGTGGCGGTCGTGGATCCAGAACTGGACACACTGCTTGATAGAAAGCCACCACGGAATCTACAATACATTAACTTCAAAAGGCAGGGGATAGGCGGCTTTGTTATCTATTCTATATATAAATCCCACTCCCAGTTACTGTAGGTGTTAGAAGTGACAGATGACTAACTCTAATTGAACGCTGTTCCTCTTGTAGGCCCCGTCTGCTCACTGCATTCAAGTTAGTACATCAGTTGCTTCATTTATGCTGTTGGTGCGTCAAGGCTTGTGATGAGTTATATTGTGTTAAACTTACAAAAGAAGTCTTAAATGTTATGAAATATTATCTTTTCATTACATATTAAATTAACAACACTGGTTTTGGCATTCACTGGCATAATTACAATATATAAACAACATTACTTGGGTAAAAAGTAGCTGGCCCTGTGTAAGGTCCAGCAACTCTTTACTGCTCATAGGAATGGAATGGCCTCCAGGGTCAGTTTCTCCAGTTAGCTCAGACTCCGACAGAAACACTTTACATTTTATCAAATGAACCCTAGTGTCCCAATTCTGGGGCGAACATTTTGTCCAAAATAGCTGCAACACGTTATTTAACACCGTATTTTCGGCGAGGATGTTTGGTGTTGAGGGGAAGAAGAAAAAAAAAACATGTCCCCCCAGCTAATGGGGTTAATGACCCTCAAACATGGAATATTCTTCAATTGCCACTCAGCTTGGACTCGCTTATATTCAGTTTAAATCTATGATTTTAAATATTGGTTGCTGATTGTTGTCGTACAGTAAGGGTATCATGTGCTAATTTGTCATTTTCACTGCAACTGTTTTTGTTTTAGTTTTCTGCAGTTATTATTGTGTCTAAACCTTGTCATTCTGGCACCATTGAAAATGAGGGCTCGGCCTTCTATAACCTCATTTCCATTATCAAGTGCCTGGGCCGTGCTGGGCCATGCAGGGCTTTTCAGGGCTGTGAGGGGCTGAGTCCATCATCAACACATCATATCCTTTATTTTACCAAGTAATACTCATTGAGATTAAAATCTCTTATCCAAGAGTGACCTGGCCAAGAGAGAGGCATGAAACACTATTACAATAATAAACAAACAATACAACAAACAGGCCATTACAATCATGGAAAATGGGGCTGTGATCAGTGCAGTGGTGTTGCTATAGTAACTCAATGCCGCAGACAGCTGCTATCTACGCTAGCCGGCTAAATGCGAACTTATAGACCCCTTAACACATCGACCGCCAGAGGTTAATCTCATAATGTACTCACCAGTGCCAAGGTGTTTTTGTTGTTTTTTTGTTTTTTTCATGTCGCCATAGATCTTGTTAAAATCCTTAAGATTGAGCCGTACAAGGTCTGTTTACATCCGCGACATCCCACTGTATCTCCCAGTGAAGACCACGTGTCAAACGGGGTATCCATGTTGTAGTTAGAGCGGATTACGTTAAACAGTGAAATGCGAGGAGAAAAAACTACAGGAAGAGAATTGAGTTTCAGTTTCGTCTGTAGAACGAGAGCGGACGTGATCGTCAAAACCGGATCCCAAATAATTCTATTTCCGGTCATCAAACCGGAAACGGAAGTGGATCAAAAAAATTCCGAAAGTGAACCCGGAAGTGAATAGCGCGAAAAGACCGTGGACCGTAGGGCTACGGTCTCGGCGCTTAACAGTTGGATTTAACGGACCGTAGGACTACGTTCTTGGCGGTTAATGTGTTAACAGACAACGTCATACTGGCTCCAAATGAAACCCATTCTGTCAGGTCTCGCTAGGACGCGCCTCACTAGCCAACACACAAGAGTCGTGCGCACCCCCGACCCCCTCTTGTGTGAGCAACAGGTTGAGAATTCATTGCATGAAACAATCACCTGTGCATCCAGTCTCAATGTTGGTAAACAAATAATTGGTCTATACTTCGTAGAATGTCTTTGCTGTGTGACAAATGACTTATTTTCAACCGTGTGTCATCGTGACTAATGTTGACACTTTGAAAAACAGTAAAAAAAGAAGAAAATATGACGTTTTTGACAAGCGGCGTAAGTGTAACTTTGTATGAGTTAGGATTTAAACCTCGCCTTCACAGCCCCATTCTAAAAAGTCCAGCACCAGGAGCCAAGCGGGGCTGAGAATGACTGAAATCTTTCACAGTTGGAATCGCTGCCCAAGTGGACTGATTATTGTGATTTTCACAACACAGCATGGCACGGCACTGCCCTGTAGTGGAAACAAGGGTAAACGTGTCCTCCAAGAGTCCATTGTTTAGGATCATTTACTCAAAAAACAAATTGTCCATCAACATCTCTTGTCTTTCCCCTATCCTTATGGTATAGTCTACCCTACATCTTTGGTTATATTCTAAGATGACCAGAACACTGTCCAAACACTGTAGCTCTGACCCCTATATTACTATTAAGTAGGTTGCTTGTAATATAGAAACTTGTTTTCACTTGTTGAAAGTTACTCTGGAGAAGTGCATCAGCACAAAAAGCCTAAACTGTAACATACAGTAGCACCTGATACTGAGGACTCACCACTGAAGACTGGCCTACATGTACAGTATACAGGCCTATGTTTACCCTGTTTGTTTTTATTTTTGACTCACCTTTCTACAATAAGAAACCTTGAATGGAGAAAGACTCCTCTGAGGAAGGTTTCTAGAGCACCATACTATATGTCTTGTAGTAGAGCATGTATTGTGGTGTTTTACAGTATAGTACATGTATGTATTGGGATGTTTTACAACAGTATGCGCTGTGATAATTTACAGCATACTAACATAATAACAATAATCTTTATTTTAAAAAGGCTATTCAAAACGTGCTTTACAATAAAATACAGCCAGGTAAAAACAACAACTATAAAGTAAAAATCTAAAGGTAACATTAAGCAACAGTAAAAACAAATTAAGACAACAAACATGAAAAAAGTATGCAAGGAAATAAACGTGGATAAAAGAGGCAGTACCTATAGTATGAACTGTGTATTCCCCATACAAGATTTATGTTGTTAAAATGTTTCCAAAATATTCCAAAGTTTTCAACATATTTTCAAAGGTTTTTAAAAATAGCAGATCTACAAATTGGCCATGTATATACAGTAGGATTAAAGTTATTAAACATGCATTTTGCAGGAGACCCGCTGGAACCCCCCCAAGGACCCCTGTTGGTCCCTGGACCCCCACGTCTCAGTCTAGTTTTGGCGTTCATTTTGCAAGGTGCACTGCACTAATGAGAGTCTTGTACATTTACTAATTCAGCAATCTGGGAACCGATTCGGTAAAAATATGCATTTTCCTCGTTTTTCTCATTTTTTGTGAAGAAACAGGAGCTCGGTTTGGCCCCTTCCCTTTCTTAGTCCACTTCCTCTCGGGGGCTTCTGTGTTAATTCCTATTGACAACAACATTACATGTTTAGGGCAGTGTTTTTACTAATTCAGAGATGAACCACATGAACCTATGCACCCCTATTCTGGGTACGTCGTAATGTGCGAACGTCCAGGGCAAAAAAACACATATCTAAACGCTACAGTGTAGATCCGCTATTTGCATCGCAGAGATTTGGTGTAGAGAAAAAGGAGGGGGGACCAGGTTCCTGGAGGTCAACCTGGTGAATTAAATATATAGGGTTTAAGTGGTTAAATACAACACCTTGTGCCCACATTATCCGCTGTTATCCTAGCAAAATAGTTATCCGCTGTTATCCGCTGTTATCCTAGCAAAATAGGAGTTGGACATGCCACCAAGGCATTTGCGCCATGCATTTTAGACCATGTACCAGTGCGCCATAGATCGTCTAAACAGTGACCCAAGGGTGCAACCCTACATTTGGACAGGAATATCATAAAGGAACTAACGTCTGCTGGAGAAAAAAAACCCCAGCTTTGATACAGTATCCAACGGGCTTTCCTGTGCTCACAAAATTGAAATGCCACCCAAGACATCAAAATCTCAACGATAAGAAAATGACAGCCTGGATGATGTTGCAGCAACTTCAACTTTGCACTGAAAGCAGTGAGATAACGCTGTTGAAATGTCATCCCTTCCCCTCTGTGTACACATTCTCCGAGTGAGCTTTCCTTCAGCTGATGTTTGTCAAGCTGAAAATGCTGCAGTCGTACAGCAGAAAATGGAGGAGAGAGTGATATATATTTTTTTAAAGATGATTTTAAAGGCATTCCGGTCTTGTTGATAGCATAGCACGGAGACAGACAGACGGGGGGGGGGGGGGGGGAGATTGGAGGTTGGCGAAAGTGGTAGACATGGGAAAACAGGGCCATGAGCTAGATTCAAACCCACGACGAGTGGCAAAGCTCTGCCTATGTGGTATGCACACTAAGTGGGTGAGCCTCCATGGCTCAGCTGCTCTGCAATGTGCCACTGCAAAATTTAGTGTCGCTAATGGCTGAGTCACATGTAATTAATTACTCCCCAACACTAATCTACAGTATGTAATCAAACATTCAAATTGATCTTTTCACTGGCTGTCTCTCGAGGGTTTAGAGCTACTCAGACTCCATCAACAGAGACGCTGTTTAAAGTGCCAAATGCCCCAAATTCCTGAGAATGTGACTTTTGTTATCTTTTAAAAAATTTTCCCCTTCATTGTTTAAGAGAATTACCATTGATTGTGGACATTAACGTAATGGCCATATTCTGTGTATAAAACTGTGTTTAACCCTTTAAGACCTGGAACTGTGTCATTTTTAGATTTGAGCTAAAAAGCATTATTTTACACTTTGGGCTATTCAAAAATAGCAGATATACAAGCTCATAGCGCGGCACCGAGTGCCGCGCTATGAGCTTGTAGATCTGCTATTTTTGAAAAATCGTGAAAATGTGTGCAAATCTTTGAATATATATATTTTTAAAGCGAACATTTTTAACTAAAATCTTTGCTTCTGGGGGGTCCCTGGAACAAGATATTTTGATGGGGGTCCGCGGCCAAATACGTATCATTTTGGGGGTCCTTGACATGAAAAAGATGGAGCACCACTGATATAGAAACATACGTTTTTCAGAATACTGTTGAGATTTAGGA
Source organism: Gymnoscopelus braueri (assembly GCF_963280865.1). Classification (NCBI taxonomy): domain Eukaryota; kingdom Metazoa; phylum Chordata; class Actinopteri; order Myctophiformes; family Myctophidae; genus Gymnoscopelus; species Gymnoscopelus braueri. The sequence continues at coordinate 45,738,930 of NC_137609.1, read as the reverse complement.
GACATGCAGAATCGGCTTCAGGTCTCAATGGGTTAATACAGTATTAAACATCCTATTATTAGGATATGGGCATTAACAAATTGTTGAATTATTTCTGAACACCTCTTTAACAAGGGGGGCTCAATTTGTCATGAGCACACGTTTAATGTTAACTTTTTCTTTATGTTGCCGGAATAGCACAATGATCAAGTCACCTTAGTTGCACAATAAAAGCAGAGCGCATTGGGTCTACTGACTCAAGCAACACTCACTAAAACACAAACTAGAATAGGGTCTTTGGCAGGTCTTCGCCAGAATGGGTGGCCTACCTACTGTATGGCTGTGTATGGGCATGATTTATACTTAGTTAATCTTAGCCAATCTACAACCTGACCCGTGCAGTTTATTTTTGGTGTGCGACACCAGCGTACAACCAAGTATAAATGAGGCCTTAGTTGTGAGATGCAGCCGTAAAGACACGAGGAAGCTGTGGGGGACAAATGCCCTATGACTAACGCTTCAACTTTTTGCATTTGTGGCACTCCCTACGGGCAGAAGAGAAAGTGCTATTGAAGGTGCGCTTTATAGAGGCCCCTCAACATGCAGTTCCAATGTGGGGTTGATTGAAGTGTTTTGTTCGAAAATGTATTCAAATGTTTGAAGGCAATTACAGGCAAACAGCATGGAGCATCGAAACCCTGTTGACGGTCATTGTCACATTGCAGCTAATGTTAACCACAAAAAATCATGTTTCTGCTACAAACTGACATTTGTAGCATTTGCAAATTGGGGCGCATGCACCTACTGTATGTGGATGTGAAATTGCTTTTGACTCTGCGTTGTTGAGAGGCCCCTCAATTGCGTGATTCCAATTTGGGGTAGATTGGATGCTGCTTTCATAATTGCTGCCATTTCTATGGGAAAATGGGCTACTCCCACAAACCTTGTAAGCCAAAAATCTGAATGCTATGTTCATCACATTAAAAAAAGCTAAAAGTGTGTTTTGACGGGAAAACAAGTGTGGTGGAAATAACCCTCTGGGTCACGGAGTTGTTTTCCCCATTCTAAATCCAATAGACTTTTTTAACATCACTTCTGTGTTGTTGTTCCACAATTAAGTTGGGCAAAACTGTCAGGGAGATGATTCTGTGTCGTTTATGATATTTAGTTATATTTGATAACGTGGGATTTAAAATGGGGAAAATAACTCTGTGACTCAGGGGGTTATACGGACGTGACGGTTTGACCTACTGGGAGTGCGCATACAAAGTTTGCCAACTATCAGTCGAGCGTTGTCTGAGATTAGCTGTGCAAAGGCAGACACACACATACATACAGACACGCAGACAGGGGCGAAAACATATATATATGGCCTTTGCCTCCCGGCCTGTGAAGACAATCAAACCATCAGGAAACATGGTAGATTGCCACCATCCGTCGCAGTATTTCAATCAGGATCTAACACAGCAGACACATCACACAACAGAGCAGATCACACATCACAGCATAATGGTTTCATCTTACCTGCTGAGGTTTGTCGTTCTGGAATTTACCGGTGCAAATTGAATGAATAAGATTGTCTAAATCCAAGTCCTTGACTAGTTCAGTTTCAATGACGGCGAACGAGTGGTGAATGGTGCATGGTCGTTAGTTCATAGTCGTTAGCAGCATTGATGTCAAATTATGTAAACAAAGGTGACTATAGTCACTTACATACAATTGTGCTTAGCATTTGATTGCCTCAATAACCGCAAATAACTTCATGGTTAACAACATTGTTAACCTGTTAACACAGACGTCCAGGCATTGCTCATAACGATGTCCCTGCTTGTGTCCTGTCCCACCCATATCAATTCATAAGCCAACCACTTGTTTTTGTTAAAAGTTTAAATCGAGCTCTTATTGGATTACGGTATAGGGCATAGCAGTGGCGGCCATTTTGTGGTGCCACAGATAGAGAACCCATTCATTTTTCCCATAGAGATTTGCGAAAAATATTTACATGATTTATTTAAAGCCTGGAACCAAGCCATCCAGGCTCCTGGTGAATCATGACCATAAAACATTTGATTCTGTGTCAAAACATATTTGAATATTTAATAATTTTATACACTATATTTATTTATTTTTTTTAAATGCGGTTTTCAAATATTTTTTTGACACAGAAAATGGCCGCAACTGCTATGCCCTATAGTCATGAGTAGAGCGAGGGAGGGAGTTTGGTAACCAAGTCTATTTCTATGCAGCGAAAAGCGGAACTCACTACATGGGTTTCCTTTTTCTTTCTTTCTTTACTCACAGTCACGTAGGCATGGGCGCCCCCCTTTGCCCCCTTGGCATGCAGGGTGCCTGTGCATGTGCCCAGGTTGCCCTTTTGGTATAGATGCAGCTCCCAAACCATATATTCCATGCTGTCAGAGACTTCCTATTGTGGCTGCTATACTGGGTCTTCCTCTCAGCTTTCGTACTGACAGAAATACTAAGACGAGTATAGTGGAATGTCCACTTCCTATAATAATAACTTTAAAAGAATTACAGTCTCTACAGGGAAACTATATTTTCTCTTCTATACTGTGTTTTTTATTTGAATGGTTTCAGAAGACAAACAAACAATCAACTACATAAACAACCAACTGTCCAACAAACCAACGAATCACCTAACCCACTGTTTCCCAAACTGATTATATTGATTTATTATTTAAAAAACATTTTAAACAAAATATTAATTATTCATATTTTTTCAATAATTAAAAACAAATTCAATGTTTTTTCAAAAGAATTCAGAAGAATTTTAATCAAATAAATTCCATAAATTAGAAAACAAATGTTTAAGAAGTAGTGAAAATAGCCGATCTAATAAGGCGAGCTGCAATTTTCACTAGTTTGGGTCCTGGGTTAGACATCACATTTCACTTTTGGGTCTCGAGCTAAACAGTTTGGGAACCACCTAAAACCAACTGATCGACCGAAGCGTCAACTCAACGGGAGCACTTCTAAAACCATGAAGATAAAACCATATGAAAAACAATAACAATTCTATACTGTTGCAGTCAATGTAAAATAAGGCAGTGTACTCACGGTCATTGCAGAATGGACCTCCATAGGTGGTCATGGTGCAGTCACAGGAGAAGCCCTCCCACAGCTGAAGACACACCCCCTGGTGGTGGCAGGAGTCCTCTGTGCAGGTGGTGCTGGGGCCTGAAGGAGGAGGAGAGGAGGATGGACAAGTAGGTGGAAACAAGACCCAAGAATCACGTAGTCCAGTTACAGTTTTGGCATTTAACCCATAAAGACCAGGAAAGCGGTCTTCATTTTTAGATTTCTTTGGCTATTCAAAATTAGCAGAGCTTGTAGATCTGCTATTTTTGAAAAATCGTGAGCATCTGTGCAAATCTTTGAATATATTTTTTTAAGCGAACATTTGTGAACTCAAATCTTTGCTTCTGGGGATTCTACAAATCTTCTAAAAATACTAAATCCTAACAGTTTGTTTCTATATCAGGACCTCCCAAAATGATATATATTTGCCCCCCGACCCCCATCTCAAAATATTTAGTTCCAGGGACCCCCAGAAGCAAAGATTTGAGTTTTTTTAGTTCCCTTTAAATATATATATTCAAAGATATGCACTATTTTTCACAGATCTTTTTTTTTTTTGCAGATCTACAAGTTCATAGCGTGGCACTCTGTGCCGCGCTATGAGCTCGTATATATATATATATATACATTATTTTTGAATAGCCAAAGTATAAAATAATGGTTATAGCTAAAGATCTAAAATGACACAAATACGTTCCCTGATTGAATGGGTTAATCATTTTTAAGGGTACATCAGCACTATGGAATATATCATTTCACTTAGAATGTCTTCTGTAGTATAATAATAATGATAATAATAATCTAACAAACTAAAAGTAAAGTAAAAATAATCATGCTCTGTAAATAGACACTGTGATTAATAACCCTGACAATAGCAAACTGACCACAATTCTAAATCTAGCCATAATCATGCAGCCCTAATAGAAATGCATTCCCTCCACCCCTACCAGATAAGATTGTTGTTCAACACCCCCCCTCCCCCCCCCAGAACTGGACCCCCGTCTCACCTCCACAGCCACGCTCCACCTGGCCCACCTTGTGCAGGGCGTCGGCCAGCAGGTCCGGGAGCCTCCCGTTCATGTCAACAGATGCCAGGCAGCCCTGGTATCCCTCTCTGGACGCGATCAGCCTGGGCAGACTGTTGTACATGCCCTTACCGACACCACCTACGTACAGCTCCCCTGTAGGAGGACGATAAGGAGCAGTGATCATCACTGTCTCCAGATCAGAATCCTATATTTGCTCATTTATAGCTGTTTCCGTTGTAGAACTTCCTCCTTTTAACCCATTAAGACCTGAAGCCGATTCTACATGTCTCCTAAATCCCAACAGTTTTCTGAAAAAACGTATGTTTCTATTCACCTGTTTCCTAGGCTGTGTGTTTTCCACTTCCTGTCGGATTTCATTGGATATCATTAGTCATCTGACCAGTTTCATTGGATTTCATTGGATCAAATCGACAGGAAGTGGAACACACACAGGAAGTGAAAAGCCTAGGAAACAGGTGAATATGAGTGGTGCTCAAACCTTTTCATGTCAAGGACCCCCAAAATGATATGTATTTGGCCGCCGACACCCCCGTCTCAAAATACCTTGTTCCAGGGGATCCCAGAAGCAAAGATTTGAGTTAAAAATGTTCGCTTAAAAATATATATATATTCAAAGATTTGCACACATTTTCACGATTTATCAAAAATAGCAGATCTACAAGCTCATAGCGCGGCACTCGGTGCCGCGCTATGAGCTTGTAGATCTGCTATTTTTGAATAGCCAAAGTGTAAAATAATGCTTTTTTAGCTCAAATCAAAAAATGACGGATGCGTTCCAGGTCTTAATGGGTTAAATGCATGCTTGTTGAAGTACTGCTGCACTTTGACACCATCGCCAAGAGCAATTATTTGAGGAAAGAAAGAACAAATACAGTTTTGCCACTATAGAACAGAGTTAGAGTATTGCTAGAGCAGTGGTTTCCGACCCTTTTCACATCAAGGTCCATTATTTATTGGCCATTTTTGAGCCACTGACCACCGTTTGAGATACAGACTCTCACACTCAAGGCTTAGAATATGTTGTTATCGCACCATAGGAGAGATAAACAGGCACATGTTGATAAAAAAATAACAATTCATTAAGTAATGCAGATGTTTAACAAAATGTAACTCTTGAGAGCGTAAAATGACGGGTGCATTTGGTTTCGTTTTACACACAAGAGTTAAACATCTAATAAGGGTCCATTTGGTTACCAACTCTCCATCATTTAGCTGGGGACCACCTGGAACCACCTTAAGGACCACTGGTGGTCCCCGGACCACTGGTTGAGAACCACTGCGCTAGAGTAATAGTGTCACACACAGACAAACAGAAATACAGTGGATAGATAGATTGAGATCAATAGATCGATCGATAGAGTACATACTGTAGATTGAGGCAATGATAGCTACATACTGTAGATAAGACTCTCATGTTTCTGGAACACTACTGGAAGTATTAAAGGACGACTTCAGCCATTTTCAATCTATCTTCACATAATAGGTCCTCACTAATGCTCATGATATGGTACCATTTTTGTGTCTCAGAGGAGGGCTGTGGACAGTTCACAATCACCCCTACCAGTGACATCATCGATGGCAAATCCGAGCTAATAGAAACTGCAGGCTTTCTATTCCTGGAAATTTAGCATTCTACAATGAAAGCCATTGATCGTGCGCTAAAGGTCGGGTGCAATGGCCTTTTCGGTCATTTCATTTTGAAGTCAGTCTGAACCGTCGTCTCAACCAATCAGAAGGTCCCATCCCCTCAGGCTATGGGACGTTGGCATCTCGATCACTGCACCCGTGTGCAGCAGAGTTAGTGTTTGTTTAGAAGAGAGAGAGAGACGGCCAGCTAAGCATGTTTGCTACTACGTGGCTTATTTCTAACCTATAGTGTTTTCAGATACATATTTTAGTGTGTTGATTAAGTTTAAAATGAGTAATACACCGTCTGGATGTCATCTTGAATGAGATACAAAACGGAGTAGCTCTGTAATTAAAAGCTGTGTGTGAAGAGTGTGCAGCTATGGGAATCACACAGGTGAATGTAATCAATATTCATTTATATTCATAAGAGTCTTATCTATGTCATCACGCAGTACGTTTTCGTAATACAGGAAGTAATTAAGATTGGCTTTTTAGGGACTTTTGATATAAAAATACACAAACATGGATCCTATGAGACACAGACAATTAGAATTATAATTTTTTTTAACCAAAATTGTAGCATTACTGAGGACCAATGATATGAAGATAAATGGGTGAAGTCCTCCTTTAACACTATTCAAATGCTATTCCTTCATTTGGGGTTTTGGAGATGGTGGTGGAGAGAGCACTCTCTTAACACGGTCCAAAATGGTGGGTTGAGACCATAGACTGTATAAAAATAATGGACAGCGCTAGCGTCATGCCATTGGCTTCTACAGACCGAAAATGAAGCCGATTGTTCTGCTGTGTGTAATCCGCCATCTTTCAATATCGCGTCATATCGCGTCATATCCTTTGCAACCGGAAATGTATGCTATTGGTTGGGTAGCTTGTCAATCAAGAGCGGGGGGCGGGGAATGGATGCTATTGGCTGTGTAGCTTGTCAATCAAATCATCCCGCCCCTCCTCGAGAATAACCTACTTTATCTCAATTTTAAAATAAATGGGACCATAGTTTACCAAAACGCATATCATGATGATTGAAAGGAGACTTTAATCTAGCGACTGGAAGCATATAGTATTTATGACCATTTTTTATTAAGGTAAGAAAATCTAGTCTAAAGTTTGTCAAGAACCCCTCCGCTTTCATTGAGATAAATTCTTTCTGACACCAGCAGGGGCAAAACAGCGAAACTACAGGCCATTCATATGAACTGTCTCTTCCGTATTGGCGTCAATGTAAAAATCTCAGGCTGGCCCCTTGGTTGAGACATGATGACTGTGAAGGCCACAGCATACCTCATGCCTTATGGATGGGGGGGGACATTGTCCTCCTGGAAGAGACCACTCCAATCAAGGATAGCAGTGCTTCATCATACTGTAGGATAAAGGTGATCACTCAGAATAACTTTGTATTGATTTGCAGTGTGCCTCGTCTTCCCTATAAGAGAACAATTGGCTCCCCCCACAGCATAACAGAGCCACTCTCAGGGTCAAGCATTCAGGCCTGTACTGTTCCCTGTGTGTAGTACACTACTACACACACTCGCCCACTTGTGGAGGAACAATGGTGAAGGATGACTCATCATCGGACCAGATCACTTTTTTGCACATCTCTGTACACCAGTGCATGTTTTCTTTGCACCACTGAACTCTCAAAATGTGCATTTGTCTTTGCAATGTGGGTCAAGCACCATCCCTCTCTATGTAGTTGTTGAAGGACTGTTCTCGCTGACACAGTCTGATCATGTCCTGCATTGACCAAAGGATGCATTAGTGTGATCGTGTACGTTTTTCCTTACATATCACACTAATGCACGAGCATCACGGTCATCAAATGTGCACTTACGGCTGCAATTTCCAACCCCATTTACAGAAGCATCTGCCATAGATCGAGACACAGATGTCAACTTTAGTCACTTTTGACTGAAGTTGTGGCACATGCCATAGAGCACGACTGGATGTTAATTGCTTAATTGTATCATGCGGTCCACCTGTGTGAAGGCATCTGCATTCATTGTTTCTCCACTCATTTATTCCGATTTGTCCTTTAATGTGTCACCTGTCGGTCGATCGAAAGACAGACAGACAGACAGACAGACAGACAGACAGACAGACAGACAGACAGACAGACAGACAGACAGACAGACAGACAGACAGACAGACAGACAGACAGACAGACACTGTAAAATAGAATAATTTAGAGCAACCATTCTACAGTACCTTTCAGGTCCAGGTTGCGGGCTCCGTTGGCGTGTTGGGTGACAGTGCGGGAGTCAATCTTCAGGATGTGTACATTGTTGTTGTCACGTGAAACCACCACATTGTGCCACTGGTTGTCGTTAAGGGGCTTGTCAGAGTTCCCCTTCATTAGTGACGGTCCGTTGCCCAAGTCGAAGACATAATGAATGTACCTGCAACAAAACCATTTCAATGTATGGATTGATTACAAATTAGGACATGTTAGCAGTATTTTACAGTTTACACTGTGTATTTGTGTACTATTATGCAATGCTTTTTCTACACAAAAGTATCCTTACGTTAGAACACAAAAACATGTTTTGCTCTTTCCTTTATAATAATTGGGTTTCCGCATGTATGAAAAGTGAAATAGGAATACGTTTTGTATTTGTCTTTCATCTTTTTTATTTTTATTTTAAGAAATCAATATGTAGTAATGTCTGTGAGAACCCTTAACCCTTTAAGACCGGGAACGCATCTGTGTCATTTTTAGATTTCTTTGGGCCATTCAAAAATAGCAGATATACAAACTCATAGCTATGAGCTTGTAGATCTGCTAATTTTTTTTTAATCGTGAAAATGTGTGCAAATCTTTGAATATATATATATATATTTAAAGCAAACATTTGTAACTCAAATCTTTGCTTCTGGGGATTGTACAAAATGTCCTCTAAATCCTAACAGTTTTAAATATATATTTAGCAAAAATGTTGCTATAATATCAGTGGTTCTCAAAGTGTTTTCATGTCAAGGACCACCAAAATGTATTTGTCCGCGGACCCCCGCCCCCCCATCTCCAAAAATTGTGTTCCAGGGAGCCCCCAGAAGCAAAGATTTTAGTTAAAAATGTATATTACATATTCAAAGATTTGCACACATTTTCACGTTTTTTTCTCCAAAAATAGCAGATATACAAGCTCGTAGCGCGGCACCGAGTGCCGCGCTACGAGCTTGTATATCTGCTATTTTTGAATAGCCCAAAGAAATCTTAAAATGACACACAGATGCGTTCCCTTCCCGGTCTTACGTAATGGGTTTAAGATAAAACTAACTATAAGGCAGAACAGCTCCTCCTGTAGTCTCTCATGTCTGCAGCTGTGTCAGAGCGGCGCTGGGCCCTCCTGCTGACTAAGTGCTTACTGTGTGGCTGAAACCTCATAAGAAAGTGTGACTGTGTGGATCAAACACTAACTGTTATCTCCTACGCCTGCTTCCTCTGGATAGAAAAACACTTTCTCTCTCAAAACCAAATTATTTGCAAGGAATAAAAACTTTTTTTTAAAGGATATGCCTGTTTCATTATTTACACACAACAGAGCTGCGAGAGAGAGAGAGAGAAAGTGTGTGAGAGATCTCAGGGAAACAATTACCATTTCACTCTAGGAGGAAAACATCGAATCACAGCGTACGGCACTAGCAATACTTATCTGGGGCTGACAATAAGCTCATCGGGGAGCTTCAACACGGCAATCACATCATTTACAGAAAAAAACACGGCGAGCCTATTATGCACTTTGAAAAGACATTTCTAAATAACAATTTGGCTTAAAATATTTCAATCCTCTATTCAACTGATTCTAATGTACGGCAATGAAGTCTGTGGACCTTTACTAAAGAGTAATTACAAAACATGGGACCAAAAAATTCTAAAAACGGCAGAATTACTGCATCTAGAATTCTGCGAGAACATTATTCTGTGTAACAACAGAACCTGCCCAGACCTGGCATCCAGAGGCTGAGATTTGCAGATTTCAAGTGATGCTTGCGATGGAGAAAAGAGCTTGTAAAGTAACTGCTACTCAGAAGGCAATGTTAAAACTAATTGAAATGAATAACAAAAGTGACTATACCCATAATTGGCCAAATTAAATTAAACACAACAAATTAGAATGAATTTATAAAGAGAATATCAGCCTGCAAGTAGGCCTGTCACAATTATTACATAATCGTCTGGTCGCAATTATTTGAGATAATCGCAATCATTTTTGCATAATCGTCATAATCGTTTCCAAATGTTCACACATTTTCAAATATTAAAAAAAGCAGAAATAGCAGATCTACAAGCTTACAACGAGTCACTTTGTGATGCGTTGTAAGCTGGTAGATCAGCTATTTCTGCTTTTTTTTTACATGTAATTATTAATGTCAATAATTTCTTTATACGTTTAAGTTATTTGTCATATCTTCCTTGTACATATGTTTCAATGTTTGATGCCAACTGTTGTTCGTCAACTTACATTTGTAATCGTGACAGCCCTACCTGCAAGCCATCTCGTTCAAATTAAAGATGCTAAACAATGGCAAAATTTCGCAAAATACATTGAGATCCATTGAGATAGGGCGTAGTAAAAAGACATGGTTAGCCAAAGAAAATAGAATGAGGAAATATAAAACAGAAAGTAATTTCTTGTTATATTGCAAACAGCAGAACTACCAAAAAAAAGTTAAGACTCTCCCATATAGGCTACTCCCAATTGTAATTTGTTTAGGTGTGCTCAGAGAACACTTGCCACCAATAGTTCCCAAAACGACTGTATAGTTCCAAACACTGAATCCTCATAATCGGTGTTTAAGTATGTGCAATACATGAACCACGTGATCACATTGCAGAAAAATCAAAGAGTGCTCCAACTCTCTTTTTCAATGGGTCTTGTGAAAAGTATCAGAAAGGCGGAGATTTCCATCAACCAAACATTATGGTGAAGATTCCAAATATTCTCTTCACATAACAAAAAAAAAAGCTATTAGGAGAGAATATAAACACTGTGGAACTTATTTAGAAGCCTTTGTTTATTACTTTGTCATCAGATGTGCGAAGAAATTTAAATGCAGAAGTAATACCCTTCTGCCCCCTACCACTGTATTCGCCTATTCTTAGTTCTATTTAGGTTTTTCTATTTAGGTCCGTCCGTCCGTCCGTCCGTCCGTCCGGAGCTAGCCTCGGAAACCCATGCCTTTTTTATAGATTGGTGAAGCAATAGGAAGCGGCGCTGGTACCGAGCGCAAGGCTTTGGATCCGCCCTTCAAGACCTTCGATAGGGCTGGCTCCTCCAGTCTAGTCTGGAGCTAATCTCTCAAACTGCTGGATCAACTGAGCAGCACCACATTTCTTATGAAAACTGCCAGTAGTCCACACATTTCCCCCCACGTATGTGTTATACTTCTACTAAATATTGGGTGCTTTTTACCCACTTTTTTGCCAATTGTTTCCTCTCCACACACATGTCTGTGATGTCACTGGAGTTGTATCCCACTGACTAACCTACCAGTGAGGAGCCCCCACCAGGAGGACGTAGAGCCTTTGTCCTACTCCTCCCGCCCAACACTCCCTGCTGACACGTGCCGCCGCAGCCCGTAGGATTACATGCAGAGACAATTATCACTCTCCCCCTGCCCGGCTTCCATCCCCCGGACAAGGGCCACTTGTGTTTGTGTGTAGACACTCGACAAAGCCGGATGCACCGCGGTGGATTTGAACCCACAACCTCCGCGGTTGGTCGGCGGGCACTTTAGCCACCCAATCAATCTAAATATTTAACTTTAAATGTATAACTCTATAGCTCTGGTCTGGTTGAATCCTTTGCCCAATTGTTTTTCTCTCGCTTTATTATGGACAACATCTTATCAAATTAATTGCATTGCACTGTTTTTAGCAGCATTTGATTATTGTTGTTGATGATTGTTGATATTTTGTAGAACCATTTATTGCAAACACATTAATTGGGGCACATAAACAGGGGCAATAAATCTTTTTTTACATTGTTGTTCTTAACCCTTTGAGACCTGAAGCCGATTCTACATGTCTCCTAAATCTCAACAGTATTCTTAAAAACGTATGTTTCTATATCAGTGATGCTCAAACTTTTTCATGTCAAGGACCCCCAAAATGATATGTATTTGGCCGTGGACCCCCATCAAAATATGTTGTTCCAGGGACCCCCAGAAGCAAAGATTTGAGTTAAAAATGTTCGCTTGAAAAATATATATATTCAAAGATTTGCACACATTTTCACGAATTTTCAAAAATAGCAGATCTACAAGCTCGTAGCGCGGCACTCGGTGCCGCGCTATGAGCTTGTATATCTGCTATTTTTGAATAGCCTAAAGTGTAAAATAATGCTTTGTAGCTCAAATCTAAAAATGACACAGTTCCAGGTCTGAATGGGTTAATATGCAGCACACTGAATAAGTCATTAATAGTGAACAAATAGGTTTGAGCGGTAGAAAGAATAATAATGGTACTATGGCACTAACTGTTGTTTATCACTGTTGCTTCCACTCTGGCCACTCCCACTCTGTGCTTCATATCAACTATTAATTTGTGATAAACAAAACATTTATGACATGTTTTTCTTTTTAATATTATGGCAGGCCCAAACAATGGAGATACTAATCTCTATCTAAGAAGATTCTACTTATCCCTTCAATCCGGGACAGCATTTGTGTCATTTTAGATGTTGCTGTATATATATAGCAACATACGTTTTTCAGAAAACTGTTAGGATTTAGAAGGCGTTTTTAGAATCAGCCTCAGGTCTAGATACTAGATTGGATTCTTTAATAAATATTGGTGATCCATTGTGCCACGTTGTTATAGGGCCCAGAATTTCTAGTGGCTTTCTCTGCATGAGCACATGTTATGACAGAATACAATGCAGTGCTTTACTGTTGGCCCAGTTCCACTGCCGTACTACTCTTACTTATTACCATTCCGTGTCCTGTAGTGAAGTAATATCCTACAATAAACGCAGATAAAGCCTTTATCTAAGCTGATCAGACACAAGTTTGGCATTTGGTTGACATTTTGATTCGGCAATCAATTCAGTTTTACTTTGCTTACAACCATGTTTCTTTTGGTATATCTTTGGTTTAGTCTTTTTGTTTTTAGAGAGAGAGAGAGAGAGAGAGAGAGAGAGAGAGAGAGAGAGAGACAGAAACAGAGCGAGAGAGAGAGCGAGCAAGACAGAAACAGAGTGGGCGAGAGAGAGAGATATATCTCTATCTCTTGGTTCTGTGCACAAATTATTCATTTGCTTTTCATCATTATTTTATCATTGTTGTATCACTTTGAGCGCATGCTATTTATCATCTTTCTGCACAAAAAAAAAAAAAAAAAAAAAAAACCTTCAAGTTCGAATTGATTTCCACATTCCACCCACTTCCAAGCCCCTCACAATACAACTCACCCTTTAACCAGCTCCACCACTATGAAGTCGCTGCCATCTCCGGAGTTGTAAAGTATGAGCCCGTCTGTGCTGGTGGTCTTAAACTGGAAGAACAGGTGCATGGAGGCGTAGGCCTGCAAGGTGGAGAAGGCGAGGTAGCTGGCTTGGGTGACGAAGCTCACGGGATCGGCCACGATGCTCCGCATGCCGAAGCGGGCGTTCAGCTCGCAGTACGAGATGTCCCCGTTCTTGCACTGGTCCAGGTACGGCATCCCGTTGAAGACGAGGGCTTGCAGGTGGCCAATGAAGTTGGAAGGCACCACGGAGATGAATCTCCTCTCCGTCATGATGCCGGTCTCGATGCTGTTGAACTCCAGTCGCGTGTGGGCACCGGTCATGAAACCTATAAGTGCGAATACATGCATGTTAAACTGCAAATACACACATCATTGTCTACGGCAGCAGTGGTACAAGAGGTAGATGCTAGGAACTGGGAGGTTCCGCGCTATGAGCTTGTAGATCTGCTATTTTTGAAAAAATCGTGAAAATGTGTGCAAATCTTTGAATATATATTTTTTAAAGTGAACATTTGTAAAATGTTTTGTTGTTGTTGGGTGAATGTAACGCACATTATAAAGTGCTTTGGATAAGGACCATTTGCTTTGTATATATCCTCAACCTCAGAGTCAGGAGGGTCAAGCTTTGGCCAGCAGAGAATTATTTTTCTTGTGTATTTGCACAGACAAGGACTTTATCTCTGAGACCCAAACTCTAATGACTCAGTACTGTATGTAGTGTGACAAACTAACGCACTGAAATGATGCCACATGCCACATGAGCTAACGCTGCCTTAAAAAAAAAAAAAAAGCATTTGGACTCTCGCCACAAAAGGGGAACAGTGTTATTTGTGGGATTGCTTTTGCTTTTCTGGGTCTGGGGAAGAGTGCCAGGAGGAGCACCCGTGGTGTGAGGATTTATGCTGGCCTGTTTTGTTTGGACAATAAAAGGCTCTCCGCTAAATTCTGAAGCCATTTCGAAATGTCATTTCCTTGCCAAGGCTGTTAGGGTGCTTTTCCACTTACCTTCCACGGTCACATTGTCCACAGACAGCTGCAAATTCTTCCCGCGGCGCACCACCTTCACCGTGTGCCACTCATTGTCATTCAGCTTCTGGCCTACCAGGAGCATCTCTGGTCCCTTGCCTGGGAGGCACAGTAAGGACATTCCCAAGTGACTACAAATCAGTTCTTTATGGATTCATCTAGGGGTGCAACAGTTAATTGAACTAATCGAGTGGATTGATTATAAAATATAATCAATTTTAATGAGATAATAGATTTTCAAAAATAAGATAAAATATCCGATCTATAAGCTCACAGCGCTTCGCGATGCATCACGTTGTGAGTTTGTAGATCGGATATTTTCGTGACACTGTTGTATGAAGAATCTAAAAACTAATATAAAAAAACACGTGCTTCTCGATTATTCGAAAACGTAATTTACAGAATAATCGCTAAGAAAATCATCGATAGTTGCAGCCCTAGATTCATCCTCTCAGTAGAGAAGCACCTCCTAGTCCTACTAAATATAATATATATATATATATATATATGTTCTGTATCACATGCACACAGGCATGAATGAACCAGTCAGTCCACTGCAAGTCTCGCTTTTTGGAACCACTCAGAAATCAGTGTGGGTGCAATACCAGCGAGAGTGAAGAAAAGCTACACATGGTGTCTTACTTCTGACGAGCCATGTTTATTTCTATTGAGAAATATGTCTCCTACTCCACATGAATATCACAATATCTGCGGTGAACTATCTCAGCATGCAAATCAATTTTATAGATTGTATTTGACGGAATGTCTCACTAGCAAAAAACCTCTGGTACATCCTTACAGAGAACCAGAAAAATAAACAAATGTGCACAATGCCTTGGTTTAGATCTGTTTTCAACCAGTGGTCCGGGGACCACCAGTGGTCCTTGGTGGGGTACCAGGGGGTCCCCAGCAAAATTAGTTAACGTAGCATCACAATCATTTTAACCACTTAGCTTTGGCTATTCAAAAATAGCAGATATACAAGCTCATAGCGCGGCACCGAGTGCCGCGCTATGAGCTTGTACCGTAAATTTCGGACTATAAGCCGCGACTTTTTTCCCATTTTTCGACCCTGCGGTCTGCTATTTTTGAAAAACCTTGAAAAAGTGTGCATATCTTTGAACATTTATATTTTTTAAAGCGAAAATTAACTGATATCTTTGCTTCTGGGGGTCCCTGGCACAAAACATTTTCAGATTGTGGTCCGCGGCCAAATGTATATCCTTGGCATGAAAAAGGTTGAAAACCACTGCTCCAGAAGGTTTGATTCTGTTCCTCAATTATCCTTTTTCTTTACTGCTTGAAGATCCAGACACATTGAAAAAGTCTCGTGTTGTTCTTTTCGCTATAAATTATTCCGGTACAGTACTCCTTTGCCCTTTTTCTACTGGTCTTAAGATGATAAAATAGGTCACAGTGCAAAAGCTTGCCACTGCAGCCGGCACCATCAGCCACAATCAGTGCCGATGCAACAGGCCGACGCCGCAGTTCAAAGGAGCTCTGACATCGCTTGGGAAGCTAATTGGCCATGCCTAAGCCAGCTGGGCCTTTAGGGGTTTGTCTGTCTAATTGAGCTTGGGGGAGAATTCCAAGGGACGTCGAAAGGACAAGTGGATGCGGCTGAAAACAATAATAAACAATAAAGGCAGTGAAATTGGCTCTAACGCAGGTTCTTCATATACCGTACTCATCTGATGTGCATTTTTACAGGTGTCAGGGTCCAAAAACTCTGCTCTGTTTACCAGCCAAATCCTCATGCAGAGGTAGAAAATGTGTTTTGATAGTGGGCAGTTCATTATATTTTCTTTATTTGAACAGTAGGGAAGCTGAGAGGGAGACACAGTAATCACAAACGTATTACATTCTAAGCACGATCAGGAGCAGCTTCCAGACACCTTTTGAAAAAGCAGTAATTGCTAATGCCTCTCTACAATTTGGAACTTTTCTCTTTTAAAACTGTTAACACGCCGCTTCCAAAGTAGAACATTCTATTTCAGTAATCCAATCAACAACCTCCTTTTTCTGAACAAAATCAGTTGTATACAGTTGTACTATAGGGGTGTAACGATACAGTAACTGTATCGATGCATTGATTTTAATTCATCGATTCAACTGTATCGATATGCAAACAGCAACAAATCGTATGGTTTGACTTTGTATTGTATCGTATCGCAACGCAAATAATCGATTGAATTGATACTAAGTACTTGTGTGTTGTATTTTATGAAGAAAAAAATAATTAATTACTTTTCCATTCTATATCACTACACTTGGTCTATCGATAAATGTGTGTAATCTGTCAAGGTGCGAGTTTGACCATAATGTGTTCAAATATTACAATGTCCATGTATTTGCCAGAGAATCACCGTGTTTACTTATTTATATCCATAATAATACATTTTTCCCTTAAAAAACCTGCATTATCCACATTGTTTTAGTTAGTAGTTACTGTATTGATTTCAAGTCATTGAATCATATCGTATCGCCATGAATGAACCAATATCGTCCATGTATCGTATCGTCAACCAACCATGTATCGTGATGCGTATCATATCACTGTTAAAATCGTTACACCCCTAAGTTGTACACAGTCAACTGCTCCCAATAAAGGACACTACCAGTTCTATGAGCTAATGCCATAAACCTTACTGAGGCAGGTCCTTTTTAAGAGTAAGTAATGAGGCAAACCAGCTGTCTTTGGCGGTATTGTTTGATCTGGGCACAGATTTTGTGACATTAAATAATTAAAACTAGGTCAGCCTGTTGGGTGTAAATTTGCAAAAAAAGTAAATTGTGGGCCCTTGTTATTCAATCCCTCTTGGTACTATCAAACAAAAACATTCTGTATAAATCAAGTGACTGATTGGATGCACAATGAATTCAAACTATCCATCAGCTAACAGATAAAAGACAAAGATACTTGTTATATAATCAGAAAAAGAGAAAGGAAATACCTTTGCACTTACTGTAGGTTTAAAGGGATTCTAGGCAACTTCAGAGATCAAAAAAACAACAACTGTCAAACACCCTCCACTCCACCCCCCCCCCCCCCCTCCTCATCAGCAGTTCGTTTCCCCGACCACCAGACAAGTGACACAGGGGGACTTCTGAAAGGGCCATGCCGAAAATAGGTTGCTTTATTCGGATACAATGCGTGTCACTGCCCGCCCCTGCCGGTTCTCTGAATTTGTATTTTTAAATAGGCTCGGTCATGATTAATTGACCACATATATGAAGTAAACAACTAAATTCTATCCGAACGATATCTTATAAGTAAATTCCGTGCCTCAAAATAGAAGTTTGAGAGCTTTTTGAAGTTTTAAAACAGCGGAGAAAATAGCGCACAGAAAAGATGGCTGCCGCTCGTTTTTGGTCGGGTGCACTCAGGCTGGGCCAACCTTCGCTGTCAATCACAAAATATTGAGCGAGGACGCTGATAGGACAGTTCACACGGACGCGCACATGCGTGCGTTTCATTTACGTCCCGGACAGAGCCGGATACCCGGATGTCAAAACATAAATAGTAGGGAAAATACGGATTTCAGAAAGAGGACTGTGTTTCAATGCAGGAAAACACCCCAGCATAATTATATAGTGGCTGATACAGAGGAAAAAATGCAAAATATATATATAAATATTTTTAAATTTAGGCTTAAAGTTACCTAGAATCCCTTTAATGTATCTAAGTGATTCAACATTCTACAGTCACAACATCACAATGATTCTATTCTATGGCCAAAAAGGTGTTCTCGTTGATTTCAAGAAACAGAAAATTGTTGTCATTGTCATTCAATGAACATGAAGTGCAGACCCAGACAGAGCAGAGACTGTACGGATGACAGATTAGTAGCCTAGCTATTTTAAGTACTCCTTATCGGCACATAACTTTGCATAATTTGTGCACATCTTGGTCTGCAATCTTGTGAAGTATGCTGATTTTTCCTGTGCATGCCATGGCCTATACAAATTGACTTATGTAAGATTTTAACGCCTATCTACTGTACTAACCAAAATGCTCGCCGACAAAGCCCCCGATCTGAGGCAGATAGGGGTTCCAAATATCTGGCAGAGATGTTCTACAGCCAATGAGGAGGACAGGTGGACATGGGTGCTTGTTTGATTGTATAAACTATTTTATTTTTTTAACAGACAAACTTGATTGATATTGCAGTGATAGTCTATAAAACTGGCTGGAATCCGCCCATGAACACTGTGCCCCACAATTGCCCATGTGTAAATATTTGGGAACTTTTGTCCTGCGCTCAAACTGCACGGATTGCCAGATTCTGTGAGGGGATAATTTCTTAAATCGACACCTACAGTATGGTAGTAGCCTACATAATGTTCGTCACGATTGGAATACTTTTTGAACAATAATTTTACTGATCACAGACCGAGAAAATTACTAAGTCCCTTCCCTACATTGCACACTAGGTTGGTTGAATTAGTTCATTAGTTAAACGTTGCACAAATCATTATCCTCGACCCACATGGCCTTAATAATGCAAATGAAGAGGGAAAAACTAATTGAACTAATAGAGCTGTAATCATTATTCAAAAAAACAATCATTATATAAGCAACTGTTATATTTACGTAAAAAAAAAGGAATAAATTAAAGCGGGAAATTGTATAGCACAGTTGCTCTCATCAAGAAGAACAAACATGCAAGACAATAAGCAATAAGGACGTCTGAGGACGACCTAGAGAGAATAAGGATGATAATACATTAAAATGTACTAGAATAAAGACAATGGTGTGATCACTCATGCAGTTTCAGAAACCACAAAGACACGCTATTTCAAGAGAGTTGTGTAGTGTGAACTGCACAGCGGTCTGACAACTACAGGGTATCTGACGACTTTGAATGTCGTGCAGTGTATAGGTGACATGTCCTTACCAGAGGCAGCTACTGTACATTAAAGATTCCAGTTTAATCTACACAAATGTAATGTGTTTCACATAATATATTTAACAAGAAACACTTCAAAGGCACAGCGATGTTATACAGTTCAGCATAATGAGTGAGCTGAGACTTTGAACAGGGGCTGGGGCGCGTTAATCAAAGCATGTTAATTATGCTATTTTGTAAAACAAATGCCTCATTTTAAATTGGAAAATATAACAATGCGCTCAGTATACAATTCCACAGATGAATCATTCTTGACTCAAGGACACTGCTGTAATATTTGTTCTTGTAAATTGCAAGGCCCCTGCTGCCCTTTTGTTATTGAGCTGATCATTGCTATGGGCATCTCCTTGGCAGATGCTCCAGATGGTCTGCATCTCTCATTCCATCCCAAATGAAGGCCGATTAAAGACAATAATGCATCGCATAAACCCATCAGAAAAGCTAGTTATGGCTGCATCCTTGAATTTTCAATGCCCTAAACAGAATTTTCTGTCCAGTCTTGGCAAATGGCACTGAACAATTTGCACCAACGTCCTTTGAAATGTGTTAATTTTCCTTGCTTATGACTACATATTGAATTGATGCAAATGAATATAAACTAGGTCAGCTATAGAATATAGCTCATGAATATTAGGTGGAAGTCACGAAGACACCCACCTTACTGCAGAATTCAACACTGGAATGATGTGCCATTGTAAATGACAGCTTATTCCTAAACATGCACCCGAGTAATCAACATCAAGTCAATTAAAATTAATTAGTAAGATAACATGTCCCACAGAGCCTAGTACATGCATAAAGTCCGAATTTCTATGGATCAATGTCTTGTTGTTCCTGACAAGTCCCTTTCATAAACACTATTTCTCTTGGGTCCCACCCTGTGCAGCTATGGCATAATGATGTTGCAATGCCATCTGCTGGTAGGGACAGCAAGTGGAAGAGGCAAAGACTAGAAACCTAAAAAGTGTGACACTCGCTTGCTGTAGGCTAGCCATCTATGACAGGGTGGGCGTTTGTCCGTCCGTCAGTCCATCTGTCCGGAGCAAATTTCACAAACCGCTGGACCGATCAGTGCCAAACCGTATATATGCACACTGCCAGTAGACAGTTCAAGTTTTATACTTTTTTCAAATATTTAACATAGCTAAGTCATGGATGACTGCCATCATGGTTGACATAATGGTCACATGAAGTCCAAGATCCACACCGGAGCCACACAGTTTCTATGTGGATCCCGAGCTCCACGTCATTTCCTAGTTTAAATATCATGTATCAGATTTGTTATCAGTCCTACTGTGGTAGTCATGTTATAAAAGTGTCTTCCCACTTAAGTCACCTCAAAATTATTTAACATACACATGGGTTTACTTGTTTGTTTGTGCAGGACTCTTTCATTTTAACATATTAACACATCATCTTAGCTGGGTCTCACCGCAAATGAGGCTCGGGCCTCCCTTCATAAATACAATGTTTTGATTTAATCTGATTTAACTTGGCAAAGACTGGGGAGTTATGTGGCATAAAACATTGTGTATTTACATGGATACTTTCAGAAATTACTGTGTTCTATTGTGATCTTATAGATCGCCTATTTTTGTGCAACACCGTTGTACAACAAAGCATAAAATAGGGCTTATGTGGTTATTCAGAGTAAAGTAGTTGTATGTAGTTCATTATAAAAAAATCTATTTGAATGTTTTTGTGTCGATTCGTTATAATTATATATATTGTAATGTATACAGTAAGTATATATACTACATGTATATACTGTACTGTATACAAAAAACGCACCAAAACAAGTAACCAATAGAATAATCACAAAGAAAGTAAACAATAGTTGCAGCCTTATACTTCTTCTTTTGGTATATTTTGTCCAATATGTATGCTGCACGCCGCTATTACAATGCTAACAAAGCATTGCAATAAAATGTTAGCATCATGAACTCTGTCCTATACGGTCAGAAGATGGAATTTTGGGGGACTTGTGAAACTAACTAAGCCGCCAAATATTAATTTAAGAATACAATCAATAAACCACAGCTTCTTGGAAACCGCCCGTCATTCACAGGACCCAGGGCCCCTTGGCCGACAGGGGGTTTCAAAGACGTTGTGGTCTATTGATTGTACCAGCCAACAATCACTGCTTTCACACCCACCCAACCACCAACACCAACACCAACACCAACACCCACACCCACTCACATTCTTCCCCTGCTTACCAACCAAGTTCATGTCCAGTCTAATGTTATCCATGATGAAGTCACTTATTTTAACTTTACTTCACTTTGTATTTTTTTGTATACAGTGAGTAGAGTAAGGACCATCCACACAAATCACTGTAACTATGATCCTCGTAATAGTTGAGGTGTGGTCTCTTGAGCTAGAATTATTTTAAACAATATCTCATATAGTTAGAGTGTTTGGTGTGCAAGAACACATAAAATCCACAACCCAAGCCAGAAATTGGTGTAGTAATGGACTCTGACATGAAGTGTAAGAGCCACATTAACACAATTACAAGTCAGCCTATCACCATAAGAACATATCAAGGATTAAAAACTGCATTCATCTTCAGTAGACTTGACCAAGATAAACCCCGATCAGACGACTAAAGTTGATTCAAACCTCTTCTGCTCGAGTGCTTACTAATACTTACTAATCGTATCACTCTAGAGCTTTCTTAGCTCTTTACACTGGCTGTCCGTCTGTCAAAGAACTGCTTCAAAATACTACCGTTTGGTTTATAAAGCACTGAATGCTTGAGGGCCATTCTACATCATGAATCATCCACACGTCTCAGGTTGCCTGGGACAGGTTTGCTTTCATCCCAGGAATCAGAACTTAAACATGGAGACGCAGCATTCAGTTTTGATGCACCACATTATCTGGAACAAACTCCCGGAAAAATGCAAGTCTGATACAACTCTCAGGGCCCTATCTTCCGCCCAGCACAAAGCAGTGCTGGCCGCAGCACAACTGTCATTGCTATTTTACAACCAACACATTTTTACACCCAGTGCCCACATTATCTCAATACCAAGATATCTTGTGCCTATTTAGCGCCCATGGTTGGTCTTAAAGTGAAGTGTGGTCTGGTGAAATCAGGGCGCACTGCGATCTTACGCAGAGTTCACGCTTTGCGCTAAGACCAGCTTCAAGTTGGTCGGCGCAGTGACGGCACAGATATATCCTTACTATTTAGAGAGCGCAAAATCCAGTAGATGTTTGAGGGACTCCGCCTTGAGATTCAAAAAATAATTAATGATCTGGCCCAGATGATCAATACATTGCATTGGGTACAGTAAGTGCCCATTTTCGTGGCATGGAGACGAGCAATGAGGAAAGAGGAAGAAGTTATATGGCTTCTTATATCTAACCTTTATATTATACCATCACTTATAATACTTCTGCAATACATTATGATATTTGACAGCTTGTAAGAGCCTAAATGTCTCCTCTAGGCCTAATAACTATTGTTTTGGTACAGCCTATCTTGTTATGGTTCAGTTTGTCCTTCAGGCAGCTACAGTATAACTATGATCTCTGCCCTGTGCTCGAGGCAGAACTACCGTGAGTAATGTACTTCTGACCATGATATCATGTACATAAAGCATAATAACCACGACTCATATGT
Source organism: Gymnoscopelus braueri (assembly GCF_963280865.1). NCBI lineage: Eukaryota > Metazoa > Chordata > Actinopteri > Myctophiformes > Myctophidae > Gymnoscopelus > Gymnoscopelus braueri. The sequence goes on along the minus strand of NC_137609.1, from coordinate 45,716,121 downwards.
GCCTCATCGATTGCTGATTGATCCAGAATTCCACGACAGTCACCATTCTTTAATTGGTGGTTTAATTAAAGAAGAACATAACTGATAATGTGAGTGATTTTTAAGTTGATATGTAAAGATATTACGGATGTGACATTACAATACCGCTAGATGGTCCCACACTTTTTAACAACAGAAGATTATCTGTCATCGCGCATCATCTCTTAAAGGGAAAGGGAGAACACTCTCTGACTGGTTGATTAATGATCAAACCACACTCATGACTAATTCAGAGGTACAAACCCTTAACACTGTGCGCCGACCTCAGCGGCCAGATAACGCGCCGTCTAACTAGCAAAATTGGCGTGGACACACCCGATGCGCTTCGACCGTCTAAATAGGGCCCTGCAGTTCTTTTGAATCAAAGCTAACAGACCTCTCTTTTTGTGCCTTTTTAATAATTTCTTCAACCCCGGAATGTTATTCTCTTATTTTTCTAAACACAAGTCCACTGAGCTGTGAACAATAAATATACAGTAAAATCCACAGTCTTCATTCAACTCTGATAGTGGACAAATGTAACCAAATGGACCCGTCTCAGTTACACATTGATAAATTGACACTTAGGTATGGTACTGTACTATCACTCAAACCATGTCCTACAAAGCATTAAAAGAGATACATACATTTTATTTGGTTAGCATTTCAGCGCAGAATCCATCCTGATGTGTATTCCACACATTCATGCTACTTGAAAAGAACTGTAGTGTAAAATCCAGCCACAGATAACAAAAGTTATCATCTTCTTAAACCAAAAACGCAATTTAAAAGGATGGAACAGAAACTCTAGTGGTGATGATGGATGCACTGTATGAAAGGAGAATCTTGCGTTGTGTGTGTTGACAAAGAAGTGGTTCTCAATTATGTCTCTGGGGACCATGACTACTGTAGGTTTTCATTCTAGCTCCGGGTTAATTAATTACTGATGAAATAATCACGGATAATTAATCTGGGATTAACTTTACACCCGAGGCACCATATAAACTTAACTACATGTTAGATTAGAAATCTAGTAACACTCTCCGTCTCCAGGACTGAGGTCGAGAACCACTAATGAGTAAATACTCATCAAATGCTCTTAATAGAAAGTAGGCACATAGGCACGTTTTTGTTTTCGTATTAGTTTTTGTTGTTTGTTTCAGTTTCTCTTGATTTTCAATTATTACCATTTGTTTTATTATGTTATTGTAAAACAAATTGTAATATAATTATGTTTTTGTTTGGTCCGGTGTTTGGTGTTTTACCTGCTCCTAGGTTCCCTACTATTGTGAGAGTGTTTATCATTATGTGTTACTTTAAATAATATTGTTATTATTTTATTTATTTCTATAAATCTCAGCAAAAATGTGTACCCCCACACACCCACCCACAGTCCTATCACCTTGTGTTGTCAATGTCGTGTCATTTATGTACAAAATGTAAGGTGTACTGTAGAGTACGATATATTCTGTACTAGCATCATGAAAAGCTAATCACCTTAATAAAAAACAAATATGAAAAAAAAAAAAGTAGGCACAGGCAGTTTCAGTAGTTGACAGTCTTATGTTTTGCCTGCTATTCACCTTTTACTCAGGAATGTGAGCCAACATCAATGTAATGGCTCTCAATTTGTTTGGGACCCAGAGTTTGCATTGGTTATGTGTCTAGCATAAGTTCTTTATCCACAACCATGTCAGAACATCTCACAACTCACTTATTTTGGGCAAGTGGCGTGGTCCTACAACAAAGTATATATTCCTGAAGTCCTATTTGCCTAGTTGGGAAACATGTACAAATTAAAAACCTACAGTTCGGTTAACCACTTTCAACTGGCCCTATTTTGGGCATGTCATTATATATCGTCTGTTTTCGCTCAACATAATAATGTACTACAAAACACAACAACTTTTAAGCAGAAACTGCTATTACTGCATAGACAGAGATAAATTGCATTCTGCTGCTCTTTCAAACAGCTTATTCAGGTGAAACCGAATTATACAATTCATTCAATTAAGTCAGGGCAAAATGAATTATAGGCCTATTTTAGGAGCACAGTGGTATCCTTCAAATTCCGTTACATTTCATCACTGTACAATTACACAGTATCAAATGGGACAAACGGAAGTGTACAGCATATCACATTTTCTTCTCCTTAATGTGAAGAATATAGCTTGTGAGCCGACTACCAGCATTAACCACTTAAACCCCAGTGTCGGTATTGTGGGGAAAGCTTTCGCTGAAAACAGTAGATCGACAAAGCTCACTGTCCAGCAGATCGAGCTTGTCGATCTGCTATTGTGGGGAAAGCTTTCCCCCACAGTAATATTTTAAAATATGTTTTTGGTGTCACACTGCAGTGGTGCGTGAGGCAAGATTGGCACAGTGATTTTGTTTTCAAAATGTATTTTCTTAAAATCACAGTAAATAATCAATAATCAACGAGAAAACACTTACTGAGGTTACAGTCTATCCTGATACAATCTGGCGAGAGAGAGAGTGAAATGGTGAGATTAAAAAGGAAGAGAAAAAGAGCAGCATAAAAAGGAGAGAAGAGACAGAGAAACAGCATTTCACATCCTTCAAGGTACATTCTGCAGACAGATGAAATCGTTTTTCTAAACCCACCATCCGGGGACAAGCTTGAGAGCCTAAACCACCCTTTACTCTCTTTTGGTGCACATGAAAGCCCTCAATATTTGATGCTGTCTCATACAGTAGGATATATATATTTTAAACAAGCAGAGGCTGTCCACTCATGACTGTATCCTTTTCTTTACTCAGACAAATCAGCGGTTAACCCGTTCAAACCGGGAACGAATCTCTGTCATTTAGGCTATTAAAAAATAGCAGATATACAAGCTCATAGCGCGACCGAGTGCCGCGCTATGAGCTTGTAGAGCTGCTATTTTTGAAAAATCGTGAAAATGATTCAAAGATTTGCACAAATGTTCAAGATTTTTTCAAAAATAGCAGATCTGCAAGCTCGTAGCTTGAGCTTGTAGATCTGCTATTTTTGAACAGCCAAAGTATAATATAATGGTTATACTGTAGCTCAAATCTAAAATATCACAGATGCGTTCCCACACTTCCCGGATTGAATGGTTTAAAGAAGAGAGGGGGACCGAAGGGATTGGACAGAACACTGTGGCCACATTTAATCCTGTTAGTCTATCAAGGGTACGTGATTCGAGAGATAGAGGTCTTAACCCTGACATGGTTTCTCTGGGCTCACTGCAGGAAACATTATAGTGCAGTAGGTTAGGTCTGGATTAGGTCTGGGCCGAGAGATTAAGTTGAATTAACTCATCACGCCCAAACCTTGACTCCCGTCTTGAATATAAAGTGAATGGTGGACGATTACACAGCGTTTTGCCTCGCTTGAACAAGCCTCATGGGAGTAGAATCTCTAAGTAGAAAGACAGAGGTAAAGGGTGATTTGCACACCTTCAGCCACAGTAGACCTTACCCATGGGGGGAAAAAAATAGATCTACAGTATACAATTAATTTCCTATCAGTTTGTTAATGGTTCTAAGGGCAATACATTCACTTACAATAATTTCTACACCTTATTATATGTTTCCATAATTAGCTATTGCTGCCGCTTACTGAAGATGAATTTTGCCTGTCTCTATGCTATGTCAGCTGAACATCTGTGTCCACTTTGTATGAATTATAGTTCTTCAGAGCATACTGGACTCTGTGTGGCACCATCAATTAGCCTCAGCCTAGCATAAACATGCATACACCAAAGGCTGCTATTGGTTGGTTAAAAGAAAGTGTCTGGCGGAAACCTTGACTATGTGCAGGTAATGTTTTCACTATTGTGCGCATTCAAAATCAATCATGGTTGACAAAAACCCCTGTCCTAGGACAGCAATGGGCAGCATTGGGGGTCCTACTGACTTCAATAAGTGATCAAAGGGCCATCCATCCATCCATTGGAATGAATTGAATTGAAACTTATAACACAGTGCTGAATTATGTTGTGTTAACAGACCTCTGCTGACGTTATGCTAATCTCTAATATACTAATATGCTAATAGGATTCCTCCAGCTTGACCTCTAACAAGTAGGACCTGTGGCAGAGGAATCACCAGACGTCTGAAGACCGACAAATAATCGTGTGTCTTCAGTAAGTCAGGACAGGGGCAAGCCTCATTAGGCTGACACTACAGGAGGGGGCACATGGTAAAGTTGTTGTGGCTGAGGCGTGCTCTCAAGCTGTCAACCAGCACAGACCAGTGGATGCAGACAGCCAGGGACCAGAGCAAATGTCTCGCTTAAAGCCCGACCGATGCCAGATTTTTGATTGTCGTAGATCACTGCATTATTGCCAAAACCGATGTCGTCAAAAAAGTCAAAAAATTGCCAAAATATCGGCCAGACAGATAAATCCGTCTGGCTCTAGTCAAGGTGCGTGTGTGTATGTGCGCATTGTGTGAGAGAGAACGTGTGTGTGTGTGTGTGTGTGTGTGTGTGTGTGTGTGTGTGTGTGTGTGTGTGTGTGTGTGTGTGTGTGTGTGTGTGTGTGTGTGTGTGTGTGTGTGTGTGTGTGTGTGTGTGTGTGTGTGTGTGTGTCAGTTCCTCATGGCTGGCTGCCAGTGCTTAATGAAACGGCTGTGAATTGATGGACAGGCCAGTAAGTGAAGAGCAGCATGGTGAGCAGCATGTCATCGTCATGGAGAATGACAGCTCTGGTCTCTGACTGTCTCCTCCTGGAACTGCAGAAGACGAAGCCCTTGAAGGGCTGAAAGGGTTGAAATGGTCAGACTGGGTCTGCCCAGTGGAGGAAGAACTGATAAGGAGGGAGAGAGAGAGAGAGAGAGAGAGAGAGAGAGAGAGAGAGAGAGAGAGAGAGAGAGAGAGAGAGAGAGAGAGAGAGGGAATAGTGAATGAGCAAGAGAGAGACATACAGACAGACAGAGAGGAGAGACTAGAGAAAAGACAATGGTAGAGAAAGGAAGACTGAAATACATAAAGATAGAGAGACTGGCGGTGGGAGAGAGAAAAACAGAAATAGCAAGGGAGAGAGTGACGAAAAGAGTGAGAGAGATGAAAAGAGGGAGAGAGTGATGAAAAGAGAGAAGAGAGACAGACAGACAGACACACTGATGGACAGAGTGAGAGTGAGGGATAGATGGAGAGAGAGAAACAGACATACGGTATTCACCTGTTTCCTAGGCTGTGTGTTTTCCACTTCCTGTCGGATTCATCATCTGACCAGTTTCATTGGATTTCATTGGATCAAATCGACAGGAAGTGGAAAACACACAGGAAGTGGAGAGCCTAGGAAACAGGTGAATAGTAGAGAGAGAGAGAGAGAGAGAGAGAGAGAGAGAGAGAGAGAGAGAGAGAGAGAGAGAGAGAGAGAGAGAGAGAGTGATGGTATAGTAAAAGGAGGAACAACAGGGGTAGTATGTATGTATGTATGTTTGAATGTATGAAGCAGTACATACAGTCACTCAAAACTGTGCTGGCCACCATCAGGCTTTTGGCTCATTTTGTTAAAAGAAAAGAAAAGAAAAGAAAAGAAAAGAAAAGAAAGGAAATTCCAATGGATTTATTACATTTTATTTTGTCTTAGATTTATTCAAAGTTTATTCTAATGAAAAAACAGAGCTAAATAGAGTATACTGTTTTCACTTCAAACCACTGTTTGTTTGTTTTGCTCTCAAAATGTGCAATTCCTCCATTGGCCTCCAACTTACGATTTATGCCTATTTATGCACTGAGTAGACAGAAAATGTTGGTTTATTCTGCCATAAGACCAATACATCGGAGTTATGTCACCCATAGAGGAAGCACCTACTCCACACTGATCTAGAGTACAGCTGATTATCAAACTAATCTTATATCACATCCTAGAATCCCACTGACGGTTCAAGATTACTTAAAATAGGGTGTTAACAAAATGTTGCAATATTTACATCTGGCACATGGCTTAATGCTTGGCTGACACTTGAATGGAAAACTACAACCTCAAGAAATCCGAAGGAGCTGGATTAACATACTATATGAAATGTTGACGTCTGTATTACAACAGATTAGCACTGCTTTCCCTTGCAGATTAAACAGCCAGCTTCCTTCAAACAGCTGGCAAACAACTAAACAATTTTCCCTCCGCTTTTTATGTGCAGGTCGAAGTGCACAGTTGTTAAACAGCCATTGTTTGGTTGTTTGCCTCAGATGGCTTGCTTTTATCTCCCAGTTGAAGTGCCTTGGTATCGATCTTTTGAAATACAGCCACAGCCCTCGCAGACAAACGGCATTGTCTTAGCATGACACCCAGCCAAGTGTTCTTGAAATTGCTTTAATTCCACTTAGTTTTTACAGCTATTAGGTGTTTCAAATAATTTGCATAATCCTATACTTTCACCTTAAATTTAATTAAGTTCTTTACATAAATTAAACGCAAAACAAATCCGCAAGAGCAGAACAAAATGGGATAAAATGAAAGGAGGGGCAGTCCATGTTTTGAGCGACTGTAGTCATTATGAATGCTGACAAGTGTGGGAGGAGTTGGACCGAACCGAGACCATTGTAATAAGAACTGGCTAAAAACAGACGAGACGTCCTGAGAGGACCAAACGTATGCTCCATCGCACGAAAGGCGTCACGCGGCGAAAATAGCCGACCCGCAAGCTCACAACGCGTCGCGTCGCGAGTTCGCTGGTCGGCTATATTTCCGGGCCGCGACGCCCGTCGTGCGACCAAGCGTGAATCGGCGCTCGAAACCCCCGCTGCCGTTCATTCACCGCGGCGACATTATTACCCAGGTTCACGGTGAGCTTCACCCGTCCGCCGTCCAGCTCCAGGCGCAGCGTGTCGGCGGACTCCTGCGAGGTGGTGGCCATCAGCAGCCCGTAGGCCCTCTGGGACATGAAGCGCAGCGACACGTCCTCCGCCTCCATGTGCACGGTCGCCGGCAGGACCACCTTCAGGTACATGCTGCCGTCGTAACTCAGCACCGTGCCCTCTGGGAGTGAAAATCCAGGGAATAGAGAAGTGAGAAGAAGAGATCAAGTGGTGTAAAAGTAACTAAGTACATTTACTCAAGTACTGTACTTAAGTCGAATTTTGAGGTACTTTTACTTTACTGGAGTATTTCCAATTTTTTATACTTTTACTTCTACTCCACTACATCTCGGAGGCAAATATTGTACTTTTACTCCACTACAATTATTTGAAAACTTTAGTTACTTGTTACTTTGCAAATTATTACATTATAAAGCATTATACAATAACCACTTTAGCCCTATTTTATACCTACGCGACGCGTTGTGAGCTTGTAGATCTGCTATTTTCAAACATTTTAGTACTTTTACTTTTGGTACATTAAGTACATTTTGATACCAATACTTTTGTACTTTTACTCATGTACATTTTTTATTCCGGACTTTTACTTGTAACAGAGTACTTCTACATTGCAGTAGCCTATTGGCACTTTTACTTAAGTAAAACATTTGAGTACTTTTTCCACCACTGTACCTAGGCAGGGACCTTCTTTATCAGGGAGCTGCTTTGTCCGAAGGGTTTAAAGAAGAAAACCTTCTTCTCACAGCAGGCATTTTTACAAAATAACTTAAATAGTGGGGTAAACGCAGGTGTTAACAATGCTGCTAATTAAAGTTACGCTTCATTCAAGGTGAAACAGAGTCAGGGTGCTGCTATTGCACATTTTGGCTCAGCAGAGGGGTTCACTAAATGGAACAGAACTTTAATTAGCCTCAAATGGTAACATCTGGTACCCTACCGTGAAAAGGGTGTATTGCGGGTTGAAATTCAAAAACACAGGTTATGTTTTCTTCAAAGACATCATCACTTTCTTTCAACCAGAAGGCATTGAAGATGACTCATAACTTTCACAGCAGTGGTGGAAAGTAACTAAGTACATTTAGTTACTTAATTGTTTTTGGTAATTGTACTTTACTTGAGTATTTCCAATTTCCAACACTTTTACTTCTACTCCACTACATCTCAGAGGCAAATATAGTACTTTTACTCCACTACAATTATTTGAAAACTTTAGTTACTTTTCAGATATAACTTATTATTATGAAACATACATTAACCACCACTCAGCCCTATTTTATACCTCGGCTATTTGAAAATAGCCGATCTACAAGCTCACAACGCGTCGCATCGCGACGTGTTGTGAGCTTGTAGATCTGCTATTTTCAAACATTTTAGTACTTTTACTTTTGGTACTTTAAGTACATTTTGATACCAATACTTTTGTACTTTTTTTTAAGTACATTTTGAATTCCGGACTTTTACTTGTAACAGAGTACTTCTACATTGCAGCATTGATACTTTTACTTACAGTAAGTCGAACATTAGAGTACTTTTTCCACCACTGTTTCACAGTAACTCATTTATATTCCATGCCCGCAATCAGTAGGTGTCAATTTCAAACCGGTCACTATCTCATTTTGGGACGCAACTCCATTTCAGACTGCAGTTTTATTCTGCTGCACCAGAGGGCAGAGAGAGCCTGGAGCATAAAAACAATCTGCCGAGGAGAAGATGATGAAGACAGAGTATAATAATCTTTTCCAATGATTCTTTTTTTCTCTCATATCTCAATACGATGGATTCAACACATCCCTCATGCTATTAGCAGGCAGTGTTTGTTTGCCTCTGCGAGAGAGGGATCCGATTTAAGCTGAGGAGGAATCATGGCATTTCTATCGGTGCAATGATAGGCTCCAGGCGGTAGTTCCACAATTCATCAGTTTATTCAGCCACCACGCTGACAGCTCATCAATAAATCACTAAAGGAATGGTCCTGTAATTTAACTTTTAGATGCCTCACGTAAAATTCTTCCACTTTCATTGTTATTTGAGGATATATCCCAATCAATCCTAATCGCCGATATATGTGAGCTGTATAACAGTGTTTTTGTGTTTCCTCCCTTACTTTAGTCCACTGGTTCTCAACATGGGGTCTGGGGACACCCTGGGGTCCTTGAGGGGCAGGGGGTCCCCAGCAAAATGAGGAACAGTTTAAACTGTTTTTTGCATAAAAAAGCTTTGAGCTTCAGCCTATGCCTTTTCGATCAAACAACATGAATTATTGGATTATAGTGTGGTATTTTTTTTGAGTAACAGTTGATGTGGATCGAAATAAACTAAACTAAAACGATACGTAGCCTGCAAGTTAGTTCAGGCAGCATACACTCGGGAGGTTTCTATGTGGCTGCATACAGCGTCATGCAAGACCCATACGTCATACACTGACGTGGCAATCAGCTGTCCAATCGGGCGGGTTATTTAAGCTCACCTAAATCGGCGTTCTTTCCGCTTTGTGTGTTCTGGTTTGTTGTCATGTGGGACTTTGCTCCCACCACCACTCCAGCACCACCAGTGGGCTCTGCTATTGGTCTGTTCCCCATGGGGGGTTGTTATTACATATCTATCTAAAAATATAGCAGAGCCTGAATGCCAAGATAAAATATTACATCCACACTTGTATTCTCATTCTATATATTTGTTCAATATATATTCGCTCTATAATATTGGTTCAATCTATTCGTGAGTTATCTGACTGAACTAAATTAAACACTTATGCCCAATATTTTTTTTTGCCTATTTAAAAATAGCCGATCTACAAGCTCACAATGTGTTGTGATAAAATACGGTGTGAGCTTGTAGATCTGCTATTTTTGAAAAATCGTGAAAAAACGTCTCTTATGGAGGTCCCTAATAATAATAATAATAATAGCTTGAATTTATATAGCGCCTTTCATAAACCCAAGGACGCTTTACATCAAAAACAATGAACAACCAACAAACAAACAACCAAACAAAGTACCAAAAGAGTCCGATCATCAAACTGTGCAAATGATCCAGATGTAGAGTGACATTCGCATTGAACGGATCGTTGAAAAGACACCAAAAACACAGGTTTTAGCTCACGTTGAGGAGCGGCGAAATTCACGCCAGCGTCCCCTCACGACATCTTTTCAAATGGGGGTCCGTGTGGGCCAAATACATATCAATTCGGGGGCCCTTGACGTGAAAATGTTTGCGAAACCACTGCTTTAGTCGACACCGCCTCGGCAACCTCTTACCATTTTCACAGCCGGGCCCCAGGAAGCCGGTGCCGGCGCAGTCGCAGATGTGCCTGTTCCAGCCCTCCCTGCACTGCCCGCCGTTGGCGCACGTGTCCCTGGAACAGCGGACGTGGGTCTCCCGGGTGCAGAAGCTGCTCACGCCCGCGGCGCTCTGGACCTCGGCCAGCTTCCACAGGTTGCGGCTCTGCCCGTCGATGAAGAGGTCCCTCACGCAGCCCACGTAGCCCAGGTTGAGCGTGGCCGACCACACCTCCGGGGGCAACGCCAGGCCCGGGTTCTCCTCGGGCAGACCGCCCAGGTACATGTCCCCGTCCAGGTCTAGGATCTCGCTGCCTTCGTTGGCAGTGAAGGGGCTGCTGTGGCCGTTTACGGAGATGAAGCCTGACGGGGCAAGGTGGTGAGTTAGCGTTATATATGAGTCAATCTGATCTCACACTGTAAATGTATGGCTTTATTGTGAGAGTAAACGAGGACAGGTGGCTGTGTGGGCTGTATTAAGTATTCAAGGGAGACTGTGTTAACAAAGGGTGAGATTTGAGGATGCAGGAGACGCTTGCCTCTGCGTTGTTTTGTTTTTTCCGGGAGAGAGAGCCACTGCCTAGCAACCATCAGACCATGACCTTATGAACGGAACAGAGACTGGAAACTGAAACTAAATCGTTAAAGTAAATCTTCCCGGATCTTTGCGACAGTTTCCCCCCCCACATGAAGTGGGTGTCTTCCGTAATTGGCCACTTGTGTAATAGGTTAAGACAATTTTCAAAATGTCATCCATAAGATTACGGTGACTAAAAATAATTCTGTAATTAAAACTGGGATACGCATGCATGTGTCAAGGCGACTGAAGACAACGCAAGAACAAGCCAATGAGCTGGCACAATGATTGCGATTTCACAGCTCAGAGCGCGCTCTACTCCAGCATTCAGTATAGGACCAGAGGGACAAGGGGACACAAAGAAACAGTAGGCTTCAAACAACGTGCAAAACAGAAGGCTTTCCCTTGTTGCGTTCATATTTTTAGGTGTTTAGCAGATGTTGTTTTCCAGTGCAACTTGCAACTTGTGTGAGTTGCCACAGTCTGACAACTCAACACTCCAACTCATCTCCCACGAGTCCTTTATTTCTTCTATTTAGATGAAAGCTAGCTGTGTTATGCATGTTATGCTATGTGTTTGTTTACTTGTTCACAGATGTACCATGTATGTTATTTAGATAGATGTGTGCTGTTTGCTTATGCTTAGATGCCAAGTACAGTATGTTATACTGTATGTTATAGTATGTTATTTGGATAGATGCTAGGTTTGATGTCTACTGTTAGATAATTGTAGCACTTACTTTATTTTTAGCAAACTATTTATTCAGCCGTTTCCCTGTTGTTGGTTGATTACGGTACACTTCCTAAGTCGCTCTGGCTAAAAGCATCTGCTAAATGCCTTCATTGTATTTGTAAGTAGCTCTCTCACCACAATAATAATTACTACAACACCAAAATTACAAGAGAACATATCCGCGGAATTAAACCTACAGTGCTTCCCAAACAGTGTGCAGAGGCACACTGTTGTGCCTGAAACAAGTCCAAGTGTGCCTTTGTGATTTTGTGACAACAATATAGTATTTAAAGTGTATTTATATGCCGTTTTTATTGGTGATAGAATGCACACAATACCTACCTACGCCTCTATTTCCACCTACATGATGGCCTACAGTATATAGGCCATCAGCGCAGAGGGCCATATCGCGCAGAGGGCCATATCGGATGTTAAGTCATATTATACTGCCTTTTATGTTACTATTTTATGTTATTTTATTGTTATCCTATTTTACTGGTGTTACTACTTAATCTGTACTTCTCCACCCTTACCTTTTCGTATCTTTGTTTCAGCCTTCTCTGTCTGTCTGTCTGTTAGTCTGATTGCACTATATACTGTAAAACTTGTGCGTATTCATTTCCCAATACAAATTCTATTCCCTATTTCTTTCTTCTTAGTACTTTTCATCAAAACAAACCCAAGGTACCGCTGTTCACACATAGTTGTCATTGTCAGTGCAATCTCTATTCTTAGCTTGGTCTCTCTCTTCTCGCATGCACGCACGCACATGCACGCAGACACACGCACACGCACACGCGCACACACTTATATTTACATTTATGACCTGTCCGGTAGAAATTTGTTTTGTTACTTCCTTGAAGTAATTTTGCAAGTTTCAAATACATTTATCAACTTTTATTTGCCATTAGTAAATAAAAATAAACGTTTACAGAGTGATACGAGAGATAACATGTGTTATAGAGGCTATTTTGACATGAATACAAGGTGTGCAGAGAGATTTTGACTTGCCCTTTGGTGTGCCTTGGGCACATAAAACCACTGAGCTAGAATGATGATGTAATACAGAGTCACAGCAGGACAGGCTACAGGGTCGGAAAAAGGTAGAAGAGGGTGGAAGGTGTTTTAATAACGGCTGAAAAGGGTCACAAACTTTCGGATTAATTCCGGGGCACTTTCCAGTAAATTACCATGGGAGGTTCTGCTTGGAATTATTATATATCTTTAATTTTCACATTTTCAGTAGAACATTTATTTTTTTGTTTGAGAGGAAAATAAACATGGCTTGATATGGTTAACCACTTAAACCCTATATACTCCATTGAACATCACACAGCAAAAATAACCAATCTACAAGCTCACAATGCAATGCAATGTGTTGTGAACTTGTAGATCTTCTATTTTTGCAGAATGTTTGCCAAATGTTAGTCAATTTAGCCAAATATTCATAAATTGTTGCTGAATGTTAGCCTAGTATGCCCAGAATAGGGATGCTAGGGTTCAAGTGGTAAAAATCTCAATAGGCTCTATGCACAGCAGCCATATTGGAAGGAAATTGGGCCTCTTCCTTACTTCCTTCACAGGTGTTACCAATGATACAAATGAAGGCTCTGTTCTATTTTGTGTAGCACAGTGGTTCTCAAACTTTTTTATTTCATTCTATCGCAAATGGAACCAAATGAACCCTTACGGGTCCATTTGGTTCCATTTGTACACTCTCAGAGCTACACACCCGTAAGGGGCCATTTTGGAACCCCCAAAATTAGTGTTTCCAGTGAGCCAACATGCACAATATCAGCACCCTGACTCTGTTTGACCAGAATGGAACAGAGCCTTCATTAGTTATCATTGGTAACACCTGTGAAGGAAGTAAGAAAAGAGGCCCAGTTTATTTCCAATATGGCTGCTGTGCACAGAGCCTATTGGTTTACAGTTGTAACTCTGCACCGTGCATTTTTTTGGAGAACACACGAGGCTCTTACCCTTGCGTCCCTCCCTCTGGAAGTCCACGTGGCACCACTCGCCGTCGTTCAGCCTCTTGTTGCTGGCTTTCATCTTGAAGCCGCCGGAGCCCATGTCCACGAGCAAGTACAGGAACCCATCCATCAGCTCCAGAGCAAAGTAGTCCGCCCGGGGCTTCCTGTCGACGAGCTGCGGGCCCTCCAGTCGGCCCTGGCTGAATAATAGCAGGCCGCTGGGCTCGCTGGTGCGGAAGTCGAAGGATATGGAGCCCGTTCTCTTGACGTTCCACCGGGGCAGCGTCAGGTGGGCGGACGGCGTGTCAAAGGTCACCGGCTCCAGGGCCTCCACGTCTTCGCAGTGGAAGATCAGATCGCCGTGGCTGCTGACCCTCGGGTCCTGCGTGGCGGCCAGATGCGACAACTCCAGCCTGAACTCATTATTCTTGTAGACCACCTTGAAAAAAAGGACAAAGAGAGACTTCACACTGAGACGACTCCCGGAGAGAGAGAGACTTACCGCGGATTAAAAAAACGTTTTTTAAACGTCGAAACCGATACGACAGTGTTATTTACAAGGCATTTCCCGGTTTTAATCAAGCTTGAATTCGCGGCCGAAATTGAAATGATTCACATGGATTCACTTCATTGTCATGCAGCGAGCGGAGTCGACCAAGCTGAAGCTATTGATAAGATAAAATGAGATGCCCGCCGTCCCCATGCTCTGTAAAGGAACATGCAAGTCACATGCACGCTGTGGCCTCGCATTCAGATAGAAGCAGCAGGCAGGCAGAACTGAGCGTTTTTCATTTTCACACCACTCGCATTTGGCGACAAGAGACTGACTGACAGGCCGCTCCAAACCCCAGGGTGTGAACATAACTAGCTGAAAATACACCAAACAACTTTAGCGCAAAGCAAACAAACAGTGCTACATCACAAAGATCCCACGGGAGGACTGGAAAACAGCGGTATTAAAAGAAAACACAATTGCAAATGCATTATTTCAGTGCATTTACATTTTCGACATTTAGCTGATAGCCTTTTAACAAACATAAGCAATAATTACAATAATTATAAATTCCTACAGTGGATGACAAACAATACAAGTACCCAATAATACAGAGTACATGGATCGTAAGCCATTGAATATACAACTAACATTAAGGGTGCCTTAATGGCCTTGTTTTCCGACCGCGTCCGTGGGAAGGAGGAGTTTGTGTGTTTCGTGGCCGCGTAAGCCCCGCCAGGCCGACTTGCGCCTAAAAACGAGCACTTTTCCCCCGATCTTACTGGTTTCTCGAACCTACTGTAACATACATTACAGCCCCCATAGTAGCAGCCCCCATTTTATGGAATGCGCTCCCCTCCCATATCAAACTGGCCCCCACCATCGATACTTTTAAATCTCGCCTTAAGTCCCACCTTTATGCCTTGGCGTTTGACCCTGTTTGAGTGTTTCTGTGGTCTATGTTTTGTTTCACTGTCTGCTGACGTGGCTGCGTCTTGTATTTTTCAGTGATGTGTTTCTTCCTGTTGTTTATTTTGCTTCTTTTTGTTGTATGTTTTGCTTCTGTGTTTTGCTTTGTTTCTGTGTTTCCCATTGTATTTGGCTTTAGATTTTCTGTACAGCACTTTGGTAACGTTGTAAAATGTGTTGTAAGTTGTAAAAATGTGCTATATAAATAAAGTGGATTAGATTGGATTGGATATACAGTATTATAAAAACATGCTCCTTGATTATTCCAAAAAGTTATCAATAGTTGCAGCCCTAATTGAAGTACTGTAACATCATTTGGTGCCATTGCAATATTTGTTTGCACTACCCCTTAAGGCCAGTGGTGTGTTCTTGTTTTTTTCGGAGGGCATACATTATTCCCTCCCACACTCCCGACATGCACGCGTATATACGCTCACCGAATAAAATGGTTAGTGGAGGGTATACGATAAAATAAAAACATATTGGACGGCATACTACGTATACAGCGTAACACGGTAGAACACACCGCTGCCTTAAGCCCTACAGTATATACTTTGTTGTACGACGAATAGCCGATCTACAAGCTCACAGCACGTTGATTGTAGTTATTTTTGCGATATCTTTACGTTTCTTTTAATTCTTTGAAGAATTTTGAAAAATGTGGCCTTCAACGCCAGAGTGGAAGTGGTTAACACTTAGTTAGCAGAGTGAATGGGGAAAGACAGGACAGGAGGTAGAGGGAAGGGGTTAGGGGAGCAGGGGATATGAAGCACGTCGTGAGCTCATTAATTCCAGCATGGTGTTATGTTCATGCATCTTTTTTTTTACGCTTGGCATCTCAATTCTGTTACACGTGCACTGACACCTATTTTAATGGGATTTCCACTCAAATAAAAAGGGAAAAGGGATTAAGCTCTGGTTTTGACATGCTTTTATGTCAGTCATGTGAGAGCTTTGCTCAATGAGATGCCCCGCGCTCTCACAGGTGAATCTTGTATAAATTTGCCAGCACAATTTTTAAGGGTAATTCATACTTTGTCGCATGACCCCTGTGACAAGTGCTCCTCGACAGAATTGACATTTTAAACAGCAAAGTGTCCCCTCTGTACTTTTCACTCAACGACTACAAAACAAAAAGGTTACAACTGTCGCGTTGCCACTTTTTTCCCCATTGTTGTGTATTGTGCTTTTGTAATGTGGGATGTTTTCACTATAATTCTCCAGGGCAACAATGTAGGAAGATGCTAGGTGCTCCCAGACGTGTAAAGTATTTTTGTTTTTTAATTAAGCACTGGAGGTCCAGAGTACTATGTTTGTCACGGGGGCCACAAATCCCACGCAAAATGTCTGTCTTTACATTTATTACGTTGTTGCTTCATGCAGGTTTCACAGAAAACTGATCACCACTGGGAGGCACTTCCCATTCAACATTTGCCAGCATTCAAACAGGAAATCTATTTTATCTGACAACATCATATGAAAAGCATCCAACGCGGGGATTTATCAACCCAGAGAGGATTTACGCTGGGTGCCACATACTGTAATAAAGAAAAAGATGAATAACCACTCTCTTGGCTCCATAGAGATGATTTATTCACCTCACCAACGTTTTCTGTGCTTTCCATCAAAACACCTTGACAAAGGACAGGTTTTGGCCAAAACGCTGGTGACATGAATAAATCATCTGTAGCAGAGAGTGTGGTTATTTGTCTTTTCCTTTATTGGTGCTCACGACATAACCGCACCTGTATTAGATGGTACAATGCTTTTAACACCTCGCCTAAATGCAATGTGCAAATCTGGAGTATAAATTAACACATTCATATTTCTACATATTTAACAACACATTCCCTGCCAATCACGTAGATCTACATTAATTCAAATCCAACTGTTCACTGCCAATCATGTAATTATATGTAAAAAAAAAAAAAAACAGAACACAGAATCAGGAGATAACGTGATCCAAAGATTTACTGCTCCATTCACTTCCTGGTTAAAGTATTTGGAAAATATTCTGTATCTCGGCTATGTTTTACTATGTATTTTTGGCGAGACATGCCATTTTCAACGGCGTATAACAACCAAACGGAAGCACAGTGAAACCCTCCGTGATTCGCAACCGATCGATCATACAGGAAATATTCTGTGACTACTTAAAAAGGTTCGAAAAATCGAAAAAACCCTGGCAGCAGCTAAAAAAAAGCGGATGCATAGTACCTGGCAGTGAATGTGTTAAGAAAGGTAAGGGAGTGTTTTCTGCTTTTACAGCTTCAGCCAGCTGATGGCTGCTCAGATGGCTATGATGAGCACATGGGGCGGGGATCTGTTAGGGGTCAAGTGCCTTGCTCGGGGACACTACAACGCTTCGACTGGGCGGGCCGGGGGTCGAACCTTCTGATTCCCCCATGGCCTTTCTACCTATACTCAGCTATGGCTGCCCTTTAAATCTGTACGTAAATAGTAATTTGGTGGTGATCAGCCTCCTCCCAAGCCTGTGTGCTGAACAATACACATTTTCTCAATTCGTTTTTTGTATTACCTGTGAAATGTACACAATTGACCAAACTAAACTAAACTAAACTAAACTAAACTAAACTAAACTAAACTAAAACAATAATAATCTGCCAATTTACTGTATTTTAGCACCATCACTCATCTAATTTTCTTCCTCTCTGATCACGTTCGCTTTTTAGCTGGCATATAAACGCTTGCCATTCAGGTCACTAACTACTGTAGTGCCTTTGAATTTCCGACGATCACAGGCGAACAAAGTAATACAAAAACATATTTTTGAACACCCTGACAGATTCATTGCAACTGAAGCAATGCCGAGTTTATAACAGCCATCACTACAAATTGAAGCCAAGTCAGAGACGTGTGTCTCACCAGCTCTTCTGCTACTGGCACGGTAAAACCAGATCCTCATTCTTTTCACTGTTGCAGAAAAGACAAGAGAACACTGTCCTACTTTCCCCTCTGGCAATACTAGTCTAAGAATTGTTTTAAATAACATGGACTAGAAGAGACACACGCTCAACCTGTCAACGTCCCCTCACACATGAATTAAGCCTGATTTATACTTGGTCGTGCGCCGGTGTCCCGCACTGAAAATAGCCGATCTACAAGCAACAATATGTCACAATGGGACATGTTGCGATCTTGCGGGACACCTTCATATTAACTCTTTGCCTGCCAACGACGAGATGTCTGGTCAACTTCTGCCAAGGCGCATGCTTGTTTACTTCCTGTGGGGAAATCGCTATACCTCCGTTCCTCTGACTTTACGGCAAAAACAAGCCTAATTCAAATGGCCACAGCTATGCAATGCAACCTGGCATTAAAGGCTTTACAAGCCTATGCAATGTAGATGGTGGTCACTAGGCACTGAGCTTGGGTTTCCAGGCATCAGAAAACCACGACGTTACCTATGTGGACAGTTGACTCACTGTTATAGTTTTGTTGTTTAGTGATTTAGTTTTTACATTCAGGAAGCTGAGAGGGAGGCACTGTGTGGGAGACACAGGAGGAGGCCTCTGGCGGATTTCAATTCTAGGCCACAATAGATAAATATATGACTCTACAGGAAAGGACCTTAGTCACTGTACTATAAGTCACTATATTGAATATATAATACATTTGCTAAACTTATTTGGGGGAGTTTCCTCACATTAAGCAGAAGTAACCTATTTCAGTCCTCTACCTAACTGGTACTGTATACTACTTGTTCTACTTGTTGTGCACATATTTAGTAGTGCATGTTCTATATACTGGCATATACAACTTGTGCTCTATATATATTTGATTGATTGAATGATTGATTGATTGATTGATTGATTGATTGATTGATTGATTGATTGATTGATTGATTGATTGATTGATTGATTGATTATGATTATAGCAGAGTAAAAATATAATCAATACTAAATACATTCATAAAAATGTACTAGACAAGTAAAATAGCAAAGAACAACTGTCTGTAAACAAACCTGTTACAAGTAAACAAATTCATGGTTAAGTCCATCAGCTGCTATCCTGTCAGCTCTTGAAGTTAACAATGGGGCTAATCGACTTAAGGCGTGCAGGTAACCCCTTTAAAACCATGTGTATATACACTCGTTCAAGCCCTGGCCGAGTCATACCAAAGACCATATGGGACCCAATGCCTCCCTGCTTCAGCATCAAGGGTTAGATGGGGGGTAAGTCCCTGTGACATACTAGCGTCATCATGTCCAGGGGGAGTACTTGTATGTCAAGCTGCCTCACGCTCAGGAGATAGGCTCCTGACCTATGGGCTGTTGGTTCCCAAATCCCACGACTACTTACTTTCGTGTTCTACTTCATATACTTATCTTGACCACACTGCAACCCCCTCCATGCTGCAGCATTAACCCATTAAGACCTGAAGCCCATTCTACAAATGTCTTCTAAATCCCAAAAGTAAAAAAAAAAAAAAAAAAAAACGTTTGTTGCTATATATACAAATGATATGTATTTAGCCCCCCATCTCAAAATATTTGGTTCCCGGGACCCCCCAGAAGCAAAGATTTGAGTTAAAGAATTTTTGCTTTAAAATAATATTCACAGATTTGCACACATTTTCAAAATAGCAGATCTACAAGCTCGTAGCGCGGCACTCGGTGCTGCGCTACGAGCTTGTATATCTGCTATTTTAGAATAGCCAAAGTGTAAAATAATGCTTTTTTTAAAAACTCAAATCTAAAAATTACACAGATGCGTTCCTGGTCTTAATTGGTTAATTAATTACACATTGCACCTCTGGAGCTGTTTCTTTTATTTATTTACTTTTTTAAATGCTTTGTTAGTCTTACTGTACTTATCTACAGCATGTTGTTTATTACTTATTATCTATATAGCCAGGTCAAAGGAAAGAGGGGAGAATATGTATTTTTTGCCCCTGTCTGGTTCTGTTTATCTGTCCGGTTTGCTGCAAACCACTGGACCACTCAGCTGCAAATTGCTTGTGCATGCTGCCAGTAGGTCGAAGAAGTATCTCCACACGTTTCTATATGTATATCGTCGCTGTCGGGTGGAAACCATGTATGTCCAAAACTGTTCCTTTTTCATTATTTATTATAATGATTATATATTTTAAGTAAAATATTGAAAATAGCAGATCTACAAGCTCATGAGCTTGTAGCGTCACATTGTGAGCTTGTATATCTGCTAGTTTCACTACTTTTGTGCGTCACTCTGGTATGACAAAGTAGGACATCATTTTACCACAAAAACGAGGTCTCTGCCCGATAACAATGATACATTTTTGGAAATATTTAAAAGGAGCTATAAGTGATATTTGTGGTTAAAGCAAAAAGGGTTTTTGTTATAAAGTTAAAGCTTTATATTCTGTAGTAATAATTGCTATAGAGTGTTTGTTCAGGGGTCTCCACATCTCTCCAGCTCTGGAGTAAACAGAACATATATATTGAGGTGTTTCAATTCCAAATGTGTCTGCTCTTTATGTTTTTGTTTTCATCACTTCCAATTTCACTTGTTTACTGTGTACACACACACACACACACACACACACACACACACACACACACACACACACACACACACACACACACACACACACACACACACACACACACACACACACACACACACACACACACACACACACACACACCAGACGTCTAGCCTTCTGCAGAGTCACGCCATTAGGATCGGCTGTGTAGTGATATTGTTTAACAGTTGTGAAGTGATGATGGGGGATTCAAGATTCAAGGACGATACACAATAGTTTTGGTTTGGTTTCTAGCAGAAACTCATATGTTGCTTCTCCCTGTGCAGTGTGCTGTACGCACTGTGCTGCAGCCTGACAGCTATACAGAACACGTTCCTCTCCTTCACGCACTGTAAAGAATCAATACCGATACAAGGGGGTGATTTCCTACATGCAGTACTGTACATGCTCTGCTTCTAGGAAGGGGCTGAGCGTGCTTCCTACAGTAAGGAAGAGCAGATCGTGTTTCCAGTCCTCTGCTGAGGTCAAGGACTGAGTGCTCGCACACAGACTGTGTTCACAGTCCGGCTTTTATCCTGCTTATCTGGCGGCTGCACTGAGCATGGACTCTGCTGCTGTGAAAGCATCTGCTCCCACTCATTATCCATTCTCAACCCATTCTGAGCGTAGGTCAATATAGGCGAAAATATTGAAAGGCTAGCGAGTGCCGCGCTATGAGCTTGTAGATCTGCCATTTTTGAAAAATCTTGAAAATGTGTGCAAATATTTGAATATATATATTTTTACATCGAACATTTGTAACTCAAATCTTTGCTTCTGGGGGGTCCCTGGAACAAATTATTTTCAAATGTTAGCTTTAAAAAATATATCGTTGCTCTCCGGCAGAAACCAGCTTCTGTAACTCCATTTTGATGCTTTTGCATTTTTTTTCCATAAATCAGGGCCATTGAACACCCTTTACGTCTGTGTGTTGATAAAACAAATATTGAACAATGGAAAGCATTAAAAAGCGCTTCTGACAAAACCAGCTAACTCCATTGGATCCTCAAACTTTCTGCTAAACCAGCTAAGTCCACCAAAGGGGGGTGGAGTTAGCTGGTTTTGCAGACGCCAGGCTCCACCCCCGTTTGACCTCCAACCTCATTGTGAGCTTGGAGGTCCATTCAGCTGTTCTTATCAATGATGAACAAAACCTCCTAACTCCACTTTTTGTTTTGTTTTTGTCATTTCCTGAAAAGTGAACATTTTGGAGTTAGCTGGTTCCTACCAGACAGCAGAGATATATTTAAAAATTTGCAAAAAAATACACAATAAAAAAATAATAATAGATCTACAAGCTCATAGCGTGGCACTTGTATATCTGCTATTTTTGAATAGCCAAAGAAATCTAAAATAACAGAGATGCGTTCCCGGATTGAATGGGTTAAGAAAAATAGCACATCTTACAAGCCAGCTTGTAGATGTGCTATTTTCGCCGTCATACGACACCATCATACGACAAAGTATAAAATTGGGTTTAAAGTAAGTGGTTAATCTATCAATTCGTATTCAATTTTTCAGTAATGGCCACCGTTGTTTTTCGATTGCGGCCTCCTCACATCTGTGTTTATCTGTTTTCAACCCATTAAAATGGTAAAGGGCAACTTCTCCGACTTTAACCTGAATTCCATTGCTCTTTTGTGAGGAGGACGTGAACATTTCAATGTGTTCTATGCGTCGAGTGCTTGCTCTCTCGTCACAGCGCTGGAGAATCTCGGCCAGTTTAATCCATTGAGACCGGGAACGCATCTGTGTCATTTTAAGATTTCTTTGACTATAAATAGCAGATCTACAAGCTCGTAGTGCGGCACCGAGTGCCGCGCTACGAGCTTGTAGATCTGCTATTTTTGAAAAATCGTGAAAATGTGTACAAATATTTGAATATACATGTATATATACATTTTTAACTCAAATCTTTGCTTCTGGCAGTCCCTGGAGCAAAATATTTTGAGATGGGGGTCCACGGCCAAATACATATCATTTTGTGGGTAAAGTAAAACGGCGCATTTTGGCGCATTCTTTACATACAGTGGGTTGGCAGAGCTTTTCTCCTCCACACAACAGAACCATAGGACAACAATCTGTGTAACATAACCATAACCTGTTAACATGTCGTTGCTATCGTTATTAGTAGCAGTATACTCACGTCTTTCAAACAACCCATGAAGTTGTTGCTGACCGGGGAGCCTGGGAGGTCAGCTGTGCTGAGGCTGCCCCCAATGTAGAAGAGGTCATCGGAGCCCAACATGGTGTAATCCTCCTGAGTGTAGCCTGTAGTGGTCAGGATCCCATCCACCAAGATAGTGACCTTCAGGAATCAGAGAGAGAGAGAGAGAGAGAGAGAGAGAGAGAGAGAGAGAGAGAGAGAGGGGGGAGAGAGAGAGAGAGAGAGAGACAGACACAGAGAGGGAAGATGTCTGAATCAGTCACATAAGGGATCGCCATAAATATTTCACACCTTTTATTTATTTATGAGAGCTGGCGGTCCACCCCCGTTTGTATCGCTTTTTCGGTCCTTTTATTGACAGCAGGAAAGGTGAGAGGGGGGGGGGTGTAAAGTGAGCATGGCAGAAACGTCTCTGCATGGATTTGATGCTATAGGAGAGGTACTTGTAGTTAGTGGTGTAAAGTAACTAAGTACATTTACTCAAGTACTGTACTTAAGTACAATTTTGAGGTATTTTTACTTTACTGGAATATTTCCAGTTTTCAGTACTTTTACTTTTACTCCACTACATCTCAGAGGCAAATATTGCACTTTTACTCCACTACAATTATTTGAAAACTTTAGTTACTAGTTACTTTTTAGATATAAATGATTACAGTATAAGACATACATTAACCACTTTAGCCCTATTTTATACCTAGGCTATTTGAAAATAGACGATCTACAAGCTCCCAACGCGTCGCATCGCGACGCGTTGGGAGCTTGTAGATCTGCTATTTTCAAACATTTTAGTACTTTTACTTTTGATACTCTAAGTACATTATGATACCAATACTTTTGTATTTTTACTCAAGTACATTTTTTATTCCAGACTTTTACTTGTAACGGAGTATTTCTACATTGCAGTATTGATACTTTTACTTAAGTAGAATATCTGAGTACTTTTTCCACCACTGCTTGTAGTTCTGCAAATTCTACCTTCCAAGTGGCTACAGGCACCATGCCTCTGCCTTTGAGTTAACATGAGCTTCGCTCGATGTTGAATCTGCACGAATCGACGCGTTGTGCGCTTGTTTCTATTGTTAAATCCAAAATGTTCACCTGTAATGACATGCCAAAAACCAGGACCCCAGATTGAAAGCGGTCTTTTACACACCAGGGGCGTGGCGAAGAAACAAAACGAAAATCATTGGCAAGTATTTCGCATTAAAACTATTCAGATGCCTCATTCATACAGTTTGAACC
Organism: Gymnoscopelus braueri; assembly: GCF_963280865.1. Taxonomy (NCBI): domain Eukaryota; kingdom Metazoa; phylum Chordata; class Actinopteri; order Myctophiformes; family Myctophidae; genus Gymnoscopelus; species Gymnoscopelus braueri. The sequence goes on along the minus strand of NC_137609.1, from coordinate 45,692,321 downwards.
AGTTTGTGCACAATGTAAAACCTTGCATTGCTTTATTGACGCGTAATATTTACGTTCTGTGTGGATGTACTCATGACAAAAACAACAGTTTGAAAATATATACTTTTGGGGCGAATTAATCGCACAAAAAAAACATAAAACACTCGGGTGTGTCAGAATCCGATTCCTATTTCCGAGTATCTGTTTTATTCGTTTATTTTATTTCATGTATAAATAAATGCACAGCCAATTTTTTGGTGCAACAATAACAACCATGAGCTTTCTACTCTCATAATGCATTAATTTGAGATTAACCACCCTATCTACTTTGTTGTACAGTATGTCGAATAGCTAAAATAGCTATTTTATAGCTAAATTACAAGCAACACAACACATCGCAACTTGTAGATCTGCTATTTTCACATAAAAATAATATTTCCAAAAAGCGTATCCTTGTTGTGACTTTAAATTGGTACAGAGACGAGGGAAATGAATGAACAGAACTGTAAATGAAAACAATATAACAAATAGAAAGAAAAAACTAAAGGTACAGTTGCTCATTAGATAACATGGTGTCCTCTGTAAATTATACAGCCTTCCTTCTGGGTGAATCTATGACACCAGTAACGATTTCCAATACAGGTACAGTATAGGAGACTAAAGACATAATTTCTGGAAAATTGTAATGGGAGAAGCTTATTTCTTAAACCATTAAAAACGGGAAAGCATCGGTGTCATTTTAGATTTTAGCGTTGGCTATTCAAAACTAGCAGATCTACAAGCTCACAGCTGCGAGCTTGTAGATCTGCTATTTTTGAACATTTTTAGAAAAATCTTGAAAGTGTTTGAAAAATGTTGAATCTTTTTGAATTACGAAACAGTTTGAGAACTACTGATTAATGGTCTTAATGGATTTTTTTAAGGAGTTATTCTTCTTTTGCCTGTTCTGTTCACTGCTTTAAAGACACCTTGTGACAATCAGTGTAATTTAGTTAATTCTCCAACCTCAATGGTAATCAATGTCAGAAAACAATATTTCGCAACGGGTTTAATCTAAATCCGGCTCTGCAATGTTAAAGTTGTACAATGCAGAATCCCAAATAACGATTTTTAGCAACCTCTGCTGGTCACTACCGTCACTGCATACAATTTCCGTAATCCTCGATTACCCAGAATTCCATTCGTTTTCACCGGAAGCCGGAAGCATTTCAAAAATCGATCTTTTAATTGTTTTATACTATCTACGGATCGTTTCTCTTAGCCAGTGGAGCATTAGTTACCATGAGCTGTGCTTTCTTTTTCTGTTCTTTTTCGATCTTCCAATCCTACATTCTCTTAACATCAGCGTGAGGTTCCTTTTAGTTATTACCGCGGTAGTTCCTGGCCAAACAGGAAACCGTTGCGGTAGTTCCTGGGGACGTCGGCCACGACGTCATGAAATTCATGGAGTGGGTGTTGTGAAACTTTTGCCACTGACAAAAGATATACAATTTAACTTTAGTTTTGTTGAAAACGTTACCTAGTATTACTTTAAGAGATGTGAGTGAGAGAAAGCGCAGTGTCAATCAATGTAAATTGACTTCATCAGCGTGGCAATTATGAAATGGGCGCTGAGAGACGGATGCTTTCAGCGGGAATAATTTCAAAACGTTTTAGCCCCGTAATTAGAACAGAGTTTCATTTCAATTAGTGGGGGAAGGTGAGCCTTGCTAAGTGAGGTTACGGGAGGATAACTTTCAAACATTTCCGCACCACAATTCCCCAGGCGACTATCTGAGTGGAGAGAGGTGCAGGCCCATTCACTTTGAGAAGCTGCCCCATTATCACTGGCATTTATCAGATCCTCCAGACAGATAATAGCTTAACGTACACTCGCATTGCCTGCTGATGTCATTTAAAGCAGGCGCTAAGATTGAGGGCACGATTTGGAAGAAGAAATTGATAGGAAACGGTATGTGTATATAGAGTGTACACTGTGTTTGTTTGTGTGTGTGCGTGCGTGCGTGCGTGGTGCACCAGAGATACGTTATATGTATGGATACATATTTATGAATGAGGGTCAAAGAAAGGGGAGGGTAGGAGCAAGCAAGCGTCGTAGATAGGGACGATAGAAGTGTAGATAACATTAGCGACAGGACGAATTCCACCCTGACAAAATGAACCACCGGATCTTCTAAAATGTTTCCAGTGTCTCTGTGGCAGGAGGCGCATTTCGCCCCGTATCTACATGTCAGCGAGGTAACTTATCTGAGGGGAAAGCAATCTACACAGGGATCAAATGCATGGCTTGAAAGCCAGAGCGAGGCGGCAAGCATTGGATTGTTGCTCCACTGGGAGTAGAGCTAAGGGGGGCCAGGGGGTGTAAGGAAATAAGAGGAGACGAAAGAGGACGGCTGAGAGTCATACGCAGGTTAGACTGATAGGTCAAAGGATCCGTTGGCGACCGAGGACAATCCTGTATTGGTTTGATGAATCTACTGTAATCATCACATCATCAAATGCATAGTATTTAGCATTTAATCATCTAAATTTGAGTATAAATGTTCTATTCATGTGTTTTTTTTTGTATATGTTCCTCTAATTTAAAACATACAATTCCTTGCAATGGGCAAACAATTTGTGGACAGTGACAATGAGATGTAGGTTTGGTGCATTTGGAGCGGAAAATATAAGAGAAAATTAAGAGAATGTTGCTTATGTTGTTGTTGTTGTTTTTTTTACAAGTTTACTGTATGTATACAGGGACTGAGCACATCAATGGACGTTGTTGTTAATGTGTCACTATTATTCAGTTGGATAGGTTTTAACTATAGTCTGTGAGAAAAATGGAAAGGCCATTAAAATACAGGTAATCAGAGCAAAACAGTCATGGTGAACATAACGAGGTCACAAAACGACATCACTCTTCAGTGAGCACAAATATCACTGAAGTGGCATGGCAGACGAGGGAAGACAACAGCATACGGTTAATATGACTTTAAGCGGACAAGTTTAGCCATGCACAGCACAGTGTACAAAGCTAAACGGATAACAATGACGTGTAAAGAGGGAGACGGAGGAAGTCGACTGGCTAGTACGCATATAAGTCAAATTGCATGCCCGCACAGACCTGATTGCGTTTAGCCAGCATTTTGAAGCGGCCAGTGCACTGAGTGAGTTATAAGTAGTAAGTAAGTACTGTAGTACAATGACATATGATGAGTGTTCCCAACCTGAGAGGCTCTTACTGAGAAGGAAGTCTGACCAAAAGCGATTTGCCTCTAATAATGTCTCTTCACATGGCGGACCTGTTACTCTTGAGTTCTTTGTGTGATGAAGGTGTTAAGTGGAAGATGTGCAAGGCCATGAAGGACTTTGCATTATCAGACTGATCCTAGGACATTTTATGAAAATGTCCCAGCTTAACCACTTGGAACACTTGCATGCCTATTCTGGGCATGTCATAATCGGTGAGCAATCGGCCGGAAATAGGCAAACATTCAGTATTTTCGGTGAAAATATCTGTGAGATCTACCATCTCGCTGAGCTTGTAGATCGGCTATTTTTTTTCGGCAAATAAATGTTGTGTAAAGGGGGGAAAGGAGAGGGTCAAGGATAGAGCCCTGGGGAGCCACGCCATGGTCAACAAAGTATAGGGTTTAAGTCGTTAAAAGGCCATATTTAGTTAAGATGTTGTGATGATGATGTTGGCTTTGTAGTTTAATATCTAATATAATTACAGTGTATAGTAAATTAACAGTGGTGGAAAGTAACTAAGTACATTTACTTAAGTACTGTACTTAAGTAAAATTTTGAGGTATTTGTACTTTACTTGAGTATTTCCAATTTCCAATACTTTTACTTCACTACAATTATTTGAAAACTTTAGTTACTAGTTACTTTGCAGATGTAAATTATGATGTTATAAAACATACATTAACTATTTTATACCTACCCACACAATATATGTCCTGATGAAGGTCCGAACAGGCCGAAACGTTGACGAGCAATAAAATACCAAGCAGAACTTTTTGCAACTTCACCAGTGTGCAGACTCTACTCTTTTTTTACAGTGAAATTTCAGACCTTTACATCATGAGGCACAAATAGCAACTCTGTAATAATAGACGTTTAGATTGGCATGTTTTCGTAGGTGTTGAGGAAGTATCTCTTAATCATCTTATGACTCACTCGCATTGCGGAGAAGTGAAAAAGGGCAAAATACACAACATAAATGTCAGTGTTACAGTACATAGATAGACAATGCAATCGGTGGTATAATGTAGTCTTATGCAAGACAATAAATGTCAAATCATTAAATGATATGCACAGTGAACCCGTTTATCCAGCATTGTGATTTGCATTCTGATGCACTAGGTTTGGCTTATCATAATAAGAAATGCTACTGTAGCTCACATGGAGACAAAATAAAATGTTCTTTTGTGTTGTTGTTGCTAAATTTGGGATATGATTGAAAGAAAAACAAAAAAACAAAAAAAAAACATTAAAGTCAACTTTGATTTTAAGGCCATCATCTGGTGATGATTCTGAACAAAGAAAGAAAATAAATGTGTTTTGGGAGAAGAAAAAACAAAACAAAAAACAATGCCATTCGAACAATGTTATTTATCATGCCATGCCTGTGTACCACATTGAAAGCCAGGATAGGAGATAGGAGACAAACTGAAGAAAAAGAAAAGAAAAAAAAGAAAAGAAAAGAAAAGAAAAGAAAAGAAAAGAAAAGAAAAGAAAAGAAAAGAAAAGAAAAGAAAAGAAAAGAAAAGAAAAGAAAAGAAAAGAAAAGAAAAAGAAAATAACAAATATATCCTGAGCCTTTAGTTTATCGTATCATCAACTCAAAATATCACTGGAAATGCACAAAATACTATACTGTTGAGAGAGGCAAGCCGTTATAGGGCCTCAAAGTCCAATCAAATTATATTGAATATCTGAAGCACAAATCAAAAATCAAAATTGCAGTTTAGTACCCGGGTATCTCATCGCTTGAAAATGCAGCAGTCTTGGATGTTGCAGATATATATACAGGAGAAGACAAGATAATGTTCGTCTCGCTTAGCCAGAGATTTCTCCACACTTGGTCTAATCACAGGGCTAGCACAGAAAAAGTCTGGCTGAACCCATTATCCAGCCCAGACAGAGGGGGTGGAACAAAAAAAAGAAATCGAGTCACTATTTCTATTACTGGAAACCAATAATGTCCAACGGATTGTCCATAAGGATATTAAAGCCCTCGTTGTACTTATTTTGTACGCGGTGTTAAGCACCAAAAACTACAGATCTACAAGCTCACGACCTTGTAGATGTGCTGTTTATGGGGCGCTGCAGAATATAGTGTCAGGGAGGGGATAATGTTACAGAACCCATATGCACAGGGGAGACGTAGGCTGACATACTGTGTACAGTATGGTGGCATAGCGTTAAAACCAAGTTGAGTGCAGACAGGACTGCAATGGATAAATCGCTGCATCCCGGAATTTCCAGGAGTATATGGCGTGCTATCATTAGCGAGGATTGCCAACAGAGCTTGTTGGCACAATAGGACATTTTTTGTCCCTGTTCTTTTCATCCCATTGGCCAACATCCAGTAAAAAGTTGATCAAGATAAAGCTGCGATTCGTAACTTTTATGTCCTGGTCGGGATTCATGATTGCCCACATTTCTGCTGTTGTATCACTTGTCCACTTTAGTATTCTATCTTATTTAAATGCCACTGTATTTTAGTCTGTTCTTAAAACACAAGTCTAGTTTTATTCATACAGTACATTGCACATTAACTTACTGTACTTGTTGTGTATTTGTTTTTACCTGGTATTTGCCTTACATTCTGTGCTATTGTGTTTTTAATATTAAATGTCAGGGACTAAGGTTGAAAATTTGCATTCTTGCTAACTCCTAATGTATATATTTACACTGCATTCCTAACTGTACTGTACAATAAGTAAGGGATAATCGTCGCCGTACGCTTACCCCCTTCAGGATGAGTAAACACCTCGGCTTCGCCTCGATGTTTAATCATCCTGTCGGGTGTTATTTCTCAACAACTACCGGTGAGGCGACAATTATCCCGCTTATTACACAGCTAATTAATAAATAAATAAATACATTGACCCAAAAGTAACAACAACAAAAAGTGTTTCCTTGCTTTCATTCACGGTAATGAAAGTAATCCATAAGTGTTGCACTGGCCGTCTGTCCAGCGCAACACTGTCGCCTCAGAAAACAAGGAAGTGTTGATCAAATAGAATCAGTTTTTGGTTACTGCATTGTGTATTTCTCGCTTCAAATGTTTTCAAAAACATTCTTGAGAGCAATATTTAGCTGTACATTGTGCGTTTGTTTGGCTGTCATGTTGGATACAGCATAAAATTCAAGCAGCGCAGCAGGTGCTCTGAGTCTTTGATTTGACAGCGGTCTGTTATAGGGCTCATCTGTAAGTATCCAGAAATAACACACCGCTGTATTCAGTGATTGACCAATCAGAATCAAGCATTCAACCAAGCATTGTAATAATGTACTGTATTTGAAGGCCTTGTTCATCAATATGTACTGTCCCTCTCATATAAACAAATTAACCCATTTAGACATGAGGCCGATTCTAAAAACACCTTCTAAATCCTATACGTTTTCTGAAAAACGTATCAAACTTATTCAAAGTATACATTTTTTAAATCATGTTGCTATATATCGTTGCTGTCGGGTGGAAACCTTGTACTGTATGTCCAAAACCGTTTCTTTTTTATTATCATTTTAAAAACAATTTAAAATAGTGAAAATAGCTGATTTACAAGCACACAACGCCTCGCGATCTGCTATTTCCCCTACTTTTGTGCAAGACTCTTGTATGATGCAGTAGGGATTTAATTTACGAAAAAACATACAAATGTGAAACTTGGAGATACGAGACTTCCGCCCGACAGTGACACTGTATAGTAACAACTAAAATGACACAGACACTTTCCCAGATTGAAAGGTATAACAACGTATTGGCTTTCCAGGTCTAAATGGGTTAAGTAAAAAACCTGAACACATGATATACATACATTTTCAGTAGAAGAGCAGATAGACCAGCCACTGCAGCTGTGTTAGTTACGTACATTGTTTTAACATACTGTACCATGCAGATTGGTTAAAATAACATTGTATTCACTATAGAAATTAATGGATTGTAGCTTTAATACAGATGCATGTCTACATATTTGTACATGTGATGATTACTGCGGCATTTTTGTTCTTTCCTTAAGATGGACTGTATGGATTGATTATTATCAAGCTCCCTCCAAAGTTGTTGAAAGTTATATGGATTTTTTAAATTTTATTTAGTGTGTTGAGAAGCCCTAGCTTTGTGTTACAGGTAGTACTACTACTAATAATAATAATATAAAAAAAAAACATTATTACTTCAAGCTCAATATACATGTAGGTGGATCTATTCTATGCAGTAATTACATCTCCTGTACTTGAATGAGGAGCCATGGAGTATTTGTTTTCTATGACTTCTATCTAATGTGATACTTTCTATATACAGTATTATGCACAGTACATACATAATCTGAGTCATACCCTTGTATCCTATTCTGTAATTGCTAATCATTAAGTTGATGAGCTCATAATGTATAACCCAGGTGTGTGCACTCAATAACTGCAGAACTGATGTTATATTGAAATGTTTTATTTTCCTCATCTTTCTTTTTCTTGAATTTTTAAATATCAATTTTTTTTGGACCGTAGCAATCTTTGTAACCAACAAAGTCTTCTCAGGAATTACTGAAGAGTGCAAACTTTAAAGAACTTTCATTACTAGAACATTCACGAATTAATTGCTGGTAGTACTAATGCAGGAAAAAGGCTTACTACAGAGGCTGTATTACAAATTGATGCGAGCACGGCTCCAATTGCACTGTCTAGAAAATGTCCTTTACATTTGTGGAGTATACCAGTATTCACAGAAATGTTCTTCATGCACTTTGATTCAGTTAGCATAGGTAAGCATACAGTACAACGAGTGTGTTTTGTACCTATGCCAACTAAATAAAAGAGCATAAAGAACATTTTCGTGAGTGGCTGCTCTTCTTTACTACAGCGGCTACTGGCTACCATTGTTGCAAAATAATACAAACACTTAAAAGTTTTACAGCAACATTAGAGTGCCTCAAATTGCAGTGCCTTGTCATCTAATATAGCCAATAGGAGTATATAATGTGCTTCAAACAATTTCTGTTTTTCATATTCCTGTGTGCTCCTAAGTGCTCAAATCAGCAAGTCAAATTAGAACATGTAAAGCCCTCCATGAAGGACAATTTTCATAATCCGGCTCTCAGTGCAAGGTACATGTAGGTGAACTGCTCCCAGTGGTGTTTGGTGGTAAATTTGGAGAGCAACTGGAGAGTGGTCAACACAGCAGTGTTGCTAATGCAGCACAACATTGGTACATTATGACATTTATATTAATTTGTTGGAGGGAAGAGGGAAGCTAAACTTATATTGATGTTTTGTCCGACGGACAATGTTGTTCATCGTGAAACCTTGTAGCCAGGTTTGACTTAAATGAAACGCTACAGACATAAGAGGAATAATACTGCTGTGCAGCCAACAACAACATGACATGACAGGTAAAGTGATGACTAATGCACTGTGATAACCCAATTTCTCTTGAATGATTGCTACAATATTGGTTCACCTCACTGTCATCCGAATAATACAAAACAATGGCTGACAGCTAATTGTTTGGGTGCCTCGGGTGTCTTATGGCACAATGCAATTTCTGACAACGCAGTGAGTTGAAATGGCCAAAGCATTAAGGCGTGATAGTAATGTATGGATGAAGTCTTTTGTGTCGTCCATCTACAATTTAATAGGAATCACACACAAAAGAAATCAGACCCTCAGACCATGATTCTTAATGACAATGACGAAAAAGCAATATCCTTCATAACGCAGCGGTCAATGACCTTTGTGTTACGAGTTTTGTGGAAGAAAATGGAATCTAGAATTATCTAGCGAAGAACAGGCTCCCATAATAATAATAATCATACTAATAGGAAATATGGCATCTAGGCAGCAGTTGTTCTGCATGTACTCACAATCGCGATAATTAAATGCTCATTAAGTGTACCTTAAGACGTTGTGCTATTCACTGAGGTACAAATGATGACAAATGGAGAGCGAGCGAGAAAAAAATGTAATTGTGATGATAAAGTAAACATTGTAATTTGCTTGTTTTTCATTAGCTTTGTTTTCCAGTTCTGGGAGATGAACTGATAAGTCCCAGGCAGCAACTAATTCAATCACAGCATGACTCTATAGCAGGTCTCTCATGAATACGTCCGATAGGAAACATTTCTTGGCAAACAAGTGCCGACATAATGACCGTGTTGCTGTGAAAACAATGCAATCCCCCCCCCCGCTCCCTTGATGAAGTGCAAGCCACTATTTTAATGAATTGAAAAGCGCATGGGTGCGAGTGAGTGAGTGAGTGAGTGTGTGCAAGTTTTTGTACCTGGCGGAGGTTGCGTGTCACGCGGACATCGTGCCAGGCGTTGTCATTGAACTTGCCATTGGCGGGTTCCACCAGGGCCTCGAAGGCGCCGGAGCCGAGGTTGATGACCAGCCACACCGCACCGTTCCTCAGGGACAAGTTGACGTAATCGGCCGACTTCCCCGTGTGCAGCAGGAGGCCGTTCCTCTGCAGCGTGCGAAAGGACAGCGTGATCTCGTCCAGACTGCTCTGTATGGGCGTCTGTGACAGGTTGTAGCTGAAGAACTCGTTCCCTTTGAAGGTGGCCACAGACTCCTCCTGCCCTGGGGAGGAACAGCAGGAAAGGACAAACATCTCAGAGACCGACGTTTCCAAAATCGTCGGGCTCAAGTTTAGCTTACCTTTATCAACAAACGTACTGCCATGTTGAGGGAGAATGGTGCATTTAGTAACTACCACTGGACTACAATGGAGGAGAAAACATGGAGATAGAAAGGGCCTTTTCAACAGTAATCTCATCAGTAGCGATCTTGTAGAGTTCTTCCTCATTTGTGCTAATGCTGCACTCCCTAAGAGAACACATGCATCTCACACGTTATGCGGTAAAGAAGGCTTACAGCATACTGATGACTCTCACCCAGTGGAACAAGAACCCAACGGTTGGTCTGGAAATAACCTGACAGGGAAGTGGACAGAGAACAACTTCAGGGCCACCCCGGTGTTCCAACCAATTATTGTGTGTATCACGTATACTGTAGGGTAAGCAAACACCTTACTGTAACACTATGGGTTTGCATCCAGTTCATGACCTGCGTTGTCTCTTCTGCTCACTCTAAACCTTTCTTTTAGTCCAGGAATGCTGGTACAATGTTGTTCCTGAACTGCTGAGTGGGCGATTTCAAAATATCAGGGTCAGGCGTCCCAGGAGCCTGTTGCTGTTGAGAATTAATTTGAGTTTGGAGATTTGGGTGATATTCTGTGTGTTACAGTACGTACAGTAAGTGTACAGTATGTGCACTTGGCATTACACAGGTGAATGTACAGTACTTGTAGGTCTGAATGGTGTGGATAAGATTGGTTCTTGGATGCCACCGTTTTTTTTTTTGCTGAGTCCTCTGAAAGTGTTTTGGATCTAATTCAATGAAAACTTTGATGGGGAGGTGTGAGCTGCGAAAAAGCTGCTCTCAGCCACTGTGCATTATCTCAAACATCCAACGTTTCTGGACAAGGCATAGTCAACATTACATCCAGTGCACTGGCAAACACCTGGCCGATGTTATTTTCAACCAAGGATTTGTATCATGATGATTGAACGGTGCAAAAACAAAAGAAAAAAGTCACAGTATATTGATGATATAACACAAGGCATTGAACATGCAGTCAATTGTCAGTAAAAAAAAAGTTCTCTTTGGGATATCTTTAATGCACATGAAATAATACAAACAATTCTACACTTGTGTCTATGAGAGTACATTTATCTGGTGAGTTCTGTTTATCAAATCCTTACAGTCGATTTATGATAATGTTTTTGAAGTTTCCAACTCAGCAGTGACAATTATTCACATTTAATAGCAAACCTACATGCAGGCCTTTATTGGTTATAAACAACTGCTTAGTTGTTGTTGTTGGATCATTTGTCAAGTACATTTGCACATACCTGAAATTAGGAGCAGTGGATGCTATTAACACAGCACCGGGGAAGCAGTTAGGCGTTAATGTCATATTCAGGCACACTTCGGCACATAGACTGGGTGAGCTGAGGGTCAAACCGGGCGACCTTCCGATTCCCAGATGGCCTCTCTGCCCACTCAGCTATACACCCTGCATTAAAAACATCAACAACCTGGTGAAAAGCGTTGCATGGATGTTGACAATGTGGTACAGCCAACAATCCACCAAAGTAAAACTTCTCTAACATGAAACCATTTAAAAAGTGTACGCAAACATTTGAGTGGAACCAGAACCACAGCACTGAAATGCAGTGTCGATGTCGTCGACTAAAACTATGACGAAAAATGTTCGTCGACTACCTTTTTTCACTGCCGAAAACTAAATAAAAACCAGATAAAAACTAAGCTATGATGACTAAAACTAAGACTAAATATATTGACAATTTCGTCAACATATAAAAACTAGACTAAAATGTCAGTGAGGGACTAGTGGAGAAGAGATCCAGTAGAACTAAGACAAGTCATTTTATGGTTGGTTGCGATAGGGTGTGCATGCTGAAAATAGCCGATCTACAAGCTCACAACGCGTCGCGCTGCGACGCGTTGTGAGCTTGTAGATCGGCTATTTTCAGCATGCAACCAAGTGTAAAATCAGCCGTTACGAGTTACGACGCCATCAAGGCACCGCCAAAATACATTTTAGTCGACTAAATCAACTGTAGATTTAGTCGACTATAATCTTATGATATTTTGTCGACTAAAACTAGACAAAAGCAAAAACATTTCAGATGACTAAAATATGGAATTTTATTCAAAAGACTAAAACTAAATCAAAATGTGTCAAAATCAACATTACTGAAATGCAGTAGTACACACAGTATAATACACTAACAGCCTGTCTGCTGTCAATATCTGTTCCTTCCTTCCTTTCTTCCAAAAGGAATCCTGGCGTATTGTGCATGCATCTAAAGACAAGGTTTTCAATTGTCAAGTTGGATAAAGCACATTAGTCCTGGATTTGCTTACATTATGGTATGTGTTCCTTCACCTTTAGGCGATGGATGACAGGCATCATGGCATTATACAAGTCATTAAAAATCATCAGAAAAGCTGATGGTTATTGTACAGTAGATGAAATAAGCGTTTTGATCACGTCAAGGCTCCCGTCATCACCATTACAGATGCCTAGTTTAAATGTCTTTGGCTAAAACTTGGTTGTCAATTATGCCTGCCTCCAAAAAAAAAACAATACGCTCTCTTTTGTTCGTTTAAATTCACCGTGGAAAGTGTGGAGCCTTTGCCAATAATAATCCTCTGGCAAAAACAATGAAAGGAACAAAGAATAACTTTCACTCGAAGAACCGTGGAAAATCGTAACAAGAGCATCTTCCTAATAGCATTGGCCGTGCTTCATCGTTTGCCTGGAGTGTTTTCTTACTGTTTGAAAAGAACTTTCATTTTGCAATCAATAACTGTCCAGGATCTGTCATTAACTGATGCCTTAAATCGCGCAGTTTTATTACATTTACACCTCCTTAAGACTCAGAAGTGGGGAACAGATTCTGACAGGTGTTGGGGAGGGGTATTTATGACAGATAATAAGGTTGAAGCGGTAGAATAACTTACAGTATTTAGCAGCATAATTTTGGCAGCATACGCATGAGTCTTCGAGAAGCTCATATGAGTGAATAATGTTATCTTTTGGCTTGGTTCAACCCAATCACCATTTCTCAAAGTGATAAACTCTATCCTTAAGCTAGTCTCCATAGTACCAAGACTTTAATCTATTATGTCATACTGATGTACAGCCCAGGGCCTCTCCTGTGATGATGAATGGCTGAATGTCTTTGGGGAATCGTACAATATTTTTTTCTCAGAGCTTTTCTGTCCAAATGAGGCTTGTAGGAGTGTTATCTGTTCTAAAGCAGAAAAAAATGGACCCTCACGCCCAGAAGGAATCTCACGAGGGGTGCTGTGGCATCATGTCCCTGGTGATTCTGTTTCTAGGGAGTTGGTCACCGATGTGATACACGGTATTATAGACGAGGATGTTGGCGTTCAATGCACCCTCTCAGACAAAACCACAAAAAAACGGTAGTAAAAAGGGGTGAATTCTGTGGGGTTTATAAATATCTATCCAATAAAAAGTATTAACAAGAGCTTGTGACTACAACAATAACTACACTGGATTCATTGGAACAACGGTTGTTTTTTTTCCCTCCAATTTCCTGAAAAATAACAGTTTGGGTAATATAAGGCATTGGTTCTCAAAGTGGGGTCCGGGGACCCCCAGGGGTCCTTGAGGGAGTTCCAGGGGGTCCCCAGCTAAATGATGGATAGTTGGGAACCAAATGGACCCTTATGGGTCTGTAACTCTGAGAGTGTACAAATGGAACCAAATGGACCCTAACGGGTCCATTTGGTTCCATTTGTACACACTCAGAGTTAAATTAACATTGATTTTACAATATCATTTGGGGTCCCAGAGATAGAAATGCCATTACATGGCGGTCCGTAGCCTAATGGATGTCAAACTGGGGGTCTTTGAGATGAAAATGGTTGAGAATCACTCCGTACAAATCTTCTCTTATGGGGGTCCCTGGCATATCTTTTCTAATGGGGGGTCCACGCACAGGCTAATAATAAGTGTCAATTTGGGGGTCCTTGACATGAAAAGGTTTGAGAACCACTGATATAAGGTTTCCAACCCGCCAGTGACCATGTGAACGTGTACCCCTTCCATAAAAGTGGGCATGCAGCACATCCCTGGTGTGACACCAACGCTATTTTCAGTCTCTGAGGGAGAGAGAATAAGTGTGAATGTTCACAAAATTAATGCAGAATGTCACATTGCGGGTGTCAGGCGGAAAACTTGTATATTTCATCTTTTTTTTATGTTTATTTAATAAATTAATGTCCTATTTTATATTCAAGTATGACAGTGTTGTGCGCAAGTAGCAAAAATGGATACAAGCGCGACAAGCTCTACACGTACTGTGTAGCTCTACTATAATTAAACATTTTAGCCTATAATGCCATGCCCAAAATAGGAATGCCAGGTTGAAAGTGTGTCTGCAGGTTTTTATAAATAATTTAACCACTGAAATGTATTAACCAGAGATTGTGCCTAGATACTGCATTAGCTCATTGTAACACAGGTTCTTTTTTTACATTTCCTGAAAAGTAACAGTTCTGGTAATACAAGGTTTTTCCACCGGACGCCGACACAACATCTAGTGTACAAATGAGTTTATGGAGAGTTCTTATACATTATGAAAATAATGAACGTGAAAAACTGACCATGCAGATGAGTGTGACCTGAATAAATAAAAGCTGATAACTGAGCTGAGGTCAGTTCAGTTATTCTCCAGTCTATTGAAATGCAAATCAACATTGACAATCAATAGTGTGTTCTATAGTCTTATACTGTAATTGCAAACATCATACGTTTAGAAAAAATTAAATAAAACAGTCATGGATACAGTGTGTGGATTATTTGCATGTCATTATACTGTACGGAAGCAATTTCTAAGGGGAGGGATATTTTGATCTGGTGGAAACAGATGTAATGTGGTTTGAACATATGAAACAGTGTAATGAATGGCAATAATAAACACACCAGAATGACTTAATACCCCACATATTCAACTGTGAATGAAAACCAAACGTTTGGGGGGGGGGGGTATTTATAAATGATGTATTTAGAAATAATAATAACTTTCTTTGTTCAATATTGCAGTAAATCTTTTACAGCATGCATAACAATTGATAAGGGGTATTTGCATATCAGTCTCGTACATCTTTCCTATCTGCTATCTGTATATAATATGCCAAGCTTATACGTACATTGTACATGCTGACCTATTTTTATAATCCTATTAGTATAAAACAACATTTTTTTGTCCTTGTTTTTCTTTTGGGAAAACCCTCCCTACTGTTTCAGCATTTATGGCTTTAAGTGTTCATGTTTCTTTGACTGCATCCATTCAAGCATGATGTCTGTCCCTGGTGGGGTTCACCTACAGTATTATATTAATATGGGTAGTGTACTACATCTGGGCTTACTACATCCTAACCTAGCCTGGAAACCAGACTAATCTGGCAATAAAGAAAATTAAATGCCCTTGGCACATTTGGTCTAGCCCCGCTCGGTTGTGATTGGATTTAGCTGCCCCCTAAGTTGTGGGGCACCAATCAGGGCCCAGTATGCAAATGAAGGGGAGGGTTTATCACCAGAGGCATTTTTTTAAATCAGCCTCTTGGAAATGCAGGTTCCACACAGAGATTCCAGACTAATATCTATGCAATATCTACGCAGTGATATAGTCAAATCCTAACCACTTAAGCCCTATATACGTTTATATACCGTAGTTGTATGTCAAATAATGAAAACGTCAGACCTACACGCTGTGTCACAACGTGAGCTATAGCATGCCGCGAATGCTATTTTCGCAATATGTTCATTTTCACTAAATGTTCTTCTCTTTTTGCTCAATGTTCTTCCATTTTTGCAGAATGTTCTTCCATTTTTGCTGAATGTTTTTTTCCCCCGAATGTTCTTCCATTTTTGCCAAAAGTTCTTCTGTTTTTGCCTACTATGAATATTCAGGGATGCTAATCCAAAAAAAGAATAAAAAACTATAAAGAAAAAAGAAAAAAAAAAGAATAAGGATTCTAGGGCTCATGTGGTTAAACTGTAAAAGAGTCCAAGAAAATGCATGCATTCAAATAGAGTCACAGCAGGTGGTGGATTAAAGAAACGCAGTGGTGAAAAGAGATGATATCCACACATTGTTTAGAATGCTCCCAAGCTGAATTTAATGTGCCTCACTGCACATTAACCTTGCCGCACATTAAATTCACCTTGTGAGCACTCTAAACAGTGTGTGGTTATCATCTCTTTTCGTTAAAACTGTAAAATACCCATCTGTCCTTTTTCTGTGTTCATTTCTTTTGTCTTTGTGCACATTTTCTGAAAGCATATGGGTGTAACGGAGCAGCACCACCAGAAATCAAGGGGCCAGTGAAGCCCCCACAATCGCTGGAATTACTGTACATCTCTTTCAAGCGAGACATATGGCTTTAAAAAAAAAATGAAAATATTAAATAGTTTGAAATGGATTTATATGTTTTTAAGGGAGCAAAAATGAAAATATGCTGACACAAACTGTAGATTCATAAATGTGATAACATACTGAACCGCAAAACTCGCAAATCACAAGTCTTAAAGTAATACAATGCAGAATCCCAAATAACGATTTTTAGCAACCTCTGCTGGTCACTACCGTCACTGCATTCAATTTCCGTAATCCTCGATTACCCAGAATTCCATTCGTTTTCACCGGAAGCCGGAAGCGTTTCAAAAAGCGATCTTTTAATTGTTTTATACTATCTACGGATCGTTTCTCTTAGCCAGTGGAGCATTAGTTACCATGAGCTGTGCTTTCTTTTTCTGTTCTTTTTCGATCTTCCAATCCTACATTATCTTAACATCAGCGTGAGGTTCCTTTTTGTTATAGCGCGGTAGTTCCTGGCCAAACAGGAAACCGTTGCGGTAGTTCCTGGGGACGTCGGCCACGACGTCATGACGTTGGCCAGGAACGTCATTTTCCCGGGAAGGTCCCCCCAGTCCACTTTCAATAGAAAATATATAAATAAAAGGCTTCCGGGGGTGAAATTCACGGAGTGGGTGTTGTGAAACTTTTGCCACTCGCAAAAGATATACAATTTAACTTTAGTTTTGTTGAAAACGTTACCTAGTATTACTTTAATGTCTGTGTGCACATTCAAGTCGGTCCAAGCTGTTTTTACTTGCCAACGATTGCCAACGCATTCGTGTAGCCATGAAGAGTTGCCGAATGAGCATGCCGGATTTGAAAATAACATGTTTTGGGTGATGGGATCGGTACATTCCTACTGAATTTGATGGTAAATATGTCAAGCGGTCTAGCAGACCAGTCTGTCTATTTTCTCTCTCCCCATCTCTCCCCATCTCTCCCCATCTCACGCGCTCGCGCGCACACACACACACACACACACACACACACACACACACACACACACACACACACACACACACACACACACACACACACACACACACACACACACACACACACACACACACACACACACACACACACACACACACACACACACACGTCTAATGTCTCTTTCCTGAGACTATGCTGGCATGCTCTGCCAACTTTCAGATATAGCTGTGTACATCTCATCCTACATGCCATTACTTTTCAGTTTCATGTACAATTGACTGTCAGCGTGTGCAGTCGTAATGTCGATGACATTTCGGATCTTTCTGTGACTGCAGGGACAGTGAAAATGCAACACATATCAAATCGCAACCTTTGATCAACTGCATGGTGATACGGACATAATTGACACAAGGCATTGTCTCTTACACTGTGTATGAGAGAGACAGAGGCAAACTGTAGAGTTGATGTACAGCACAACCAGTGGTGGAAAAAGTACTCAAATTCTTTACTTAAGTAAAAGTATCAATACTGCAATATAGAAATACTCTGTTACAAGCAAAAGTCCAGAATAAAAAATGGACTTGAGTAAAAGTACAAAAGTATTGGCATCAAAATGTACTTAAAGTACCAAAAGTAAAAGTAATAAAATATTTGAAAATAGCAGATCTACAAGCTCACAACGCGTCGCGATGCGACGCGTTGTGGGCTTGTAGATCGGCTATTTTCAAATAGCCTATGTATAAAATAAGGCTAAAGTGGTTAATGTATGTTTTATAATATAAAAATGTATATCTGAAAAGTAACTAGTAACTAAAGTTTTCAAATAATTGTAGTGGAGTAAAAGTACAATATTTGCCTCTGAGATGTAGTGGAGTAGAGGTACTGAACTGAAAATTGGAAATACTCCAGTAAAGTAAAAATACCTCAAAATTGTACTTAAGTACTTGAGTACATGTACTTAGTTACTTTCCACCACTGGTACAGCACAACTGCTAATCGCATGCAGTGCTAACTTTCATGGCTGTATCATTATTAGGGCTTGCCTCCTGGCGAAGCACACCTTTCTAGTTGGTGTTAGGGGTGTGCTAATTTCACGAAACGATACGATACGATATTGGGAACACAACTTCGATACGATTTCGATACGATACGATACGCACTTTTTTATTATGAAAATATATGGGGGAGGAAAAAAAGCAAATGCAAACAAATATTTCTGTTTTTGCATTATTCAAACATGCAAACGTGTAGCTTTTCAGCTTCCACTAGCCGTTTTGAATCCAAATAGGGCAATAGTGTGACACCTGACCCGAAAAAAAACAACATGTTGTCACCCTTTTCACCTCGGGGCTGTTTGCATGCCTGATTATTATTTTTTCAAAACGATATTTCTTTTTTCCAAAACGATACATATCGTCACGAAAACGTATCGCGATATATCGCGGGACGATATATCGGCACACCCCTAGTTGGTGTATATTATAACGTACTGTCTGCAGAGCAGGACACAGGTAAAAAGGTTTACAGCATACTGGGCAATTCAGTGCCATATGAGCTGAGACCACAGTCAAAATAAGTAAAAAGAAAAATGCTCTTATTGTATTGTCATACTGTATGTCATTATGTGGTAAACCCCACCCATGTGGTACTTCAGACCGATGAAAACTAACGCAAAAAATAATGTATTCATAGTTTAAACTTAAATGTATCTATTTATTTTTCTCAGTAAAGGACGGCAGGAGCATTTTTTCCCACTAGGCTTTTTAGGATCCTCGTTTCCTTGCTGTGTACTAGTTAAACCAGTTGACGTGCTATTTCTGTACCGGCACATATGCTTAAATTTCACATCCCAGTGAGTGCACTACAGTTGAAAAGTGCTATTAAAAATGCATCAAAAACTCAGTTCATGTCTCTCCTAGTATTTCCATCATTGCAAATCAGCTCACTCTATTTACAAAAAAGCAGTTTACCAGCAGTTACAGCTAACAGGGATGAGCTTCTGCTGGCGTGCATCACCGTGGCAAAAAAAATGGCTAACCCAGATCTCATGACAGGAATTGGGAACATTTCTTGAGAATGTGAGAATGTGAGAAGTATTTGACCAAGCAGCAGCAAAAATTATCGTCAGAAATTATGGATAAATGTAATGCAAAGGGTCCTATATGAGATGAATCAATTTCACCACAAAGCTTTCCTCTGTAATTGTTAGGTGGGAGTAGATGGGCTGTCACTGAAGGTGAGCAAAAAACTAAACAAAGAAAAAACTACTTGACACTATCGATATCCCTTATGTTTATGGAAATCAGACGCATGTGTGCATCCCAGGTGTGCATAATTAGACGAGAATAAATAATGTAACAAACACATTTCCTTCATACAAAGACTACTTGCGCGTGTGATCATTTTAACAAGCAAAAGAAAATAGTTGAGAAATCACAATTCGTAGTAACCCTGGAACATTTGAATGAAAGTCAACATTACACTTTCTGCCATTTGCTGACAAAACACATTTCTTTCACATACAATAAGGACTTTACTGAGGCTCCTGATATCTTCTGCAGTGGATATACCTGTAGCCTGCCTTGACTAGTGTTGACGTAATATGTTCCCTTTGAAAACACCACATGAAAAACCAAGCCGAGGCCGGGCTGTGAGCATAGGTGCAATGCATTACCTTTGTGAAACACTGCAGGGGTCAATGGTGACGTTCCAGAGGCTGGGTCAGTGGTCAGGACAAGGGTGTGAGGGACGGGGGGGAAAAAAAGTCGAGTGAGCACAGACAACACAATATGACAGGAAGCAGGAATGAGGAGGCAAGTATATGGAAGAGAGAGGAGACGGGAAATACTGGTGCATCACACTAAAACTAAAATGACTGCAGGGCAGGGAAGATGAAGGTCAACGGGTGGTTCAGGAAGCAAAAAGCAAAACTGGTAGGCCCCATACCTTGGCGTTTTAACATCAGGTGCGCCAGACCTTGAGGGAAAGAACAGAAAAAAGGATACGGAAAACAGGAAGTTCATAACAGAGGTCCGGGAAGAAATCAAAAGCATTGTCACAATGTTGGACTGCAGTTTGTGACAGACATCCTGGGGTTGGGACGGATGTCGGAGGTCAAAATAAAACAGAGGACAAAAATCAAACCAAAAACAGACAAATACCTTGAGGGAGGAGGGAGGAGCAAGGTAAGAAAAAAAACATCTTGATCAGTGCAACACCTTGAGGCTGTTGCTCACAGAGATGCTTTTTTCCCCGAATGGAACACATATGCTTACTTGAGGCAGACAGCTTTCGCAGATTGTAATTTTGTTACAGTAGTTATTGTCACTTATCCAATTCATAAAAAAAACACAGCTCTTTGACAAGGTTTTCCCTGAACCGCAAACGTCTTAAATGGAACAGACATTCAAAACTGTACCCGTCAGTAATCTGCAGGATTCTGTTCAATTCAGCAACAAAATGGCTTAATAAGAATAAAAAACTGTGTGACTAGGGAGCAAGTTCCAGAAATCAATAACCTAGCGTGTGAAAGATAATTATTTGACAACTTTAATGGAATCACCTTGCTTGTGGGATTCCTGTGTCAATAACAGTCAACATTTTAAGGCCTCTCAGTCGCCTCAACACCGACCAGCAGCAAGGTGTTGAGATGCAGCCAAAGTGTCCTGTAAACGCTTCTAGAGAAGAATTGAAGCTGACATCTTACCCAGAGAACACACACTGGTAATCACAGCCGATTCGAATGCATAGATTGTAGGAGGAAGCGAGGGCAATTAACTTGTGGATGAGATTGATCATTTCATCAGGGGGCACCCTATGGGGGATTTATAACGCTGATCGTTTGTTAGTGAATTGGCTACTGTGCATTAATTATGCCCCTATTCCTCTATGGTACAGCCAATGACCTTGCATGATACAGGAAAGCAAGGTTGAACCTATAGGCATGTTAAACACTGTACGGTGATGTTTTTCCAAAGAGGTGCCTCAGCAGACTGAGCCACATAAATAATCTACTGTTCATTCAGTCGGATCTCTCTTTCTTTCCCTTCCGTGATAAACTTTAGCGAGATTCTAATTTCGTTAATGCTTTTTGAGCTCGCAAACCTCCACGGGGACACGACGCCTGTTCTGCATTGAGATGTACTGTAGGGCTGCCGTCTCCTGTTGTTGGCATAGTAACAAGCTTATGTTTCTCTCCTTCATGTTGGTGATCCAACTCGCCAACCGCCTCTCTCTCTCGTCTCCTCTGTCTCTCTTTTGTCTCTCAGTGGTCACTGGTCATACTGCTGGACCGAGGGCAGCGTACCCGTGACAATTGGCTGTTCCGTTTCGCCCAATTTAGTCGTTTATGCCAATTTCCCCGATTCCCTGCGTATTCTAGTCCCTTGTCACTGCTAACTCCTATATACCGCAAGCACAGAACACCGGAAAGCACAGACAACCTCTTCTCTTCCGATAGGCGTGACGTCAAAGCCTCTTCTTCTTCTTTTTTTTTACCTGACAGTGAGGAATTTCACCAGGAGGATGTAACGCATATATAAGCTAGGGCTGGGTGATACTGTACGGGTGCAAATCAACATCACGTTTATTTCAAACTTTTGCCCTCGATTACTATTAACCCATTAAGACCCGAGGTTCCGATTCAACAAAATGTCTTCTAAATCCCAATAGTTCTTTTGAAAAAAACCTATGTTGCTATATCAGTGGTTCTCAAACTTTTTCATGTCAAGGACCCCAAAATGTATATGTATTTGGCCGCGGACCCCCATCTCAAAATATGCTGTTCCAGGGACCCCCCAGAAGCAAAGATTTGAGTAAAAAATGTTCGCTTTAAAAATATATATATTCAAAGATTTGCACAAATGTTCTTGATTTAAAAAAAATTGCAGATCTACAAGCTCGGCCACGCTATGAGCTTGTACTGTATATCTGCTATTTTTGAATAGCCAAAGTGTAAAATAACGCTTTTTAGCTCAAATCTAAAAAGACATCTAAAAGACAAAGATGCGTTCCAGGTCTTAAAGGGTTAATGAACTTTTTTTTTTTATATATATAGTGAAAATAGTAGATCTATAAGCTCACAAAGCGTCATGATGCGGCACGTTGTGAGCTTGTTGGCTATTATTGCATGCCACCATTGTACAATGAAGCACAATACAGGGTTAAGTGGTTAATTGGTTGATATATACGAAAAAACCTCGAGTATACATAAAACCTGTTTTATTCGATTAACCTATATGAGCAAGATTAAGTGGATTATTGTAAAATATCGGTTTCGGTATATTTTCGGTTAATTGCCCCAGCCCTAGCACACGCTACACCACTTAGTTCCGCACCCCACTGAAAAGCCACCATGGCCAACCTGTAGGAGTGAAGAAAAAGGTGCCTTTTGTTGTTTTTCAGTAATATCCGTTTATTTCAGCTTTATAAACACGACAGTGAAACGACAGCCTTACCGTAGAGAGATCCCTATTGATATGTTTTGATCAATCTTTAAAGTGGGAATTATCATAATGTGTTCTGTGAGATACGCAAGATGAGGCTAATCATTCTTGTCAGGGAGACTGGTCAATAAGGAGTCTCTAAGTCTGAAACACTTACGCTAACAATCTGCCAGCAGGCTACATACTGTAATTCTGAGTGACACGTAATAAATCATTTTGGGTGGGCTGGGTGTTAATGTGTTTTTTATGCCAACTGACAGCGTTTCTAAAACAGCATTTCAAATCCAAGTGGCATTTCAAATCAGACAGAGGGAGCCGTCCTCTAGTTTAAGGCCAAATAAGAAATACAAATGAACGCCGATTAGCTACTGTATTCACTGCACTTTAGCCTCAATATATTTAACGAGAGTCCTAGATGCTCCTGGATTCTGGGAGGAGGAGAAGCCCATCACACCAGGGTTTAGAAACTTGCTAAGTTTGGGGTTCCGTGAAGAGTACTGCATTACAGAGGTTGGAAAAAGCCTGCTGTAGAGGGATTACACCAAGGTCACTGCTGCTGAACGATGCTAGCCTGCTAGTACCAGCCCTGTCCTTGTCTTACAAAGTTATCTGTGGTTGTGGTGAACAGTAACTAAGTACATTTAGCGTACTTAAATACATGTTTTGAGTATCTGCACTTTACTTGAACATTTGTATTTTTGGATACGTATGACTGAATTAACCACTTAAGCCCTATTTACTAATATAGTGAAAATGGCTATTTTCACTATTATTGATTTCGTTTTTTTATGTTTGGAAAATCTTTCAATGTCTACATTTCAGTACAGCAATGAAAATGTCTAAAGTATTTTTTTAAAAGCATGCACTTTTGAATTATATAACTCAGGTACAAATTTGACTGAGCAACTTTCACTTGTAGTTGAGTATTATTTGAGAAGGAGTATCTATACTTTGACTCAAGTACTGGGGATGAGTACTGAACTTTGTCCTCCACTGGCCACAGCAAGCCGCCTTTGTCTCTCTCCCTCCCTCTCTCCCTCTCTCTCTAGTTACCATAATCGATTGTTCTCGCTATCTTATTATTGACTATTGACACTTGACACCCAGCATCTCGTGTGGAGGGGGGGAAAAAAAGAGCAAAACTAGCTGATGTCGCTATTGTGGGCTTATGTGGCTGAATGCAGCACGTGACCGTGTGCTTAATATTACGCCTGCCTACGTTTCCAACCGTCGTCAGTGAGAATTTTTCTATATGTGTGAGAGGGATTTTCTGTCTTTGTTGTTCTGTATCAGTTGAGCGTGGTGGCCGGTCCTTATCTCGCTTTCACAGGCCCGTTTCCGCCCTGCACGACAAATCAAGAGGATGCTACTGCGCTCCTCTGGCCGCGCAGACCACCACGTCCCCGCCACGGCCTTCACGCCCTGCCTTCGTCATACGAACGGGGAGTCGCCTATACAGAGACACCGCTTATGGACTCACCTGCAGCACAAATCTGATCCCAAGGTGTTCCCTGCTAAGCAGAAGTTCCATCGGAACAAAGACTGCAGCACTCATTGTAAACCCCTTCGTTCAAAGTCCAAATATAGCATATGGGTTACCATCGCCGCTATCTTTGCCGGAAGGGGGGGGGGGGGTGATGTTAACCCATTAAGACCTGAGGCCGATTCTTACAGTAGCTAATGTCTAGTTTTCTGAAAAAAACGTATGTTTCTATATCAGTGGTTCTCAAACGTTTTCATGTCACGGACCCCCAAAATGATATGTGTTTGGCCGCGGACCCCCATCTCAAAATATTTTGTCCCAGGGAACCCCCAGAAGCAAAGATTTGAGTTAAAGATGTTGGCTTTAAAATAATATAAATATATTATTTTGCACACATTTTCTCGATTTTTCAAAAATAGCAGATCTACAAGCTCATAGCGCGGCACTCGGTGCCGCGCTATGAGCTTGTAGATCTGCTATTTTTGAATAGCCAAAGTGTAAAATAATGCTTTTTAGCTCAAATTCACAGATGCGTTCCAGGTCTTTATGGGTTAAGCTATAATGTATGGAGCAGTCTACCGTGGCCCCAAATAAATAAGAACCACAAAGACTTGCTGCCGGATGTCACATTGAATTGTGCCCTGGATAGAGAGAAAAAGAGCATCTGAAGAGAGGCATTTTTTCACTGTCATCATTGTTTTCATGCATTCTGCACAGAGGATTGTCTCCATGTCACAGCTTTAATCCAATAAAGATTCTGACGCGCTCCCTCTTTGCTGTGTGCCATTTAATAATTCCTGGCTATCTGCTGAGCGTGTGGTCATACCGTCTTTTGTTTGTCACCATTGGAATTAACAGTGACTAAATCCTACGTTTTTTGGAAACAGACCTTCTGAAACGAAACCTATTACCTATTACTGAGGCATGTCTTGTAAACACATAGACGCCACGGCTTGTTGTGCTCAAGCCCTTATTTTCTCTTAGGCATATTAAAACATCTCTAAAGCAACTCTGGTTTGGTTTTGCTACTGCAGTCGCTAGGATGGATTCTGCATAGCAATGGAGTTGCGAGATGTTAATGCTCCACAACGTTCGGTAATGTTTTTTTTTCTCCTTCCTTTTCTGTCACCTGCTTCAACACGGAACTGTCATAAGCAAAGGCAAGATTTCACATAGCATAGCCTACGCGTGTGTGCGTTGTTTTTGTGTGTGTGTATGCATGTGTGCAGACCGGGCTGCTCTTCAAGTCAGGTGCAGTGATTTATCATGTGCAGTGGTCCGGGGCACCTATCACGGGTCTCCTGGGCTTGTCGGTCGTCCTGTCACCGCAACCTGAAACCCTTATAGGGGGGTGATGGATGCCCCGCTCTGCTGCAGACTAAACAAAACTCTCCCTTTTTCAGTGGTGGTATAGCCATTGTAGAAGTCCGCTTTTAGCAGATGTATCCTGTATCTATCCCACATCATTACTCTAGAGGTGGCCAATGTACTGCAGAGGTCCCCATTCATGAATGAATCGGGCATCTATCCTGCATTAGCAGTACTAATGCACTGGGGTAGTTACCAAACCAATCCTCCTCGTGGCTGTGGACGCCAACACTAAAATTCTCCCCGTCAAATCCGCTTGGAAGCAGAGCAGAGCAGAACAGCAGTTTAAAAAAACATTCAGTAAGAAGTGGAAATTCTGAGACGGCTGCATCTGTAAATGCCGGGTCCTCATTTACAGTTCAACGTGCCTCAGCTGAGACTGCTGATGTTTAATTATAAATGACTTCAACTTAGCTGCTAATTAGGAGAGACAAATGGCCCTATCCTTGCCAACAAAAATAAGTCAATAAGTTAAGAAATAATTTCTAGCGTGTGCTTAATATTACGCCTGCCTACGTTTCCAACCGTCGTCAGTGAGAATTTTTCTATATGTGTGAGAGGGATTTTCTGTCTTTGTTGTTCTGTATCAGTTGAGCGTGGTGGCCGGTCCTTATCTCGCTTTTCACAGCCACGTGATGACAATTTCATTACCACGAAAGTTTTGAAAATACATTTGAAAATAACTTTGAACTCATTCAGTGCCAAGTAAATAAATATATAATTGCCAACAGTGCCGACGATTTTTCGTTTTTCTTACCGTTTCAAGTAGTCAAAGAATATTTATCTCCAGTATGATCGATCCCCCGATCGTTGCTAAACATGGAGGGTTTCACTGTGCTTTCGCGAAAAAATAGTTACACAGTAGGCCGTTGAATATAGCATGTCTCGTCAAAAATGCGAGGAGGCGAGATACAGGCGTTTTTCCAAATGGAATAACAAGGAAGTGAATGGCGGAGGAAATCTTGCGATCACGTGATCTCCTGGTTCTGTGTGTGCCTGAGAGTGAAATGGTGGCTCATAGGCTGGGGAACAGCGCCATCTAGCGTAAACACTGAAAACACGGTTTGGACGTGTAAGACGTCATTGGCACTCTGGGCTTTAGAACAAATGGACGTGTTACATGTCAATGGCACTGAATGAGCTCATATCTGACACACTGTTCATTATTGATATACTAATCAGCCAGATCACGAGGACATTTTACATCCTTGCAGCAGCACAGACATAAAACAGTGCTAATCAATGGGTAAAGGTCGTTAATTGTCTGTTCAAGCCCACCTGTGGAGCTGGCTTTTTCAACACTGTCTAACTCCCACAAGTCATTGTGACTTATTGACCAAATGTCAAATGGTGACTTGAAGGGAGTACCCTTTCAGTCAAATGGTGCCTTCCCGGGCACTTCCGCACTTGTGCGGAAGTCCAGTTCTCAGACCCAAGCCAGTCCGCCCAAAAAACAGTTAAAATGACAGAGGCGCGCCGTCTCAAGCGGACTTGAGCGAGCTTAGGCGAGCGAGTCGCCGTGCCAAACTTTGCGAAATCCGCTTGAGCCGACTCAGCGTCGTCCGAGTTATGTCAGAATCATAACTCATATTCCCCAAAAGTCCCTCAACATGTGCCTTATTTGCCCCCCACCCCCCCACTTCAAGTCACAGTTTGACGTTTGGTCACATTTTGTCCCAAGAAGTCACAATATGCCTTTTGGGGGTGAGACAGCATTAGCTTTTCCCAGTGTAAACAAAGAAAGCACATAGTAATGATTTCACACAGTCACTCTCTGGGTTAAATCTGAATCTGGATAAGCAGATAACATCTAAAAAAAACAGTCGTGACTGTAGGCAATGAGCAGTGAATGTCCAGACTTTAACAAAGATAACATAGAAAACAACAAACAGAAATTTTACGGCATAGACATTAAGAATATAATTATCTATAGAGCCTTCAGTCATGTCTTGCTACAGTGTTTGCTAATTCCTCCCCATTTGTGTGAAACCCACTTTGTTCCACACATGTCTCCAGCCACCTCAAGCATACTTTATGTACATTGCGATGCTTCAGTAGATTAAGTGTGTTTGCGTGACTGACCTAATTAGCAGTGGTAATTTATCTCAATTCAACTCAGTTTAGTTGTCATAACTGCAGTCCAAACCGACAATTACAGCCAAACAGTCAACACCCTAATAGAACCCATGCTGTGATAGCAAATTGGACAAAGTCGAATGAAACAGACTTACCTTCCACTGCTTTCTGGAGAGCTGCAGGAGGGCAAAGAAAAATACAAAGAAGTGTGTTAATTGCAAGAGTAGAATAGAATGTTAACCAGTTATTTTATACGTTCAACTTACCCCATTAAAACCGGGAAAGCATCCGTGTAATTTTAGATTTCTTTGGCTATTCAAAAATAGCAGATCTACAAGCTCACAGATCTGCTTGTAGATCTGCTATTGTTTTTAAATCAGGATTTCTTTTTGCTAATCTTTGAATATATATATATATTTAAAAGAAAAAACATTTTAATTGAAATCTTTGCTTCTGGGGGTCCCTGGAACAAAATATTTTGAGATGGAGGGGGTCCACGGCCAATTACATATCATTTTGGGGGTCCTTGACATGAACAAGTATGAAAAAGTATTTTTAGAGTCGGCCTCCGGTCTTAATGGGTTAAGACAAGAATGAAAAAAAGCAGATAGCTGATCTACAAGCTCACATTTGTTTTTAACGTTTGTAGATCTGCTATTTTTGCTATTTTTATTTGTTGACAAGAGTTTTTAGTTTTTTAAGAAATTGCCTATAATGACATTCCTAAAATAGATCAAATCATCACAACAACCATAAATGTATTTCAGTGTTTATAACGCTGGCAATGTGGCATTGGGGCAGTATTATCCATGGTATATAATCCAGGTCTTTTAACAGTATTGTTTATATGACCATCTCTTTTTCTTTCAATTCCTAGTATGAAGAAAGTTTGTTTTTGCAGGCTGGCCACATCTATAAACTACATGATATGACACGGTGACAGTGACGGAATGAATGCGCACAGAGAGCGTGCAGCGTACTTTCCGTTCCGTGTGTGTATGTGGAGTGACTGTGTGTGTTTATACATCAAAGCAGATAAAATGGAAAAGCCTAGTCCAAATTCATTACGTACAGAGCTTTTGGCTTTATAGGCCCAAACGCAGCATGATTTCAGTATAATTGTCAATGTTTTGTTCAATTTGCTTGCTGTCTACCGCTGCAGGGCGGACGCTGGTCGGATGCGGCATACACACCCAGAAATACACACCCCCCGAAATCCCCCCTCCCTGTTTGTTTACAAACATTCTTATTTGGCCAGGTTTAAAGCAGTCAGCTTGTATCATAGTTGCTATTGGTCAAGCACTGCATCTCATCACTGCATGCCCAAGGTTAAGTTCATGAAAAACAAAATATACACATTTTTAAATCCTATATATATACTTTGCTGACCGATCTCCCCATAGGTCTTTAATTGGCCCCTTGGTGTAGAGCAAAAAAAGGTTTACACCAAGTCTCTTCGCTTATTATGACATGACCGGAATAGGGACGCTAAAGTGTGGGATTTTAAGTCCTCCTCCAGACGCATTTTAATGTAAAAAATACTCCTCTACCATGTTTAACATGGTTTACCCAAGTAAAAAGTAATAACCTAATATTAAAATATGCAAAAATCACAGGCCTCGCCCACCACTGCTACTCAGAAAAGTGTCTATTTGTCATATTGGACCATGGTTCAGGTTTGCCTGATTGGTGACATCACACAGCTGTCTCCGTTCTAGAGAAGCTCCCAACCTCCGGTGGAAGAATGAACTGTAGAAAGAACCCATTTCTGAGTGGAGGGGGACTTTAACCCCTTAAGACCGGGAACTGCATCTGTGTGACCACTTTAACCATTACTTTATACTTTGGCTATTAAAAAATAGTAGATAAACAAGCTCATAGCGCGGCACCGAGTGCCGCGCTACGAGCTTGTAGATCTGCTATTTTTTTTTAAATCATGAAAATGTGTGCAAATCTTTGAATACATACAAAGCGAAAATTTTTAACTCAATATATTTGCTTCTGGGGGTCCCTGGAACAACATATTTTGAGATGGGGGTCCGCGGCCAAATACATATAATTTTGGGGGTCCTTGACGTGAAAAAAGTCTGAGAAACACTGATATTATAGCAACATAATTTTTTTCAAAAAACTGTTAGGATTTAGAAGACATTTGTAGAATCGTATCTCAGGTCTTAATGGGTTAAAGAGTTAAAAAAAAAAAAAAAGCTGAGACACAGAAAGCCAGGTCTGATTTAAAACAAAATGTGCTGGACTGTTTGAACAGACTCCCCGTGTAAGAAAGTCTTGAACCACATGAACCCTATCATCTCTATTCCAGGCATGTCATAATGGGCAAAGAGATTTGGTGTAGGTGGGAAAAAAAAGGAGGGGGCCAAGTAGACTCCTGGTGGACCGCGGCCAATGAATAATATAGGGTATTTAAGTAGTTAACTCCGTGGCAGAGCAAGAGCTTATGAGAGTGTGACAACACAATGGACATGTCTGTGTGAGTGCCTTTGTGAGTGACCTTAATGTGTCATTATGATTTCAGAAGTGGGACTGTGAAGAACAATACAAAAATGACCCGCACACTGCCTATAGCCTGCACGGTACGGAATAACATCTTTATTAGGAATGCAACGTTTTGGTCACAAAAAGACCTTCCTCAGGCATCTGGGAAAGTGGAACTGTATCAAATCGTGTGATAAAAGATACCAGACGCCCTCCTGTGCAGATATCAGAGAGCGAGGTGGCCTGTTGCCTCTCACACTTTAAGCCCCATTAACAACCGTTTAAAACTGGCTAAAACAGACTCTTTAATATAATAGAAAGATTTCATTATTTTTCAAAAGATCTCAGTAACAGCTTGGCTATTTCAGAGTCCTGGGGCCAATGCAGGAAAAAAGAAAAGAAAACATCACTTACTATAACAGCAGGGTCTAAGGGGCCTTAAACTAGCCTGCTTCAGTCTAACAGGGACAGTGCTTCTTCTGTACCAAACAAGTGGAACCATTTGGAGGATTGACAACATAAGTGGACACCATATGCACTTATTAAGCAATATCATCTATAAAAGGTTATGTCTGGGTGGCGTAGAGTTAACCTAAAATACTTGCCCACCACCACAGAGGTCGGGGCGTTTTTTTTTTTTTCGAATAATCGACTTTGATGTACAGTGGTCGAATAGTGGTTTGATAGTCGAATATTCGATTATTCTGTTAATACCCTAGTCGTTAATGCCCTAGTGAATCCTACTGGTTGTCAGGGCATCTGTTTATGGAGGCTTGATCTGGTGACATGGTTTTTAGTGGAGGGGGAGATAGTGTGAATCACTATCTCCCCCCCAGAGTGTGATGTGTTGTGAGCTTGCAGAACTGCTACTTTTTGCAAACTGTGAAACGTTTTTGAATTATCTGGAACATTTTCGACCTATAATGACATGCACAAAAAAAGGGACGCCAGGTTGAAAGTGGTTAATTGGCAGAGACTAAATTCAGATATCGCTAATTAGAGCCTCCGCTTGATTACAGCCTGGCCAACGATAGCTTAGCAACCATTGCCCTCAGACATTGTTGTTTTTCAACTCCACAGAGTTCATGGAGTTGATGTGGTTTGATTCGTGACTGAAACACTGGTTTATGAGGCTTTTGAGGAGAACATGTTCTAATATATGCATGGTGATTATGCGTTAGTACTGAGAGGCTGCACTTTTCTTTTTCTTATTTTTTTTCTCCACAAACAAAACAGAGCAAAATGTCTCCCGTGGATCAAGCAGTGTGCCAGCCCACACTATCAGCTCAATGTAGAGACAAGGCTCTGTGCCAGCTTAAGTTGATGAAGGGGGCGCCTGAAAAGGGGACATAACTTTTTTGTAGGGCACAACTTTTTAGAGTTTATACCCCGACTAAATCCCCTGAGCCATTGTCACGACATGACAGCGGGTTTAAACCCCTTGAGTCATAGTCACGACAGGACAGCGGGTTGAACCACCAGGGCCATATTCATTACAAGACATTAACTCTTATACTGCCAAAAGCGTTATAAACGTTTTTGAGAATTAAGCTATTGCCTGCCAAAAAAGGTTTATAAACGTTTTTTTTTTCTAAAAGTATTCTTTATTTTTTGGGTTTTTCCGTTCTTCACAAAGAACCAGGAGATAACATTTTCCAAAAAGTTGCTGCTCCATTCACTTCAATGTTAAAAAATAAACTGAGAAAACAATAACATGTTTCCTACCTGGAAACATGCAGAGGTGGCAAACTATTTTTGAAAAACCCTGGGGGTTAAATATCCTTTTGCTACCTTTATTGTGATATTTCCTAGTGAATCAGAGGCTGGGTGTAGTCTCAGCCAATCACAGTGAGGGGGGCAGTGGGGGAGGGTTTAAACCAGAGTTTTCCAGCTCAATGTTTAATCTCCACAGAGTGTGCCTTTGTCCCCGCAGGCTATGGGATCTAAACACCAAGATGCAAACACACAAACTGCAACAAGGCAGTGCTGAATCATGTTTATGTTCCTGCATTCTCGCCTCAAATTTTTTTTCATTGTAGGCTATGTACAATGTGTTTTTGCACTACTGTATTTCGACATTGTTTGTAACGCTGCATCCACCGTGTTTGTTCCATTCAACAGGGTAGCACAGCCTGTGTCTCCATTCAATTAATCAGCTGTGGAAGAGGGACATTAAGCGAGAATCTTTGTATTGGTGGAAATTGGTTTGTACCTGCCGATGTGGTCAAGCAGTACATGTTTGTTTGACAGGTAATTAATGTACTTTTGGGTGGATACTTTTTAAACCCGCAAGGCTATAGTCACTTAAATTACAAAATCAAAAACACAGAGCCTACAGTAGATGTAACTTTTTGTTCATGATACACAGACGCTCAACACAAACTCACGTCTAGCCTGAGGCTACGAGCTCAATCCATGGTCTTGAAGGGCGGACCCAAACACAGCCGCCCGGATTTGTGCGTGGCTTCCTATTGCTTCACCAATCTATGTCCCCGCCTCCCCTCCCCTCCCCCCCTCGGCCTGTGCACGGAGCACGCTGACGTCACCAAATTTAGAGCGACGCCCCTCTGCACTCTGATTGGTTAGGAGATAACAAGGTCCAAGACCATCGTTCCTGCATGGCTCCCCCAGGCTTTTTTTCTTTTGTAACAAAAAAAAAAGCCTGGGTTTCCGAGGCTACTGATGTTGTAATACCCATTATGCATTGTTGATAAATAATGGACAATAATACTAGCTTAGATCAGCTTTCCATGGTTATTAGGATTTAGAATGTATAAAGCAGTCATATCCCAAATTGAATGAGCACCCGCTATTATTCATGAAGAAATAACACATTTTCCTACAAAAGTTGTTTTGTTCTGTTTCTGTAAAGCGACTTTGAGTTCCTAGAAAAGCGCTATACAAATTGTACGTATTTATTATTATTATTATTATTATTATTATAGGCCTTGTTCCAAATGTCCTGCTTTAACTAATCACCATGGCTTCCAAGTTACAGTGCCAGTTAAATATGACCCAGTCGGTCTACACAGCCACCGGCAATATCATTCTCTATTCAGTACACTCTAAATTTTCTGTGTGCGACACTTCTTATATTGTTAAGGTAGTTGGAGAGGGTGAAATTAGCTAATGGTGCAGAGCAACAACAAGAGTACATATCTCTCTTGTTTTAATTCTTTGGCAGGCGCACCAAAAGCAATACTAGCTGTACAGTATGTAGGTAATCTTTCAGAGCGCATCATGAATAGGCCAATTAATATAATTTATGTTTATTCCCCAATTATAGCCAGCCAGATTTAATAAAAAGTAGCTTAAGAATTATTTTCATTCACCAGCTACGAACAACAGAGTTATGTCAACGCGTTCCTCTTGCTGGCTTTATTTACCGTTTTGAGCTGCAATTAAAATTGCCTCTTTCTGTCTCTTTCTGTTGACATTCTGGGGGAGTAGGCGGGTACTAACTAATGACTAATGCTTCTTCTAAACGTTGCGCTTTATGGTCTCACAGCACACTGTTACATAGGATTCATTTTATCTTATTTACTCATTTATATCCGTACAGTGTCTACTGTCTATCACTTCTGTCTGTCATCTTCTCTGTGGCTGCCTGCAGCTGAACTTTCCGTGTCCTTGCGACTGCAAGTTGTGCAACTTCCACCATGGTTTATTTTCCCTCCATAAATGTAAAATGTCAATGTTACAATGTCATGTCAAAAATGCCATTGCAAGTAGTTGTTTATCAGTTCACTCACTGCACTACTGTAGTACTGTACAAGGCAAAAAACAAAAAACAAAAAAACATTAGGCTATAACCAATCTGGGAACCCCGAGCCAAATGAGAAGGAAAAACAGCGCCCTCTGCTGTTTGTACTATCTCTATCTGGCTCTGGGACAATGACGACGCAGCACCCGTGCGCATAGGAAACCGGGGTTTTGGTCTGCCTTCACCGCTCCACTTCCGGGTGGTGCGACTATATTTTCATTCCCACTAACAATATTTCTAAACAGAACACTAACACCACTTCTCCCAGAGAACATGGATCGTTTTGGTTATAAGCCCACTTGTTTCTATGATGAAAGAGCAAGTTAAAATGTGAATATCTTTCCGTGGTTTTGTCTGCTCCGCGGACGCTATTGTTAAATTAGTTTCGGCTTGTTTCGAGTAGGGAAGGATAGGCGGACACGTAAATCCCGCCCACTACATTTGATTGGGTAAAGCGTGGCCTGCTTCCTGATCTGAAGGCACGCCCACGCCCACACAGTGCGTACACGTTATGACGAACCTTCACGACAGATTCCAACGCAGAGCAGAATCTGTTCTTGAGAGATTAGGCTATAACTAATTAAACTGGTTTTCAGGACAGGATTCAGGACAGCTGCTCGTAATTTGAGACTGAGACTTTTTTTTAAAGTCTGGTGGCAGAGGCGTGAAAACATACATATTAATTCACCTACAGTATATATATAACCTATATGAAAGCTGTTTTAAAAAAACTGTGAACTTTTACCACCCGATATCATGTTCAGAAATTAATGGCAAAACGTCAATCAAAATGAATGCGGTCCTAATAAGGAAGGTCTCTCTCCCCCTCTCTCTCTCTCTTTTTCTCTCTTTCTCTCTCTCTCTCTAAAGCTCAGGGGCAAATCAAATTCTGCTTAGGGCTGCAAAAAGCCTGGCGCCGGCCTTGGTCTGGGGTTGTAGTCCCCCCTTTATATAATGGACCTATTGAACTTTATAATCTTCAGTAATATGTACAAAACTGCTTCATAACAACAATTTTGGTCTAATACATTATATATATATTTATTTTTACATGCATAGATTATCAACTGCAATTTAACGTTCATCTACAATTCTTAAAGGAGTAGTTCACCCAAAAAATTACTTATTTTCTATCAATTGCACACCCCATGAAGCCTTGAATCCATGGATTTATTCGTGTTTTTGTCGCATTCCTAAGCTAATAATTTGATTCCTGTCTCCTACCGGCTAATGTATCCGGTAGGAGACACAAAGTAGATTCTTTGTGTCTCCTAACGGAAATACACCCGGGCATCAAATTATTGGCTTAGGAATGCGACAAAAACCAAAATAAATCCATGTATTCAAGGCTTCATGGGGTGTGCAATTGATAGAAAATAAATCATTTTTTGGGTGAACTCCTCCTTTAAGCTAAAATGTAATGTTCAGCTGGCATGGATGGCCCAGTGACCATTACAGGAAGCTACAGGCAGTGGTGTAAAGTAACTAAGTACATTTACTCAAGTACTGTACTTAAGTACAATTTCGAGGTATTTTTTACTTTACTGGAGTATTTCCAATTTTCAGTACTTTTACTTCTACTCCACTACATCTCAGAAGCAAATATTGTACTTTTACTCCACTACAATTATTTGAAAACTTCAGTTACCAGTTACTTTGTAGATTTTGATTATTATTACAAAACATACATCACTCACCTCAGCCCTATATACATTTCGGCCATTTGAAAATAGCAGATCTACAAGCTCACAATGCGTCGCATCGCAATTTTTATACATTTGAAAACGTTCTACTTTTGGTACTTTTGTACTTTTACTCAAGTACATTTTTAATTCCGGACTTTTGCTTGTAACAGAGTATTTTTACATTGCAGTATTGATACTTTTACTGAAGTAAAACAAATGGTACTTTTTCCGCCACTGGCTACAGGAATGCTAATCCTCTCCCGAGCAGGACGTGCGGAGGGTGCAGAAAGGGTGAACGTCAGGAAAGCGTGTAGTCCCCCCTTTATATAATGGACCTATTGAACTTTATAATCTTCAGTAATATGTACAAAACTGCTTCATAACAACAATTTTGGTCTAATACATTATATATATATTTATTTTTACATGCATAGATTATCAACTGCAATTTAACGTTCATCTACAATTCTTAAAGGAGTAGTTCACCCAAAAAATTACTTATTTTCTATCAATTGCACACCCCATGAAGCCTTGAATCCATGGATTTATTCGTGTTTTTGTCGCATTCCTAAGCTAATAATTTGATTCCTGTCTCCTACCGGCTAATGTATCCGGTAGGAGACACAAAGTAGATTCTTTGTGTCTCCTAACGGAAATACACCCGGGCATCAGTTACTTTGTAGATTTTGATTATTATTACAAAACATACATCACTCACCTCAGCCCTAT
The DNA here is from genome assembly GCF_963280865.1 of Gymnoscopelus braueri. Classification (NCBI taxonomy): domain Eukaryota; kingdom Metazoa; phylum Chordata; class Actinopteri; order Myctophiformes; family Myctophidae; genus Gymnoscopelus; species Gymnoscopelus braueri. The sequence goes on along the minus strand of NC_137609.1, from coordinate 45,656,163 downwards.
ATACATTTCGGCCATTTGAAAATAGCAGATCTACAAGCTCACAATGCGTCGCATCGCAATTTTTATACATTTGAAAACGTTCTACTTTTGGTACTTTTGTACTTTTACTCAAGTCAATTTTGAATTCCGGACTTTTACTTGTAACAGAGTATTTTTACATCGCAGTATTGATACTTTTACTTAAGTAAAAAAAATGGGAGTACTTTTTCCGCCACTGGCTACAGGAATGCTAATCCTCTCCCGAGCAGGACGTGCGGAGGGTGCAGAAAGGGTGAACGTCAGGAAAGCGTGATAAATAATGCCTCGCCATTCTTGACTTAGCATTTCCTGGGATTTACACAGATACGATACAGATTTGTGTTGTGGATGATGTGATTTGACTCGTAAGATATGATTTAAGCCCCAGCTCACACTAATGGAGTTTAAAACTCTTAAACAATTTGGAAATCTGGGTTGCATTACACACTACAGGTTAATCTTACAAGATTATCTTCTCTATAAGCTTAAACAGGCACACACTACAAGTTTAAAATAGTGTAAAATCACACACTACAAGATTTCATTAAGATCATCACGCTTAGCTGAGCAATACAGCTACCTCACACGTGATCTCGACTCACGTGATCACATGCCAAAGCAGCCATTAGCCGCGGTAGCTTTTGTAATCCACTCAGGCCGTAGACCATACATGGGCAACTGGCGGCCCGGGGGCCACATGCGGCCCCCACCTTCACTTAATGCGACCCCGCAGGTTAATATCGGATTAGTGATATATTATTGATCTCAGCTGTTACAATTCCAAACATGCAAACATGACCCGCTTTAATGACTTCAGTCTATATTAGTAGCTTAATGACTAGTATTAAAATTCTATTGTCTTTTTTATGTCCAATGTATTTGTATTTAAGTTCATAAAGTTAACATTAGTATAACTAAATGCATTTGAAATTAAATGAAAATGTTACTTTTCAGAATTCCAATTCAAAAGTAGCAAAAGAAAAAGTCAGGATTCCAATTCAAAAATAGCAAAAAATAGCCGATCTACAAGCTCAAAAGGCGTCGCAGCGCGACGCGTTTTGAGCTTGTAGATCGGCTATTTTTGCTACTTTTGTGTGACATAGAATGACGAGGTACAGGATTAATTTACGAAAAAAAGTTAAAATACGGAGATAAGAGGTTTCTGCCCGACAGTATATGCAACGTGTCCCTCTGGAGTGAGTGTGGAAATATAGTGGCCCTCTCCATCATCAAAGTTGCATCACCCCTGCCGTAGACCTACAAGGTTATTTGACAAAAAAAAACACAAGAGAGTCATTTGAAGAGTCCAATGCCTCTTTTTTACTATATTTTCCACTATATTCCCAGTGGAGGAAAAGACTCTTTCGGATCGCACTGAGGATACAGGGATGGTGAGATTTTGCCAATGTTAGGGTATCTCCCAGAGCCCGAGGTTTTCCACCACAAGAAAGGAGTTTGTAGAGCAGGTACTGGAGCCTCTTGTTCATACAGTACATCAAAATCTCTTTTTGAAGCAGCAGAGTGTTTGTCCTAGTCTGGCCTGTTTGTGTAATGCATGTCCCTGAAGAGATCCCACATCGCGGTTAGAGCGGTTTCCCCAGTGGATTACCTGATCACAGGGTTTGTCCGGTAGCGGGGCTTGGTCTCCTGCCACGCTCTGTTTCATCTCCTCCATGTTGCCCCTCTTTTAATTGAAGCCTGGATCCAGGTTGCTCGCTTTCAGTGGTGGAAAAAGTACTCAAATGTTTTACTTAAGTAAAAGTATCAATACTGCAATGTAGAAGTACTCTGCTCACAACGCGTCGCAACGAGACGCGTTGTGAGCTTGTAGATCGGCTATTTTCAGATAGCCCAGGTATAAAATCGGGCTAAAGTGGTTAATGTATGGTTTATAATATAATCATTTATATCTGAAAAGTAACTAGTAACTAAAGTTTTCAAATAATTGTAGTGGAGTAAAAGTACAATATTTGCCTCTGAGATGTAGTGGAGTGGAAGTAAAAGTATTGGAAATTGGAAATACTCAAGTAAAGTACAAATACCTCAAAATTGTACTTAGGTACAGTACTTAAGTAAATGTACTTAGTTACTTTCCACCACTGCTCGCTTTGTTCGGTAGCATAAATGGCCTTTTCCTCGCTATACCGCTTCTCCAGATGGGCAATGATCTTTGTCTTCCTCTCTGTGTCAACGTGGGCGGTTCCACATCGTCTGGCGTCCTTGGTCAGCTGAGAGCAGAACGCGTTTTAACGGCGCAGTACAGCCGATGCAGTTGGACAAATTGCTTCTGTTGTCACCTTGAAAGGTTTAAGAACCTTTTGTACTGTACCTTTTTGTAAATAAATGGCCTATGCGTTAATATTATGTAAGGTTTGCATTTCTACCGTGACTTAACATTAGGGCCACTATTCTACCTATTTTTAACTCTTTGAGACCTGGAACGCATCTGTGTCACTTTTTCATTTGCGCTAAAAATCATTATTTTACACTTTGGCTATTCAAAAATAGCAGATATACAAGCTCATAGTGCACCGAGTGCCGCGCTATGAGCTTGTAGATCTGCTATTTTTGAGAAATCGTGATTTTTTTTTTGCAAATCTTTGAATATATATATTCAAAGATATATAAAAACATATATGTTTTAAAGCGAACATTTGTGACTCAAATCTTTGCTTCTGGGGGTCCCTGGAACTAAATATTTTGAGATGGGGGTCCGTGGCCAAATACATATCATTTTGCTGTCCTTAACATGAAAAAGTTTGAGCACCACTGAGAAACATCAATTTTTTCAGAATACTGTTGGGATTTAGAAAACATTTGCAGAATCGGCTTCAGGTCTTAATGGGTTAAAGACTCATGGCTTTTCATACAATCTGTGCTCACCTTTTCCATGGGGACCGTTCACTTGTGGTCAGCTCCATTCTAGGCAGTTTCTTCTCAAACATACTGGAACAGCTGACACAGCTGCTTGCTGCTCCGATAGTCCGATCCCCTGCAGATCATGTCATGAGTGCTGTGTTCCAACGCATCGGACAGCCGTTGATCAGCTTTGTCTCTGTTTTCAATCCCAACAGTTCTTGTTTATCCTGTAGGAGGTAGCTGTCTGTGGTAGATTTGCTGAAATGTGTTTCAGCCTGCTCATGGGGGATTCAATGGTTCTGACCCCAAGCCCTTTTTACACACTGCCAAGTTGATGGTGTGTGCCACACATGATATGATCACAGTATGGAGACGTCTTCCACTGCATTGACATCATTTCTACCATTGTCATCTGCAATGGTAATCACAGATTCCATTTTTATGCCGTAGGCATCCAAAATGCCTTGAATGTACTCGCCTACATTTTCTGCCGTCTGGCTTTTCCTGTCGTTTTCAGTACATACTGTAGTCGTGCATTTCCCAATCATCTGAAATCCAGTGGGATTGTTACTGCTATATAGGCTGTTGTTGATAGCGAGGTCCACCTCTCCAGTTAAGAGCCACATATTTGTCTTGTGATTTGTCGAGGGATTCCTTTATTTTGTCTGAGGTGCCGTTGTACGGTTGCGCAGTTCTACAATTCCACTGGTGGTTGTTCCACAGCTAGGTACACAGTACCTTGGTTCCAATTCCCGACAGAACTCTCTGAAGCCCGTCCCATCAATTATACCGATCAGCCTCATGTCCTTGCATGTGAATGAAGGTTTTTATAGCCGCACCGCACCATGCTCATTTTGGTTGGACATTTTCAAGATGAGGCTTCATGTTGGTCGTTGTGGAACGGTAGGCTAACTGTAGAAACTTTATCTCGAAGTTCCACAACTTTTCCGTTTACTGACAGAATCCCGAAGTGGTTGAGGCGCTTTTTAGATTGCCTCAACTGGATATCACTTTGTCTATTTTGGTCAACTGTGACCTGTCTGCCTCTGCCTGGATCGCCCGTTTTTTTCAGTTTTAATCATTTAAAGTAATGCGTGACTCCTCCTGTGTTATTTATTCTGTGCAGCAGCCCTCTGCAAGTCTCTAACTGTCAGCCATATGGCGGAAGAAGGTAACGGTGCTGCTGGTGCTATTGGTTAGAGGGGCTCAGAGTCTGTGAACTTACGAGCACCGACTCTTTAAATCAGGGCCACTATATTTCCACACTCACTCCAGAGGGCCACATTGCATATACCGTCAGGCAGACAACTAACTTTTTTTGTAAATCAATGCCGTACTTCAACAATCTATGTCACACAAAAGTAGCAAAAATAGCCGATCTACAAGCTCATAACGCGTCGCAGCGCGGCGCGTTTTGGAATGTTACTTTGACAAAAGTATCATTTTTATTTAATTTCAAATGCATTTAGTTATACTTATGTTAACTTTATGAACTTAAATACAAATACATTGGACATAAAAAAACAATAGAATTTTTATACTAGTCATTAAGCCACTAATATAGACTGAAGTAAATAAAGCGGGTCATGTTTGCACATTTGGAATTGTAACAGCTGAAACCAATAATATATCAATATTCCGATATTAACCTGCGGGCCGCATTAAGTGAAGGTGGGGGCCGCCAGTTGCCTGTGTATGCTCTAAATGCACGAATTAATATTGAAATCTTAATTTCTACAGTCGTATATTCCTTTATTTTTAATATTCAAATATGTGTGTATTCATTATGGAATATTCATTGACAGCCCTATGGAACATATAGTGCCATCACAGACATGCTGAGGTGGGACAGAGCAGGAATCTCATTTAGTCTATAACTGCCCTGTTTAAACCTGTATCTTTTCTCTCTCACGCATTGAACCGATTCTCAAAGATACAACAAAATGCATCCTGTATGCCTTCAATATACCAAATGCAGTTTTTACTTCCATTTATTATGGAATAATTCCATATTTTAAGGGAGGATTGGCAACCCTAATCACTGCTAACCGTATTTACCTTTACATTTCGTACAATTCCTTCCGAGGCATAATGAAGACCTTTTTGTCGGGCTTCTAGACAAAATTGCATCCGTCTGGCTCAAACAGAAATCCTCTTGGGGTATAGTCTTGTAAATATTAATTATATGATTATATCATACATACACATATTACAATTGGGGACAAGGTGACACTAGTAAAGCAATTGTTTAAAAAAACAACACTAACACATCTACAAATAGGTCTATAAGTGGATCTTTCTAACTGTTCCACCTATATTCAGTGGCCCCCGTGTGAAACATGTCCTCAATTATTACCTTCCCCTATAATGGGGACTGAAGCATTACGATGCTTTAGTGCTGTGACTTCAAACCATGGTGTGAGGAAAGAGTATTCAAAGCTTTGTAAGCAAACCATTTTATCTCATCCATAGCGGGCCATCTGGATCCTCTCTACAGCTTGGTTATGCAGGACACAGTTAAGGACATGGGGTGGAGGGGTGTTAGAGGACATACAGCATTGGAAGTGAGGACACAAGTCTCACCATTATTACAAAAATATATCTCTAGCCACTTGCCGCAGACCAGCATTCTGTAGAATCTTTTGATTCATTAATTCACAGATATTATACAGTATATTAGACACTTTCAACCTGGTGTCCCTATTGTTGGGCATGTCCTTTATAGGCAGTGTTGATTTTGACAGCAAATTTTGATTTAGTTTTAGTCATATTTTAGTCACCTGAAATGTTTTGGTTTCAGTCGACTAAATCTACGGTTGATTAAGTCGACACTTGGTTGCATGCCGAAAATAGCCAATCTACAACTCACAGCGCGTCGCAGCACGTCGCAGCGCGACGTGTTGTGAGCTTGTAGATCTGCTATTTTCAGAGCGCAACACCCAAGCGCAACCAAACATAAAATTACTTTTCTTTTAGTTCCACTGGATCTCTTCTCCACTCGTCCCTCCCTAACATTTGAGTCTATTTTTTATTTGTTGACGGAATTGTCAATATATTTAGTCATCATTTTTGTCATCATAGCTTAGTTTTCATTTCGTTTTCGTCAGTGAAAAAAGGTAGTCGACTAACATTTTTCGTCATAGTTTAGTCGACGAAATCAACACTGCTTGTAGGTGAAAAGAATAAACATTTCAAAAACATTTCTGAATGTTAATTTTCAAAATTGTTGAAATAGCAGATCTACAATGTCACAATGTGTCGCACCGCAAAACACATGAGTTTATAGATGGGCTATTTTTGCTATTTGGCGTACGACAAAGTATATAAGGCTTAAGTGGGTAAGAACTTTTTAACAGATTAGCCTACCTAAGGAACATCTGAAAACAGGCTGACCCCAGGTTGAGGTCTACTTGTTCCCCTCGTTAGTTTTTAGCACATGCTAAGCACTTTAATTAGTCCACCACTTACCCGATTGTTGGGTCGACTAACTTACAAGCCATTTACTCCGACCTTGCAAGTTGTTCTGAATAAGAACGTCTGCTAAATGCCTGAATAGTACAAAATAGTTTTCTGATGAATCAAGTTGAAGTCATGGCAAATAACCAGCTTTAAGTAGAGGCACCACGCAGGAATGCCTTTTATTTAACATATTATTGAAAATGGGGATGAGTGAAATGAGGTGGAAATACGACGCTGTAACTTTGATTAAATAACTAATTAAGTGCCTTTAATGGCTTCTTTTCTAAAAGATCAGGTGTGTCGTATTTCAACTTGCCAATACCTGATTGGTATCATGTGCATAAGAACTGTAGTTACCGTTCCGTTTGTTTATGAGAATGAGAATATTATACAGATCACTCACTAGTGAAGGCTGGTTGACACTGTATTCAGTCTCATATTCACTGCTGATATCCTACATAATCTGCTACATATCCTATCATTTCATATACTGATATACCAGGTCTTGTTTTTCTTCTTTCAGCTGATACGGGGTCACTACAGCGGATCATTCGTTTCCGTCTGTTTCTGTTTTCTGCATCTTCCTCGGTCCCTCCAGCCACCTGCGTGTCCTCTCTCACAGCATCCAAAAACCTCCTCTTTGGCCTTCATCTTGCCTGGCAGCTCCATCTTAACCCATTCAATACGGGAACTACATCGGTGTCACTTTAGATTTCTTTGGCTATTCAAAAAATAGCAGATCTACAAGCTCATAGCGCTGCACTGAGTATCCAAATAAATAGCAGATCTACAAGCTTGAGCTTGTAGATCTGCTATTTTTGAATGGCCAAAGTATAAGATAATGGTTAACGTGGTTAAAATCTAAAATGACAGATGCTTTCCCAGTCTTAATGGGGTAAGAATCTCTCTCTCAATGTACCCCGCATCCCTCCTCCACACATGTCCAAAACCATCTCAACCTCGCCTCCCTTGCCCAATCCCCAAAGACTTCAATGTAGTCTGTCATTTCTGATCTTGTCTCTCCTTGTCACTCCTAATGCAATCTGGGAACCCATCGGCAAAAAAATAAGGGAAAAAATCCTTTGAATTTGCCTCTGGCGTCACCGCCCAATGCCCTGTGTAGAGACCGGATGACGGCCCGTTCACTCTCCTTCAGCCCTCCTCTTCCGGTGGTGCCTATGTTTTCATTCCTAATAACAACAACTCTACACGTTGTTGCCGACAGATTCAGCTGCGGAGCTCTGAATCTGTCTTGAAAGATTACTCCTAATGAGAATCGTAGAATTCTTAAATTTTGAACATTCAGTGGATTTTCTGTGGTCTGGGGTTTTCTGAATAATTCGGCAAAAAAAAGTGCTGGGATTGGCCCCTGGACTTTGATGTCACAGTCCATTAATCCCGCCCCCTCTCCTCCCCGCCCCTCCTCTCCTCCTTTGGGGGGGGCGGAGCAGAGCGATGATTGACAGGCAAAATCCCTCAACAGCGACACCCGCAGGCAAATATATATATATTTTTTCATTGCAGCTGAAAAGCCTTCAGAACACAGAGAGAGAGAGAAAAAAACCTGCCATGGCTCACTGGAGTGGATCTTACAGTTAAAACCTTTTAATACACGTTTGAAGGACCATGATAAAGACTTCTAATGTTTTGTAAATCTGAATGTCATGAAACCTTTCAAGTTTGCCGCCTACAGCTCCGCCTCCTGTCTTTTTGTCAATGCCACCGTTTCCAAGCCGTACAGCATGGCTGGTCTCACTACCATCTTAAACATCTTCCCTCTCACTAAAGATGTAGCCTGGTATCCAGCCTGCTTCGCTACGTTCGGCGGACTTTTTTTTCTCTCTTCGCTTCTCAGTCTGGAAAGCCTCCTACGTATCTCCAAGGGAGGCGGGACATGGCATAAGGTAGGAATCGAACCGTGGCTTCTGATTGGTCTGTGGTGCGGGGCGGGACAAAAAAAACAGTGTGATCGTTGTGATTCGTCATTCGTTTGAACAACATCCAATCAGCAACGACGTTGCCCAACGTAACATATGTAGTTCCAGTGTAGTTCTGCAAAACGAGTCAATAGGGTGCTCTCCAGACTGAGAAGCGAAGAGAGAAAAGAAAGTCCGCCGAACGTAGCGAAGCAGGCTGGATACCAGGCTACTAAAGATGTACTGTAGTGTGTATTCATGTACATTAATGTATTCACTGGTGAATACACCAGTACATTTACAGTATATATTTTTTTATTAATAGAACGTACATACATTAGCTCAGTTAAGTTTATTATCAATTATGACACCTGAATTCCCCCACGAGGATGAACATATCTTATCTTATCTTACAAGAGAAGTAATGGTTTAAGAGTGGTCCTCCAACTTGTTTGGCTTCAGTACCCCTTTTCCCTGATTTCTGAATCTAAGTACCACCTTTACCCGACTACAATATTTTGAGAAGACAAAACCATGCTTTGAATTATTTGATAACCCACCTTTACATATAAGAAATGGAGTTAACACTTTACTGATCAGCAGGTTCACACAAAGTCTGTCAATTTCTATTTTCCACTTTCTCTCACGTACTCCCTGAAGTACCTCTGCGTACCCCCATTAGAGAAACACTGGTTTATATGATATAAACCTCCAGTAGTAACACAGAAAGAAAGAGAATGATTCACACACAGTTATGCATGTGAGGCTGTGATGCACCAAAACATTCACATTGAAACTAGAGTCTAGCCGATGCCCGATTTTTTTGGTCCAATGTTGATCCCGATTTTGGAGAGCTATAGTCCACTGATTACTGACTCATATTTTGTCAATTTTCAATTTGCTGAAAATGTTCACCTAGAATGAAATGCCCAAATTAACTCTTTCACTGTCAAGGACGACATTTACCACTTTTTTTCCCCAAAGGCTCAGCCTGCCAAGGACGACTTCAGTGAAGCCACCGTCACCCATAGGAATGCAAATGTATGCCTTTGTCTTCATGGGGCCATCACCAGTACTCGCCTGGCAGGTACTCAAGGGTGAAAGTGTGTCGGAGCGGGCCGGTACGGCGCTCCGTTAAAAGATTCAGCGCCAGTACGCTGTACCGGGAAGAAGAGGGGAAAGCAATGCTGTCAAAAGGAATACCAAAACGTTCGCCCCAAAACACGGTCGCCCCTGGCGCAAATCCGGCGACCAAAAACAAATACAAGAATACTGCGCATGTGTCCGCAACAATGCTACCAGGATCAGTTCACAGTTGAATTTTATATTATATTGAAGTTATGATTAACATCTGTGGTACATACTGTACACAATTCGATTTTTTTCTATATATTATATCAAGTGCTTTATGTGCTTGTAATTTCAAAACAGTTTATTTTGTCATTTCAAAGAAAAGTAACTGTTGAGGTTATAGGTTCAGGTTTCTTTATTATTACATCAAAGCAAAACAAGTTTCAAAAGTAAATAGGCGAAACCGAGGCACTGTCTCTGTCCTTGTTTTTATTTTTAAAGTTATTTGGTGAGTACTGTCATAAATGTTTGGATTGTATATTGGGTTTATAAGTTTTACTCTGGGAAGGTGAAACCAGACTCCTCCATTCATTGCACTGAGCCAAGTTTATATACTGTATTTGTAGGCCAAAGACATTTTGTAATGTTCAAGGTTTCTTTATTACATCTTGTGTACATGAGAGTACATTTTTTTGTTCTGGTTCCTCATACATTGTAGCGGCAATACAAAATATAGCCTGCCCTAACGGTTGGGAAACACTGGTTAAGTACCAAAAGTAAAAGCACCAAAATGTTTGAAAATAGCAGATCTACAAGCTCACAACGTGTCGCGATGCGACACGTTGTGAGCTTGTAGATCTGCTATTTTATATAGCCTATGTATAAAATAGGGCTAAAGTGGTTAACGTATATGTTTCATAATATCGTAATTTATATCTGAAAAGTAACAAGTAGCCTAACTAAAGTTTTCAAATAATTGTAGTGGAGTAAAAGTACAATATTTGCCTCTGAGATGTAGTGGAGTAGAAGTAAAAGTATTGGAAATTGGAAATACTCAGGTAAAGTACAAATGCCTCAAAATTGTACTTAAGCACAGTACTTAAGTAAATGTACTTAGTTACTCTCCACCACTGGAGGGTGGGGGAGGGAATCTCCCAGTAGCATATTTAACAAACAAATGAATAATATTTCCTGACTGATCGGATGCCTTTTGCCTAGAAAGGATGTATTGCTAACAAAGGGAACAGTATGGGTGCAGGACACAGATGGACCAACATTGCAGTACGGGCACTATCATTTGGCAGACGTCCATATCAGACATCAGCCACTCGTTGCTTTTAGCTACAAAAATATTGTGTGCTCTCAGGGAATGTGCTCGTTATGCAAGGTCGAGTGTGTCAAATCCCCTACTAAAGTATGTATCATCCACTACCCAGCTATAGGCCTTTACACTGTAAATAATGTGCCCACTCATACCATTAACATTTTATGTCAATCATCAATATACTTAACAAGCAGGGGGTCATGGTTTGACAATGTGTTCAAATGATTTTGTTGTTATCCTTGTGCTAACATTGAGCAGTATAGAAGGTCTAGATAAGCATTTAATACATTCTGGAAGAAAAATAGGTTATTAATCTGTTCATTTAGAGGATTTCCGTCCGCTCCCTGTTTAACTTAGTTACATTAGAACGTGTCTTTCTCGAGTTGCCTTTTTTTTCGCCGCGAGACACGCCGTTTTGAGTGTGTGTTTTCAAACGATCGGACTTGCGATCATAATGAATATAAATTTTGAAACCTCTAGAAAGTTTTATTTTTTAATTGCTGGCAGTGGGCAAACACAGCCAGAATTAAATCTGCCAGTGAATGAGTTAATAATTATGTGTGCATGCTTGGTAACATTTGTGCTTAAATCTACAATTTGTTTAACTTCACATGTTAAGTTAACATTACGTTCACAGTGATGAGTCCTGCATTTTGCTTTGTTCATATTCATTGTTCATGCATATCTTATTTGGAATGATATCAGGAATGATAGCATATTGCGCATACTATACTACGGAGAGGATTTACATCTGCCTTACTGATCCCATACTAGAATGGTTTCTGAATCTCATAAAACTTAAAGTAGCTCAGTTAGCCTGGATTGATGAAATACCTGGCATGTCTTTTTTTAAAGGACAGCGGGCAGTCCACTGACCTTTGAATAATTTCTTTTATTGAGGCAGACAGTGGGAAAAGCTGCAAAGGTAGAGGAGCGGGGTTCTACCTGGCAGGATTCAATCCGAGCCCAGCAGGGGCAAGTGTGCTTTCTGAGGTGATCGTCTTAACCTCTGCTATATCAATGGACACACGGCTGGCATGTTAATAGACTGGGCACAGGGAAATGTAGGGTTTTTGGGGGGATGAGGCAGCTTATTCATTGGAAGTCTCCGGTCATGGTCTCTCTTATCTCCCCTCTCTGCTCCTGGGTTTGAGACGTTCCCCTCCAGCTGACACTGCAGAGCTCTTGGCCAATAAATCTCTGAGAAACTAAGGAAGAGATGGCATTCTCTTCCAGAATAAGGCCAAATGAACTGAAGTGAGATGTCAGGTAAAGAATAATAGACTACTACTCTGATTACAGTCAGTGACACTACTAACCGGTGGAGGAAAAAAAGTACTCACATGTTTTACTTAAGTAAAAGTATCAATACTGCAATGTAGAAACACTCTGTTACAGTCCGGAATACAAAATATATTTGAGTAGAAGTACAAAAGTATTGGTATCAAAATGTACTTAAAGAACAAAAGTAAAAGTACTCATTGTGCATAATGGCCCATTTCACAAGTTCAAAATGAATACAAATTATTTTGAAAATAGCCGATCTACAAGCTCACAATGCGAGCTTGTAGATCGGCTATTTTCAAATGGTCGAAATGCATAGGGCTGAAGTGGTTATTGTGTTTTACGATAATAATCAAAGTCTTAAAAGTAACTAGTTACTAAAGTTTTCAAATAATTGCAGTGGAGTAAAAGTACAATATTTGCCTCTGAGATGTAGTGGAGTAGAAGTAAAAGTAATGAAAATTGGAAATACTCCAGTGAAGTAAAAATACCTCAAAATTGTACTTAACTCACTGAGTGCCAGAATTATTTCTGGCTACTTCTGGCCAGTGCGATTTATTTAATTTTCTTTATTGTATTTTATTATTTTCATTTTCCAAAAAAAATATTAAAAATAAATGAAAAAAGTAATAAAAAAAACATGGCCCCCTCACGCATTAGGAGGGCAGGATGAGTCACCAGAACCAAGGACGGGTGTTTTTGATGAATCTAACATGAAGTTTGAAGTTACAATGGGTTTGTATAGGAAGGGGGCGTGTCTGATAAAATGAATATCAAATATCTAAATAATTAATCAAGCAACTTAAAAACTGTCTGGGGGGTTCACAAAGGCCAGAGTAGATGATAAAATGGCCAAAAGTTTTTTTGAAAGTGAAACATCCCTTTAAGTACAGTACTTAAGTAAATGTACTTACAGTAGTTACTTTACACCTCTGCTACTAATAGTACAGCTAAGCAAAGCAAAGCAAAGTTTGTTGTTTACCCAGGGTGTTGGACTAAGTTAACACTTATTTACAGCCAGGCCCTGCATGGAAGCCTTGCTCAAGGGCTATTCAGCAGTGATTCATGATTGATGTGATGAATTGGGGAATCGAACTAGGGACCTTCCGGTATCAAGGCCGCCCCTCTAACCACTAGGCCACCGCTGCCACTAACTGCGTGTACCACTAACTGCGTGTATAGCCTACTACTTTTCAGATGTAAAGTCCAATGTCCCTATAAAAAAACAAAAGGCAGTAAAATAGCATGGAATGGCAAATGTTTTAAAATCCCACCAAACAGCAGTCATGAGTTAATCCATTTAGACCGGTAACACAGCTTGTGTGTCATTTTAAGATTTCTTTGGGCTATTCAAAAATAGCAGATCTACAAGCTCATAGCGCGGCACCTATGAGCTTGTATATCTGCTATATTTTTTTTAATCGTGGAACATTTTGTGCAATATTATTATTTTCTGGTATTCCCCGTTAGTTTTACATACAGAGCGCACTGCTCTGCTGCGCTGAACAGCGCAGCACCGGTTTAAAAAAAAGAAAAAAGACGCACGACATTCCATAGGCTAAATCAATGCATTTTGTGATCGCATCGCACAGAGGCTGCTCTACACACTCACACAGACACAAGCACACAGAGATTTAGCTATTTTATGGATAGATATATTAGATGTCATTAATTTATTTACCGCAATATTTCACCCGCGGTTTATCCGATATTAATTAATAATTATATTTGATTGACCCGAATCCACCCAAACCGCGGTTAACTGCGGCAACCGCGGCTAAAACCGCAATCCGTGCATCTCTAGTATACAGGGTGTGTTCGGAAATACAGCACTGAGCGCACTGGCCCATAGACTTTCTAGGTTTTCTAAAAAAAACTATGTTTCTATGTCAGTGGTGCTTAATCTTTTGCATGTGAAGGACCCCCAAAATTATATGTATTTGGCCGCGGACCCGCATCTCAAAATATGTTGTTCCAGGGACCCCCCAGAAGCAAACATTATGAGTTAAAAATGTTCGCTTTGAAAAAAAGATATTCAAAGATTTGCACAAACTTTCAAGTTTTTTTCTAAACTAGCAGATCTACAAGCTCATAGCGCGGCACTCGGTGCCGTGCTATGAGCTTGTATATCTGATGTTTTTGAATAGCAGTTTGACCTCACTAACCAAACCACAAGAGGAGGGTTGAATGAACTGAAACCAGCGCACCCCGAAACAATATGTTGGGAATTGATTGCATGAAACAATCACCTGTGCGTCCAGTCTCAATGTTGGTAAACAAATCATTGGTCTATACAAACTAATAGGCGAGTGCGCTCCCGGTGCGCATTTTTTCGAACGCACCTACAGATTCTGGAAATGCATATTACATTTTGTCCCCGGATTTTAGCATTCTGTATTTCTAATATAGGCCTATTTATTTTTATATTTCTACATTTAATTTATTTTTGGCAGTTGAAACAACTAAATGTCCCCATCGACATTCATCAACGTTTCATCTCATGCTGTATGGCTTATCTTGCTGTTGAATTTACAGTATGTTTTTTTTTCTCCCCTCAATATTACCTACTGTAGAGAGCAACCGATCAAGATGTGGAAAGGCACTTGGCCAATAAAATTGATTCTGACTGATGTGTGCATCCAGAGGTCGAGGTTCCCTCCACATCAATGGGCTCTGTTAAAGGGCAAGACCACTTTGGTAGAGGTCTGGGTTATGTAGTTACCTCGCCATGAAGTAACTCCAAAGGTGGACAAGAAATAAAAAATAATTGCTCCATTGATTAGAAATTGATCATTCAAAATATGCTCCCCATTGACTTACATTGTACAGTGAAACAGCTCTCAAAGTCGCTCTTTTAGCATGTAAATGAATGTAAACAAAGTTGATTCAGACAATATAGAACATCATCAAACCCAGTACTGTTTGTTTTTTTGATAAAAAATTCAACTTACTGTTGATTTTGCCATTTTTATTAAAAAGAAAACCCGGACTGGATCGGCGGATCCGGATCCGGATCTTCAAATAGTAAAATCATCAGGAAGTTGACATTTTTATTAAAAAAATAAACAGTCCTGGGTTTGGTGATGTTCTATATTGTCTGAATCAGCTTCGTTTGTGTTCGTTTACGGGCTAAAAGAGTGACTTTGAGAGCTGTTTCACTGTACAATGTAAGTCAATGAGGAGCATATTTTGAATTATCAATTTCTAATTACTGGAGCAATTATTTTTCATTTCTTGTCCACCTTTGGAGTTACATCATGGCAAGGAAACTACACAACCCAAACCTCTACCAAAGTGGTCTTGCCCTTTAAAAGGAGATTTTATAAAAACTCAACATCCAATCAAATCACATAATGAGGGGCCTCTATAGAGTGCACCTCCATAAGCACTTCCGCTTCTTCCCTTAGGGGGGAGTCACAAATGAAAAAAGTTGCATCATAAGGTCCATCATACAGTATGCAGTGTTGCCAGACTCTGTGAGAGAAACAAGCAACCAGGTCTAGGAAAACCAGCCCAAAAGAAGCGACTATGGGCCGCATGAGCACTTTAACATATACATCATGCTATTTGAAAACAGCAGATCTACAAGCTCACAACGCGTCGCGATGCGACGCGTTGTGAGCTTGTAGATCGGCTATTTTTAAATACAATCTTGCGGGGAAAATTATAATAAGCAGATCTGGCAACCCTGACGGTATGTTGTATTATATGCCATTTCCCCCCTACAGCTTCCTCGGGTCCTGGCAGCTCCTCCAACCCGTGACTTATACACAGTCCTGGCTAAGCAACCCAGCCTGGCAGAGATATGCCCAGTCTCTCAAGCCAGACAACTATTCCACAGTCTTCTAAATGCTATACTAAGAGTCTGTAACAATGTCCCCTGAAAGCCGTGCACAGGAAGCTGTCATCTGTTTGTCATTTCCATTCACATAAATATATTCTAAAACATCTTTAAAATATATTATTTTTGAATTTCCATTTCAAGCTGTATAGGTTTTGACAAACTTGATTTACAGCAGGAAAAATGTATCTGTCAAGATGAAAGGGATGTTGGGGGAGCGGGGGCTGACATGTTTTCAATTTGTGCTTTTTCAGCACTTTAGTTGTACAGTAAGTACACTGTATGGCAGAAGCATTTGTAAATTCCCAAATTAAGTTTTAGGTTTAACTACTTTCAACCTGGTTTTATGTTTAACCACTTTCAACCTGGTTTTATGTTTAACCACTTTCAACCTGGTTTTATGTTTAACCACTTTCAAACTTGGCATCCTGGGGCATTTTTGGGCAAAAAAAAAAGTGGTGTCTGTCTTAACCCATTAAGACCGGGAAGCATCTGTGTCTTTATCGATTATTTTGCCAAAAGCATTATTTTATAATTTAGGCTATTCAAAAATAGCAGATCTACAAGCTACGAGCTTGTAGATCTGCTATTTTTGAAAACATTTGTGTTGAATACATATACGGTATGTTTTTGAAACAACATTTTTAACTCAAATCTTTGCTTCTTGGGGGGGGGGGGGATTTGACACTTACAGATTTTCGCTTTAAAAAATATACATTCATAGATTCGGACAAATTTTCAAGATTTTTCTAAAATAGCAGATCTACAAGCTCATAGCGGTGCTGCGCTATGAGCTTGTAGATCTGCTATTTTTGAATAGCCTAAAGAAATCTAAAAATGACACACAGGCGCGTACCCGGTCTTAATAGGTTCAGAGAGCAGAGTTTGGAGTTACATGTCATAGATAAGTCATACGTATCTGATATCATAGAAACGGCCACATGAAGTCTGAGACCCACATGAAGCCACGCGGTATTTCGACCTAATTTAGTTTCACAATGGGTCTCAAGCTGACTAATGTATAATAATATACCAGTAGCAGCTTTAGCCACAGACAGATGTCATCATGTCATCATAGAAGCCTTTAAATAACAGGATTTCTGCATCCTTATGGTAATCAAGACTCTTTTAAGGCTCCTTATGTTAATCAACACATTTTAACATTTGACAACCGATGCTCTTATCCAGAGTGCTTAAACAAGGAGAGAGCAGGTTGGGGTTCAGTGTCTCGCTCAAAGACACTTATAAAAAGGACATATCTGCCGCAGCTCTGGGAATTGAACAATGGATGACAACAGGGTGATAACAGGGTGGTGACACTGTACTAGGCCACCCTGTCACACCGAGTCCAAGTTAGATGATTTAAAGGGCGTTGAACTATGAAGGACGCAGGCAACTCGGAAATGTCATTGGGCGCTGCACCATGAAGCCTTATATTATCTGGATAGTAAAAAATGAAAATCAATTCTAAAATTAATTGGCAGCCAGGAACGAGAGCCCATCATCAAGGATATAATATAAGTGTAATGTGAGTTCCATAAGGCTATTGAATATAGTCTGTGTACTATCTGTGTCCCTGTACTGATGTAAGGGGTGATGAATCATGTTATCGTGTGTTTAAGCCTGAGGACAACCTTCAAACCTGACTGGACAAAAGGTTCTATTCTATCGACTCACACACGTTTCTTTTCCCCACTATCATTGCCTAAATTAATAAAATGTATTGTATTGTTTTAATATGTTAACCACTTTCAAACTGGCATCCCTTTTTTGGGCATGTCATTATCAGTGAAAAAAAAGAAAAAAAAGAAACATTATCACGAAGTCATGTGCAAATATTGTAGACCTAGATATGCATTTTTTATGCGTTTTAATCCTTTTGTTTACATGGTCAACTCTCACTTAGCTTTCACTAACATACCTTTTTATTGGATGCAATTGTGAACAATATAGCCAAGTCAGCTAATACTGTACATCCATTTGGCCACTCATACGCATTCGGCACCTAAAGTTGCATTAATGTACCTTTCTAATAGGCAGGTATAGCACACCATAGATTCAGTTTCCACATGTCTAGTTCTTTGTACCCTGTACTGTACATATTTCATCCTGTACATTATTTCATCATTTCGTGCCAGTCCACTGTTACGGCTGCTGTGGTGTTGTTTTTTATTAAGCTGCACTAAAATGAATTTCACCCACTTTTTTACTTTGTAAACCTGTGATGTGACAATAAAACTGATTCTGATTCTGATTACACATTTTGGTATAATGTCTCCGTGTTATAGGGTCAGGTGGGAAGAGGGAGAGTGGTGTGAATGATAACTCCAGAGTAGACAGAGGACATCCTCTGTGAGCTGTTAAGATACGGTAAAGTGGAGCTGGTGGGGGAAGAGTCTGAACCTGGCGCCAGCATCAGACAATACCGTACTGTATCGTCCCGGTACACCGACAAGGAGCATTTTGCGTGTTGCAATTGATCCGATCTTTAACCCATTAAGACCGGGAACGCATCTGTGTGTCGTTTTTAGTTTTCTTTGGCTATTCAAAAATAGCAGATACAAGCTCATAGCGCGGCACCGAGTGCCGCGCTATGAGCTTGTAGATTTGCTATTTTTGAAAAATCTTTCAAATTCGTGGCAAAATCTTGGATTATATATTTTTTAAAGCAAACATTGGTAAAATATGTAGTTCAAGGAACCTTAGAAGCAAAGATTTGAGTTACAAATGTAAAAAATAAATAAGATTCAAATATTTGCACAACTGATGATTTTTCAAAAATAGCAGATCTACAAGCTTGTATATCTGCTATTTTTGAATAGCCCAACGAAATCTAAAAATGACACACAGATGCGTTCCCGGTCTTAAAGAGTTAAGCCTGTTGTCAATTCCACGAGGTTGTACCCTTAACAATTACAATTTGCAATTTAGGCTAAATTAGCATAGCAACCAGCAAAGTGCAAGATTAAGTGTAAGCGGTATGAACCCTAGCCAGCAAACGACAGGGTACATTGTGAAGTAAATAAGAGTGCAAAGAAAACAATTGGCCACGGGCTACAAAGTAAGTAGGATAACAAATACCCTAGGTAAACAAATCAAAACCTAGCATGTGCCTAAACATCATGCTAAATCTAAATCTATTCTTAGAATTTGCGGCCAAACGAACAGTGCAGCATCTATTGAAATAGCTAGGCAACAAGTAGTGATGAAAAAGGAAGGAGGGGTGCTAGGGGGGTGAGGTTGAGTCTTAATAGGTGAGTTTTCATACTGCGGCAGGGAAGGAAGCAAGTCTGCAGTCCTGACTGTATTTGTGTGTGTGTGTGTGTGTGTGTGTGTTGGGGGAGGGGGGGGGGTCAATCCACAGCTTAGAGCCAGGAGGGACGCTCGGCGTGTTGGCGAAGTTGTCATAGGGAAGGGAGGGACAGACCTCCTGTGTTATATAGCTGATCTAAGTGTGCAGTTAAGTCGAAATTAAAACGTTTGATGGTGCCTTTGAGATAAACGATAAAAAAAACAAGCATCGTGCATTGACTGCTTTGTCAGCCTTAACACGGCGGTATCTCACTTCCAGATGAGGCTGTGTAATGGTGCTGATCAACCCATGGGCTACATGCAATTCTAAATACCATATATATATAAAAACAATTACGTAAAGAATCTCTGAAACTCCCAATCACACAGCAAAAACGTGAGTGTTAAAGGTATCATGACATTCACTTTTACACCACATTCAAAGTCTTTGTCCTGGTCCTTCAAAAGTGTACAAAAAGTTTTAAGTGAAAATTCCATTCCAGTGATCCATGGCAGGTGTTTTTCTCTCACATTTCTAAAGCCTTTTCAACTGCAATGAAAAAAGAAATATTTGCCTGCGGGTGTCGCTGCTGAGGGATTTTGCCTGTCAATCATCGCCTCTGCTCCGCCCCCCCCCAAAGGATAGGGGAGGGGAGGGGCGAGGAGGAGAGTAGGCGGGATTAATCGACTGTGACCTCACTGTCGAAGGGCCAAGCTCAGATTACTTTTCAGCCTAATTATTCAGAAAACCCCAGACCACAGAAAATCCACTGAATGTTCTAAGTTCAGGTTTTTTGGGTGTAATTGAGGTCATAAAACCCCAAATAAAACATTGAAAATAAAAAAAGTGAAAATGAATGTCATGATACCTTTAATGTAACTCTGTAAAACTGTAAAGTGAGGTCCCCCTTTTTGGTCAGTTGACGCATGAGTCCACGGCCAGGCAAACGGTATATATATAGGAGCCTGGCGAGCAGTACCACCAGTTTTTTACCCAGCAGCGATCCGGCTGCTGAACAAAAACTAAGTCTGGTGAGACTGCACAGACTGAACTGTGAAATGTGCTTTAACCCACTTTGACACCTGGAGAAGCATCTGTGTCATTTTAAGATTTGAGCTAAAAAAGCATTATTTTACACTTTGGCTATTCAAAAATAGCAGATATACAAGCTCATAGCGCGGCACCGAGTGCCGCGCTATGAGCTTGTAGATCTGCAATTTTTGAAAATTTGTGAAAACTTGTGCAAACCTTTGAATATATATTTTTTCAAGCGAACATTTGGAACTCAAATCTTTGCTTCTGGGGGTCCCTGGAACAAATTATTTTGAGATGGGGGTCCTTGGCCAAATATGTATACATTTTGGGGTCCTTGACATGAAAATGTTTGAGAACCATTGACATAGTAACATACGTTTTTTTCAAAAAACAGTTTTTAGAAGACATTCTAAAAATAGACATTTTGTAGAATCGCCTCAGGTCTTAAAGGGTTAAAGGTAGGGTAAGTGATTTGCATTGGTTAAAATAAGTGTTAAATAGCTCTATATTCTGATAGTACTCATTGCTATAGAGTGTTTGTTCAGTATTAGGAGTCTCCTTGTCTCTCCAGCTCTTTATTAAACAGAAAATGCATTTTCGTTTCAGTTTCAGTTTCATTTCCAATTTTATCCAACCAGGACAGAGAACTCAATCAGGATACAGATTAAACAAGTGAAATTGGAAGTGATGACACTAAGAAATGAGCAGGCAAAATTGGAACTGGAACACTATACAAATTAAGCTTAAAAATGGGTACTTTCTCCTGATTGGTTGAGATTTTGACACCTACCGAAAAATGTATTTTCTGTTTATTAAAGAGCTGGAGAGACATGGAGACATCTGTTACTGAACAAACACTCTATAGCAATGATTACTATCAGAATATAGTATTTTAACCTTTAAACAAAATACTTTTTGTTTTAACCCAAAAATATCACTTACCCTACCTTTAAAGGGATTTTTTTTTATAAACACATTCATGACTTTTTATTTCTATGCACTCACTCACATTGTTGTATACGTAGATTAGTCATATTATGCACTTTATGCTTCTCCTCTCTCTCTATGAGATGACTATCTATCCTTTGAACTGCAATGATGAGCCTGCACAACCAAGAATGTCACCCACCTTACCTGTAATGTGATGTGACAATGAAGATTGATTCTGATTCTGATGAAGATCTAAATTTACACAATTTGTCTTTTATTTTTTACTGTGCACCCACAGAAAGCAGCACCTCAAATGTAGATGCCCGAAACTGTCCCCCGCACAGATAATGATAATGGAAGTCAGTTGAGACAGTGGCAATGTGTTATAATTAGATCCCCAAAGGATTCCTTAAAAAAAAACACAACTTTGCTTCATGAAAGTATCAGGAAGATGTTTTTTTTCCCGTGCATTTGGCTCACCTTCATAGCAGTACGTCCCCTTGTAGCCCGTGTCGGTGCAGTCGCACAGGACCTCTCCCCTGTGGATGGAACACAGGCCTCCGTTGCTGCAGGGAGAGTGCGTGGTGCATAGATAATCCAGATCGTTATGAAGACCTTGACCGTCCAGCAGGACCGGATCGGCCTCCCCCACCTTCAGGCTGGCGATGAAGCCCTGGAACGGCGGCTCGTACTTGACCGTGCTGGACGTCAGGGCCGAGAGACGCACGTCCGGCGAGATCCCGCCCACGTAGAGGTCGCTGGCCACCACCATCTCGTCCCGCTTGGATTTGACCTCGGCCACTTTGTCCTCGTTGTCCACCACCAGCCGGGTCTGTCTGTGGTCGCGCACCAGGAGGACGCGGTGCCAGCGGCGGTCGTTGACGCGCGTCTCGGTGTGCAGCGAGGCCGGCTCGGCGCAGTGGATCGTGAAGCGCAGCTGCATCCTGCCGTCCGCGATCAAAAGCTCCAGGAAGTCACAGTTCCCGCCGTCGTCCAGGTAGAGCACCAGGGCTTTGCTGATGTTGGTTTTCAGGATGAAGCTGAGCTGACCCGAGGCCTTGGCGTCCCACTGGCCGTAGCGCGCCCACTGGCCAGGAACGCCCTCGTATTCCAGCGCCATACCCATCACAGTCAGTACCAGCCCGACTAAGAACAAAGGCAGCGAACCCCGGCTTTGACACCTCCTCATGATTCTACACTACTCGCTGATGCCCTTTGAAGTCAACGTGTTCTGAATCCACCCCGGATGACAGGAGGCGCAACCTGTGTAAACGATTTTTTTGTTTGTTTGTTTGTTGTCGTTTTTTTTTTTTTACCACAAAACTGTGCAATCTGTCTCTCCAAAGACTCTGAGGTGAGTTTCTTCAGCACTCTACCCTGATTCTTTTGGTAGTCTCTCCATCGGGCAACATGTGAAAGAGTGAATAAATTAGAAGACGCATTGCAGAGACGACTATGGAGAATGTACCTGCGACATGGCAGAGCCTTGTGTATATATATATATATAGATCTAGAGTGCAGGGGGCCTCAAGCTGGAATGGGAATGTTTCAGGATGTTTTGCTGATCTAGTTGGGATGTGGCTGAGAAGTAGAGCAAACAATGGAACGGATCCTCAATACTCTGTTTCTTCGTCTTCTCCATCCACCAAGTACGCTGGCCTCCATCCAGCAGTGTTCCAGTCAGTCCCCCGGTGGTTCACTGGGCATACAGCCAAGCAGAAACAGGTGCAGACTCCAACAATCCTCAGCGTCACACCACCACCCTATAAGACAACCAGAACAGAAAAATGTGGAATGAGCGGCTAGGGAAGTTAATTGACAGTTTAGTGTACCACAAATCCTTTGTTAATGTTGAAATAGTCTTTACTCGTTGTGAAACAAATTGGAGGACAAAATAAAAATGAAACAACAACATACCACAACAACAAATCATCGAAATGGCACTTAGAAAAATACAGAAATGATAAATGGGGGCGACTGACGGTTTAACACTGCCAACGTTTTGTACCAATTAATTCCCAAAGGCGCCCTGTTAAAACCAGATTCAAAGGTTGGCACAACAAGTTTCTTTTTTGTGCTGCAGAGTAAGAACAGCACTTAGGATAATAATGTCCTCTTCTCAGTTACAAAACTATATACTGTCAGAACAAAAAAACAAAAAAAAAACTGTTCATTACCTAGCTTTACTCTATGCAACCAAACACGAAATAGCTCTTTAGGTTATATTCTTTTTAAAAACTTTGACCTTAATCAGAGGTCATCTTTCATAATGAAGCTGAGCCCCCAGGATGCTGTCACAGTTTGTCCCATATCCAAGGGCACATGTTTAAGTAGGGGCAACATGTTAATGCTACAGCTGTCCTGGGGCACTTCATGCAGCCTCAGTGCAATTTGACCCCAATTGGTCAGATGGAGCGGCCTCGTGGGTCACAGTGGGCCATCACCACGGGTCACAAAATGGCCTGTTTGATCTGAAGTCTGGCATATTTGACTTATTATTTTAACCCATTAAGACCGGGAACGCATCTGGTGGTGTGTCATTTTTAGATTTCTTTGGGCTATTCAAAAATAGCAGATCTACAAGCTCATAGCGCGGCACCGAGTGCCGCTCTATGAGCTTGTAGATCTGCTATTTTAAAAAAATCTTGCATTTTTTTGCAAATCTTTGAATATATATATATATTTTTAAGTGAACATTTTTAACTCGTGTTACAACGTCTGGGAACAGAATAGTTTGAGATGGGGGTCCGCGGCCAAATACATATAATTTTGGGTGGTCCTTGGAACATGGAAAAGTTTGAGAATCACTGATATTATAGCAACATACGTTTTTTTTTTTTTTAAACGTTAGGATTTAGAAGGCATTTGTAGAATCCCCCAGAAGCAAAGATTTGAGTTAAAAATGTTCGCTTTTCAAAATTATATATTCAAAGATTTCCAGGATTTTGCCAACAAATAGCAGATATACAAGCTCATCATGAGCTTGTATATCTGCTATTTTTTACTTAGCCAAAGAAATCTAAAATGACAGAGATGCGTTCCCGGATTGAATGGGTTAAGGGTGAGGGAAATGAGGGGGGGTGGGATTCATTGCCATAATGAACTTTGCCATAATGGTAAAAGCATTAATTGGCCAATTCATCCAGGGTTGTTCCCACAGGGAATTTCTCACAATGTTTTTTTTTAAACAAGACAAATAGTTGGTATAGTCAAACGATGCACTTAGACGTAGTCTGTAGTTTCTCTGAATACACAAACGACTCCCACGTGTCAGAAACTCGCAAGTACGCATTTAGTTATTATTATGCAAATCAACTCATATGGAATGCCACACATGCTAGTACTATTACATTAAGCAATCTTTTTCTTCAAGAGAAAAGAGGAGTTATCTTTAACCCATTAATACCTGGAACGCATCTGTGTCACTTTTAGATTTCTTTAGGCTATTCAAAAATAGCAGATATACAAGCTCATAGCGCGGCACCGAGTGCCGCGCTACGAGCTTGTAGATCTGCTATTTTTGAAAAATCGTGAATTTTTTTTTTTTTATTTTTTTTCCGAAAAACTGTTAGGATTTAGAAAATGTTTAGAAGCGGCCTCAGGTCTTAATGGGTTAATGCATGTACAACTTTTGTGAGTAAAACATTTCAGACAGAGAGGATGAAGATTATCTCGTGAGATAAAGACCACACAGAACCAGAACAGAGCTCTATGGGCCGCTGTGTGTAAGCCGAGGAGAAATCGATGATGCTTATTATTCAAAATAGAAGCAAATCCGTGCAACAGAGATACAAACAACCAGGCCTACTGACAACGATGCATGATACACTGTAGCAAAACAAAGCAGACTGTAGCATGAGGGCATGGTACAGCTCTCTGGTCAGCCGTTGGAGAGAGGGGTGATAGATACAATCTAGAAACTATAAATCAGTGGTTCTCAAACGTTTTGATGTCAAGGACCCCGAAATTATTTATCCATTCGACTGCGGACCCCCGTCTGAAAATATTTTGAGCCCGGGGCGGGACCCCCAAACAAGATTTGTGTTTAAAAAAGTTTCAACTTTTTCCACATTTCCTTCGAGATATTTTAAAAATAGCCGATCTACAAGCTCACAATAACTGGGTTTCCATAAAACGTTTCGAAAATATGAAGCACATTTTCAGAAAGTAGGAAAAACTAAACGCGAATTTAAGCACGTTTCCATCCACTAATAAAATGTGATTATTAGGAGATAGTCCATGAAATAATCAGTAGGTGGCACTCTTTTGCCAGTCAAGTATATACGTGTATTTGACTTTTTGTCATTCTCATAGGCTAGACAAACCCTAACCCCCTGATGAGCACTGTCTCTAACTACCCCCAAGAGACAGGGTGGGGGCAGTAGCATGCTACTTGGGACACAGGCTGGGGTCTGATCAGCCTCGGTTCGGGTCGCCTGGAGGCAACACCCGAAACACCCAGTGACTCCAGGTAACAGCACTGATGATGTGTCCAAGTGCATCAGTCCATGTTTTATTGACTACAAAACTATTTTACACACGGCCGGCCTAGTAGGCTATTGGGCTGCAAGTCCTCTAGCTATGCAGAGGCTGTCTTTCAATCAGGCTGTCTGGTAATAGTACTAGGCCTATTCATGAACAACTCATTCTGTGCCAATGGCGTCTTTTGTCGGCTGTTTTTTAGTAAGCCCTGAGTGCCAATGATGTCTTCTTTCGTTCCTTTTTTTTTTTTTTTTTTCACAAAGAACCAGGAGATAACGCGATCCAAAGATTTGCTGCTGCATTCACTTCCCTGTTAAAACGGAGAAAAAATGCCCTTTTTTCCTGTGTTTTACTATGTATTTTTGAGTGAAACATGCTATTTTCCAACATCAAACAACAAATGTCAACGAGGTCGTGATGACCTCGTTGACATTTGTGAAACCACACCTGTGAAACCCTCAGTGATTAGCAACCATCAGGGGGATCAATCATACTGGAGATAAATATTCTGTGACTACTTGAAAAGGTTAAGAGAATCGCAAAATCCTGGCACTGGGACCACACAGCCAGACATAAGTCTGGCACTGAATGAGTTGCAGACATGCTTGAATTGGGTCGGACTTGGTATCCACCGGTACAGTACCAGTTCTGCCATATTTTGCCCAGCTGAGCACCCAAGTTTAATAATGCTACTAACTAATAATGCGGGGATAACGCGGACGCCGCTGGGCGCAAGGATAGCCACAGGGCTGGTTTTCCCTCAGTTACCATTGGTCCTTCAGTGAAAATAAACCCTGCATAAATGATGGACTTTATTTGGACCACCCGATCCAACTTGGACTTGGGCCCGGACCGCTGGCCTTGCGGTCCGGGCACGTAGGCTGCAATGCATCCTGACAGCGTGTCGCGGGTTCAGATCCCGATCTAGACAACCTTTACTATATGTGTCACTCCCCGTCTCTCTCTCTCCCCATTTCCTGTCTATATACTATCAATAAAATTAGTTTAAAAAAAAACTTGGACTTGGATACAGTTATTAACTGCTACATATGAGGACAGAAACCATCACAGAATAAGAGTGAGACATTAATTCATGGAGCAGCAAATTGTGCACATTAAAACTCATTCTTCAGTCATGACTCATGATGAGATGGTCTTATTAACATATTAGCTATCTTAAAGTGTACTTTATAGATAAACATATGCCGGTCAGGTGAGACGCATACTATTTGACATGAATTAGTAAAGCCACGCTGTGCACAATGATAGCCACAGCGCTTTGGCTTGCCCACAGTTTACCTTGGTCCTTGTCTCCTTGACTGAAAATACAGCCAAAATGATGGACTTTATTTGGATCAAAGCAACCGAGTTTCAAAGATGGACACAGTTATTACCTTCTACATATGAGGACAAAAAGTGCAATACTTTAATTAATGGAGCCGCAAGTAAACTCATTCATGAAGGTGAGTATTATGATGAGAGATGATCTTATTAAGATCTTATATTAAAGTGTACCTTATAGAACGTGACCACCAAATTACAGCATTCATTAGCCTAATTTTGAATGTATTCTTTGGTAGGCCAACAGTTGAAATGTGGGCTACATGCATTCGGAAATGTGTTTGGTTATTAAACCCGATGTGGCCTCTACTTATGAATAATAAATATAGGCCTACTTAGTTATAATACGACGCTAATTTTAATACAGAATATTAAGCTATAAACTGTGCAAAATCGATAGTCATGTGAGTTCAATGTTTTCTACCTCAAAACCTATTCAAGTGTTTCCATCACCCCCATATAATTTTTTGGATAAAGCCCGAAAATACACCTCCTTCAAGGGTAAAACCTTTTAGCAAAATATCAGTGTTTTCCAGTGTTTCCATTCAGGGATTTATGCGCTAAATCTACAATGTGCAAAAAAAAACGGGTTGATGGAAACGCAACTAATGCGTGGCATCACAACATGTTCGAAGATCGGCTATTTTCAAATAGCTGATGTATAGGGTTGTACAGGGTTAAAGTGGTTAAAGTGATCTAATTTAGCTGGGGACCATCTGGAACCCTCTCAAGGACCCCTGGGGGTCCTCGGACCCCACTCTGAGAACCACTGCTATAAATGATTACCGTATGCAATATAAAATGTAAACTATACACTGTATAGAGGCCGGTATAGCAACATGGGTGGATAATTGCACTTATTGAACGCGTACACAGAGGGTAGCAACATAATCCACCCACATACTATACTAATATAGAAGCATAGCGATCTGGCAGTGAGGAACAGTCGCGTGACCTTTTCCCACAAGTGTCACTCGACAAAATATGTATTGTCAACTAAAACAAGTTTCTAGCAACAGTTGGGAGTTGAAAATGTTTCATTTTGTTTGGCGAGCCAAATTGTCACGGACAAAAGCAATATTCTTGCTGCTACAAAAACATACTAGAGGACAGAATGGCACAAAGAAAGGATGAGCCCTACATACTGTCACTGAACAAGAGTGAAAGGTTAGGAAGTTGCCAACACACCCTTGGGGCCTGTCTTCCCCACATGCCTCTCCTCTCTGCCTGTAGCAGGGCGTTTTGTTTGTTTCTCATTCACTTTGTGATGGACACATTGGCCGAGAGACATGGTGCAAGGCAATGTAGCAATTCTCTCACGAGATGCTGCTTCAGCACTTCAGCGTCGGCACCCCCTAGGTAGCTGTGGTGTGCGAGACCTTTTCCTTGTTTTTAGCTAGTTTTTTTTTCACATTTGTTGGCAGAGCAGAGACAAAATAGAAAAAACGTTATTACTGTATGCATTCATATAGCGCTGATTCGGGAATTTCAATTGTCGCATTCCTGTGGCGATTATACATTTCCTGTGGCGATTAGGTGGATTTGGAACTCTTTGAGACACACATCCTACACTACGTCTGCCTGAAGCTCGATTCATGTTTCCTCGCGTGACGGTATCACGTGTCGATAATAGCAGACCTACAAGCCCACGACGCGCCGAATCAGCGAGTGACACCGCCCTGAGACGGAGCATACTGTAGATCAATGGTTCTCAACCTGTGGGTCGGGACCCCCAAGGGGGTCCCCACATGACTTTCGGGGGGGTCTCCAGATGACAGTAGGCTGCACCAACGCTCCTGATTTCGTGTATAGAGGGGCGGGTGTATAGAGGCGCAGAGAGACTGCGCCTGATCCCATTGGTTCACCGATCTGTCCGTCAGCCCCCGCCCCGTTAACACAACATTACGAGCGACGCCCACTGCACTCTGGTTGGTTGGGGAAATGAAACACTTCCTATACCGGGTACACCGACGCTTTCCTCCAGGCTTTAATTTTTTAGCAAAACTAAACAATAAAAGTCTGGAGATCGAGGCTAAGATGACAGTGAAGTGACAATTTATGGACGTTTAAGACCTTTTTATCTAAAAGAGAAAAAGAAATGAAAGAAAAGAAAAAGACCATTACTGCATCAAAAGTAATCAACAAACTATACTATAAAACATTGGCCAAATTGTCAAATAATATAAGAAAGAGGCAAATATTGTGAAGATAGCCGATCTACAAGCTCACAACGCCTCGCAACGCGAGGCGTTGTGAGCTTGTAGATCTGCTATTTTCACAATATTTATCTGTGGAACGGAGTCTAACAAAATGGGGGGTCCCAGTTCAAATATGATTATTTTGGGGGTCACGGCCTGAAAAGGTTGAGAACCACTGCTGTAGATTAGGCTTTACACATTTTCACCGGAGCGGTCAGAGCCCGTGGTCAGTGAGGAGAAGGGATCCGTCTGTGTCTTGGATACTTTAAAGGCATGGGATGAACACAGGCTGTGTGTAGTGTGTAGACGGTCTGTAACCGGGGGTGCCACAGGTTCAAAACCTGAACCTGTGGCACCGCGGTTGCAGACCGTCTACACACTACACACCTGACCCGCATGGCAAAGACATCTATCATTTTACTTTTCTTTTTTTTAAATAACAAGAAGAAGAATAAACATTTGCCCAGATTTACTGGATACAAATGGAAAGTTACTGAAGTTACGGACAGATAAGATTGTACTGAATGGACTAGTTGCTCATTTGTAGCCCAACTACTAGAGGCGTGGTGTAAGGATAATTCCTTTAACAGGTCCGTTCATGAAAGTCCTTGCGGTCTTGTTTCCAATGAGGGCCTGTGAGCAATTAGGGGTTAAGAGTCTTGCTCAGGGACAAATTTCATTTCATCAACACATTTGCTGGCCTGGCCTGGAATCGTACCTGGGGCAACCAGGGCCTCTGGCTCTCTAGGCGGGCTCACTAACCACTCAGCTATGGCCGCCCCCTAACTTTACACTTGATCTTCTGTGCTCTTTTGAGCACCTATGAGCACCTTTGAGCCCATTCATGCTCCCCAGAGGATGAACTAATCATTTAATCGACCCTATGACCTAGACTCTAGGCTAGAGTCAGTCCAAAAATGTCAAAGCAAGATATTTGCACATAAAATATCTAATAATCTGACAGCTTTACAGTTTGAACACAACACACTTTGGTGCCCTCGTGGCCTTTCCTCTAGCACCCCCTTCCGGGAATATACAATAGGTAGTAGGTACCCCCGCACACATGAATTAACTTCAGGATGGCCATATTAGTTGTTTCGAGCCACTTTGGATTGGTTCCTCTCGGAACCACACTAGCAGGGCTTTTGGTATTACAGTATGTGGGGACCTCATGTAATTGGTAACATGAGGTTTTGCAGCTCATTCACATCTGAAACTCCCTTACTGTAAATGCGCTAGCATTCCCAACCTGTGGGCCAGGACCCACTGGTGGGCTTGTGAAGGTATTGCAAATTCTGGGCCCCCAAATAATTGGCCAAAAACTACGATTTTAATAACAACATTAATATGAAAGATTATGACGTGACATGGTTAGTTTTTCTTTAATTCTTTAAGAACGGGAACGCATCTGTGTGTCATTTTCAGATTTTGTTGGGCTATTCAAAAATAGCAAATATACAAGCTCATAACGCGGCACCGAGTGCCGAGCTATGAGCTTGTAGATCTGCTATTTTTGAAAAATCATGAAAAGCAAATATTTGATTATTTATATTTTTTTTGGTGGACATTTGTAACTCAAATCTTTGCTTCTGGGGGTTCCTGGAACTAAATATTTTACAAATGTTCGCTTTAAAAAATATTTAATCCAAGATTTTGCCACGAATCTTCACGATTTTTCAAAAATAGCAGATATACAAGCTATGAGCTTGTATATCTGCTATTTTTGAATAGCCAAAGCAATCTAAAAATGACACACAGATGCGTTCCCGGTCTTAATGGGTTAAAACCTTAAAATTAGTTTTCATAGTGATACCAATAAATAAGAACTTAAAGTATACTTTGGTTCCACTGATTCATCATTAAACATGCTCTGAAAATGCATGCGGCATCTGACCACTTAACACTGCGGGCCCTGATCCAATAAAAGGTTGGGAACCACTGTATGAGTGCTTTGGATATGGCTCTTTGCATGAAGCGTCTTAGCTTAAGATATTCCTGAAAGATGAAATGATATTCAATACTAACTACGGATGTTTGTGCAAATCATCACTCTGTTTTAACAGAATTAAACATACTGAGTCATAAAAGCAAGTGAACGAGAGAAGGAAACTGTTTTAATTGCTACTGCATGGAGTGAACTGAACTTTCAGCGACAATTTGATTATATTTTTTCATAACCAGTGTGGGAAGATATTTATATGGATATTTATAAACTCTCCAATGTGTTTATGAAACCAATGTGTTTATTAAATGTTTATGAAACACATTGGAAATTGACTAAATGCAGGGTATGTTTTGAGCAGAAAATGCATTAACTCCACCACTGTATCCATTGTACAAAAGGCAAAGAGATAATGACAAACATGAGAGGTTGCCTGGATTATAAGTATAAAGAGTGCGGTACGAGGCATAACAAATACAGCACCAAACAAAAAGCACAAAAACATTTGTGTGCTTTTTTTCGTGCTCTTGTTTCTACTTTCTATGGAGTCCAAACTATCAAAACATTTATGGGGTTCAAATTTTTCAGAGGCATATGGTGACAATTAATACTTTACTGCAGATGTAGACCATTCTGAAAGGTATTTCCTGTTCTGATTCGGAAAAACCAAGGGTTGAAATATGGCCAATGTTGCAGAATTCTTGTTAATTCCTCCCATTTGTTTAATTTCAGACATACTGGTAAAGAATATAAACTAAGCCAATATTGTCTGTCTGTCTGTCTGTCTGTCTGTCTGTCTGTCTGTCTGTCTGTCTGTCTGATTCGGACAGACCAGAACAGAAATATCACGAATATCTGTATATGCCGGCCCACGGGTCTGAGAAAGCTGTTCCCCTGATTGGCCAACCCAAACCGTCGGCTTCACGGATTGGTGTCACGTTTGTGCCGCTAAGACAGTATACAGTAAGTCCTTGATTGGCTAACCCGACCCGTCTATGGACAGTTCTTTCCTGTTGGTTGTTGTATATTATACCTTCAAAGGACATGCTCAATCACCTGCCTTGCACTCCTCTCTGTATGCTATGGCAGAGACTGTGCAAACACTAAGGGAGGACATTCCAGATGACAATGATGATGAATAGATCACCCTATGTATTTCTGAAATTACTTTATCAACACCTGTGAACAAAAATGCTATAAACTGAGAATAATAGCACTTCAAAAGGACTTTGACACTTTGTGAATTGGACCGTTAGTGGCATACATGTATTAAAAACATACAAAGTTTTTATTATAAAAAATGGTTTGCAAATCGTGGAAATAGATGCAAGAATCGTTTTGAGAGGGTAAAAACTGAAGTGACCCCGCCCAAAAAAATGAGGGAGGGGTCTGAAGATTTTAGCCCCGTCATTTTCTGACAGTTTGGCCCCTATAAAAGCCAAAACAGCAAAAAGAAATCCTACGGGATACACATCGTGCCGGACTAAACCGTTTCAACCATATCCAATGTTGTATCCGTTCTATTATTGCTCCAAGATACTAGAGGAAATCTACAGACTGGGGCAGTGGTTCTCAAAGTGTGGTCCGGGGACCCCCATGGGTCATTGAGGGGTTTCCAGGGGGTCCCCAGCAAAATGTGTTAATATAGCATCAAAATCAGTTTAAAAGGATCCGTGGCTAATACGCCACATATGCCTCAATACAATATAATTGCCCTCTATAACTAAAATAAAATATGTAAAACACCTTAAATATTGTATTTATTCTAGAGGGGGGGGGGGCAATGCCCGTTGCAAGTTGATGATGTAATTTGCCCATGTGTGGTCTAGCCCTATGGAATTTATGGAAAAAAAACATATTTAAAATATTGATTTGATGCTCATTCAGTATTAACCTTAGGAAGTATTAAGTTATTTTTCATTTTCACATGCATTCCATAAATTATAGTGCTAGACCACACATGGACAAATTTAACACCAACTTGCGACGGCCATTGCCCCTATTGTGTAAAAGATGAACTATCTTCTAAAATAAATAAAACATTTAATTTTACATTTTAGTTATAGAGGACATTTATAATGTATTAAGGCATATTTGGCTTATTAGCCAGGGATTCTTTTAAGAAGCCTACTTCATAATTTAGATTTTTTTTTATTAACATTTTGAAAGATATTGAAGCATTTTTGAAGAATTTTGTAAAGCTTCAACACAAATCTTCTCTTGTGGGGGTCCTTGGCACAAAATGGGGGTCTATCTCCTTGACATGAAAAGGTTTGAGGACCACTGGATTTGGGGGTATTTTTGGGGTATAACTTGGGAGGTTGAAAACGTTTGCATCAGCGACGCGCAGAAGGGTCAGGACAGGAGAACTCAGTAGTCTTTCATCAGCGCATGCATGAGCCCTGTAGGCCACCCTGTGGAATCCTTTTAACTTTGGCTGGACGAGGATTCTGAGGCAACGGTGCCATCAGCCTCCTCATTACCGGCTGGCATCAGTAGCCTCATCATCCTTAGCGTTCCGGCGCGTCATCGTCATCATCGCAGTCATTATTCATCGTTCCTCTTGATCTTCGCCTTGACACACACACAACCCCGCATCGCTGCATCAGTTCTTACGCCGACGACGCTGGTATATACAGCCTGTAGACATTCCACACCACAAAGAGGCAGAAAGAACTCCAGTGTGAGTGGTGGTGATGATGTGAAGAAGGAATTTCGGCACCTGTACTCTTCTTCACACTGTGCTTAACCCACTTAGACCAGGAAAGAATCTGTGTCATTTTTAGATTTTTTTGGCTATTCAAAAACAGCAGATATAGAAGTTCATAGAGCGACACCGAGTGCCGCTCTATGAACTTGATATTTGAAAAATCTAGATTTTTTTTTTGCAAAATATTTAATATATATATTTTTTAAGGCAAGGCAGGCATTTCTTTGCTTCTGGGGATTCTACAAATGTCTTCTAAATCCTACCAGTTTAAAAAAAAAAAGAGCTTATGTTGCTATTAATCAGTGGTTCTCAAACTTTTTTCATGTCAAGGACCCCCCAAATGATATGTACGGACCCCCATCTCAAAATATGTTGTTCCAGGGACCCCCAGAAGCACAGATCGGAGTTAAAAATGTTTCGCTTTAAAACATAATATTATTATTCAAAGATTTGCACACATTTTCCACGATTAAAAAAAAAAAAAAAGCAGATCTACAAGCTCATAGCGCCGCGCTATGAGCTTGTAGATCTGCTTTTTTTTGGAATAGCCCAAAGTATAAAATATGGATAGAGGGGTTTACACAGATGCGTTCCCGGATTGAATGCGTTAAAAGAGAGAGAAAGGAATGCCGCATTCTCAGTGAAAATATCAAGCTATAGCCTGATTATAGTTTTCCTTTCCAAAAGGGGGAGTAGGCAGTCTGGTCTCCTTTTGTGTTTTTCCCTTTTATTGAGAGACACAGCAGAAGAGCTGAGAATGAGGCTAGTGTGTGAGGCAGACACAGGAGAAAAGCTTTGGGAGGGTTTCGATCCTTGGGCAAAGCAGGAGAGCACAAGTCGTTCCGGAGATAAGCGTCTTAGCCACTATGCTATGGGTGGGTGATACGATGACCTTACACCGTCAGCAGTTTAGAATGTGACCATGATCTTCCTTCAAAGAGAGAGAGTGTGTGTTCGCCTCATAGTAGCTTGTTAGTATAGCCTACAATCCACTGTTTAGAATTTGTATTCGGAATATTCACCTGCCGGCAAAGTAAGTGGAAATGAGCTCATCAAAATGAGAAGAAAGATAAACCAAAACAAACCCAAACAATGTCTTTCAGCATTGTGAATTCAGCAGTGGTGGAAAGTACGTTTACTCAAGTATTGTACTTAAGTACACTTTTGTATTTCCAATATTCAATACTTCTACTTCAGTACAACTCAGAGGCAAATATTGTACTTTCTACTCCACTACAATTATTTGAAAACTTTAGTTACTAGTTACTTTGTAGATTTTTACTATTATTACAAAACATACTGTACATTAACCACTTCAGGCCTACATATACTTCGACTATTTGAAAATAGCCGATCTACAAGCTCGCAACGCGTCGCCTTTGCGACGCGTTGCGAGCTTGTAGATCTGCTATTTTCAAAAGATGTTTTATACAATTGAACTTGTGAAAGCTCTGCACAATGAGTACTTTTACTTTTGGTACCTTAAAGTATATTTCGATGCCGATACTTTTGTACTTTTACTCAAGTACATTTTGCATACAGGACTTTTACTTGTAACAGCGTGTATATCCACATTGCTTGGTATTAATACTTTTACTTAAAACGTGTGAGCACTGGAGCTTCCCATCACTGGAATTCTGTGCAGTTTTTTTGTCTTCGTGAAAAAACGGTTTGGAGTGCACTTTCGCGAACGCAATCTCCTGTGCAATTGGGCCACCTGGCCGTGCGTTTTTGTTCCAGGAAGTGACAGGTGTGAGGCAAGGGGAAAGGCAGTCACTGCAGCCTTGGCTCTGCTGCCTTTGGACGTTGTGCTCACGTGCGCAAGTCACATTATCCCCATTTGCTCTGCCTTGTCAAGAGCATTGTTTGAATAAAACGAATGAACTGATTTGCAGCCAGATTGCACACAAATAATTAATAAAATAATAAAATAAACAGCCACCAGCTAGTGTTAACCCATTCAATCTGGGGACACGCGTCTCTGTCATTTTTAGATGACTTTGGGCTATTAAAAAATAAAAGATCTACAAGCTCATAGCGTGGCACTCGATGAGCTTGTAGATCTGCTATTTTTGAAAAATCGTGAAAACGTGTGAAAATCTTTGAATATATATATTTTTAAAGCGAACATTTGTGACTCAAATCTTTGCTCCTGGAGGTCCCTGGAACAAGATATTTTACAAATGTTCGCTTTAAACATATATATATATATATTTAAAGATTTGCACACATTGTCACGAATTTAAAAAAAAAAATGGCCCAAAGAAATCTTAAAATGACACAGATTCCTTCCCGGTCTGAATGGGTTAAATCCCTGCTGTGGTAAATTCCGCGTAGCATGTATGCTAACTAGGTTTGATAAGAATGTCAATGATGCTCATGAATGGCAATGAGAGCAGTGCAACAGGGGATGAGAGTGAGGGGTACCTGTAGCCACACCCTGTGTCTGTTTTATACTGTGCGTCCCTTTGTATGGATGTTTATTTATTTTAACCCATTAAGACCTGGAACGCATCGGTGTCATTTTTAGATTTCTTTGGGCTATTCAAAAATAGCAGATATACAAGCTCAACAAATCTTTGAATACATATATTTGAAAGCGATTTTTTTTTACTCAAATCTTTGCTTCTGGGGGGGTCCCTGGAACAACATATTTTGAGATGGGGGACCACGGTCAAATATATAATTTTGGGGGTCCTTGACATGAAAAAGTTTGAAAACCACTGATATAAAATTTTTTCTTAGGATTTGTGTTAGGATTTAGAAGACATTTGTAGAATAGATTTGAGTAAAAAATGTTTGCTTTAAAAAGTGCTTTTAAAAAAAATCAAGATGCAGATCTACACTCGACACTCGTAGCGCGGCACTCGGTGCCGTGCTACGAGCTTGCATATCTGCTATTTTTGAATAGCCAAAGAAATCTAAAAATGACACGTGTCCCTCTTGATTTCTTATAAAACAGAACATTACCTCTAGTCGTGTGTAGCCAGACGATCAGATATCTCTGATAATCTGGCTGCATTGCACCTGATTTATCATTTGTGCACCAGCTAGTATAACTCAGGCTTTACATTAAGTTAAATGATATAATTATAGTGTAATTTCCATGAGCACAGGCTGTTCTAATGTTAATACAATAACTAGTTGACTGTTCAATAACTAAGCAAAATAAGGTATACATATAATGCATGTATAAAATAGGATTGTAACTACTGTATAATACAGTACATTGGCCATATCACACAACCTACTTTATTCCACTGATTCAGACTTTATATTTAACATTTTGTTTTGTGCTAATACTTAAGCAATAGGTCACGGTACTGTATATTTGATTATATCAAAGCGTGCCTAACGCAATGCAGAATTCCCCTTAGCTGCGATACAATCACAATATGCCACGGCATGGAGTGGGTTATTGTTTTTTATAATGGTTACCAAATATGACATGAAAACGATAGAGGGAAATGATTTCCGCACACTGCACAGTACTGTAGCTCCAAAATAAATAGTTGACTTTATCACTGTTTGAACCACACCTACAATATCAACCAATCAGTTTGTATGATTGGATTTTGTTTAATTGATAAAGACCAATGTACAGTAGGCTACAGAAGCCAGTATTCAGCCTGTGAGGCTCTCTTTTTTCACAATTGCCATGGTATGTGCATATGTACTTATGTGACTGTAATGAGCATGTTAACCCTTTAAGACCTGAAGCCGATTCTACATGTCTCCTAAATCCCAACAGTTTCTATATCAGTGGTTCTCAATCTTTTTCATGTCAAGGACCCCCAAAATGATATGTATTTGGCCTCGGACCCCATCTCAAAATATTGTGTTCCAGGGACCCCCAGAAGCAAAGATTTGAGTAAAACATGTTTGCTTTAAAAATATATATACCGTAAATTTCGGACTATAAGCCGCGACTTTTTCCCCATTTTTCGACCCTGCGGCTTATATAACGGTGCGGCTTATCTATGGATTTTTACAGCTAACGGCCACTAGGGGACCTCCTAAATCTATGGATTTTACACCCGCGGCTTATAGTCCAGTGCGGCTTATATATGTACAAATCATTCAATTTAGTTGCTGCGGCTTATATTCAGGTGCGGCTTATAGTGCGAAAATTACGGTATTCAAAGATTTGCACACATTTTCACAATTTTTCAAAAATAGCAGATCTACAAGCTCGTAGCGCGGCACTCGGTGCCGCGCTACGAGCTTGTATATCTGCTATTTTTGAATAGCTATAGTGTAAAATAATGCTTTTTAGCTCAAATCTAAAAATGACACAGATGCGTTCCACGTCTTAATGGGTTAATGTTATGATTGCATAACTTATGTTTCAATGAAGTACAGTACAGTACCTGTTTTGGTTACATATTGCCACTAATGTCATGCTAATTAATGCAGCACTTTGAATGTACTACAGAGGGATGTTTGGTCGCACCTTCACATTGCCGCACAATAAATGCAGACAAAAAAAGGAACTGGCCAATAGTTTGAGCTAAAGCACAGCAGAACTGATTAACTTGCTATGCGCTTGTAAACCATAAAAGGAAAATTTGTTCATTTATTTAACGGCTGACAGCTGCATAAGCCAGTGGTTCTTACAGTTCACAAACAAACCTCAAGTCATTTATTTCATTTTATTTTTCGGGGGCATTTCAGTCAACTGGAAAGTGAGGCTATAGGAAGTAGGAATGAAATGCTACACAGGCCTGTGAGCAACAACTGAACCGGGGGATGTTGCAGTTGTGGGGGTGGACCCGCTAACAGGTTGAGCCACTGTGGCACCTCGCAACGGAAATAATCCACTCAACATATTCTAAAATGGAGGAGGCTGGCGAGGAGGAGACAAGCACAGAAATTAGAATTTAATAAAAATGCAAAAAGCTGGCTGAGTGTTTTAGCTTCTGCTTGTATCATCAGTGGTGGAAAGTAACTAAGTACATTTACTTAAGTACTGTACTTAAGTACAATTTTGAGGTATTTGTACTTTACTTGAGTATTTCCAATTTCCAATACTTTTACTTCTACTCCACTACATCTCAGAGGCAAATATTGTACTTTTACTCCACTACAATTATTTGAAAACTTTAGTTACTAGTTACTTTTCATATATAAATTATGATATTATGAAACATACATGAACCACTTTAGCCCTATTTTATACATAGGCTATTTGAAAATAGCCGATCTACAAGCTCACAACGCGTCGCGATGCGACGCGTTGTGAGCTTGTAGATCTGCTATTTTCAAATATTTAGTACTTTTACTTTTGGTACTTTAAGTACATTTTGATGCCAATACTTTTGTACTTTTACTCAAGTAATTTTTTAATTCTGGACTTTTACTTGTAACAGAGTATTTTTATATTGCAGTATTGGTACTTTTACTTAAGTAAAGAATTTGAGTACTTTTTCCACCACTGTGTATCATCACAATGGTATGTATGGTGTTCCTTTACAGAACCCTCTCCTAACCCTGTGCATCAAGGCAAGGCAAGTTTATTTGTAAAGCACATTTCTACAACGAGGCAATTCAAAGTGCTTTACACGAAACATTAAGCGCATTGAGACGAGGCGGGCCACCGTATCCGTCTGATCTACCAGTCTGGGAGATCAGGACGGGCTTCTCAATGGATCAAGCAGACCATCCTATACTAAAATTGGCTAATGTGCGGGCGGGCATGACTAGACATAACCATGAACAAACCACGGCCACGCCACTATGACTCATTGTGACATCATTATGCAAACCCGATGACTCATTGTGACATCATTATGCAAATCCGATGACTCATTGTGAGATCATTATGCAAACTCGATGACTCATTGTGAGATCATTATGCAAACCTGATGACTCATTGTGACGTCATCATGACGACAGGGGCAAACACAGCTGAACTATATAAAAGCCATATGTCGGCCGACGGGAGGGGGTTGGGCCGGCGGACCACGTCGCCCATGTCACTATGACTCAGCCATAACCATATAAGGAGTTCTCAATGCAGCTACGCCCAAATGTGGAGTGCGTTGGTTAACCTTAATGACATAATGGCAGAGATCTCCATATATGGGCATAAAAGGGAGTCGGGTACAATGGGTACTCTGACAAAGCCCCCGACACTATGACACTATGACTAGAGAGGTTAGGCGAACCTCTCTAGTGAAAATACACTAATAAAATTACAGTCTAGCCCAATAAATGAATAAAACTTCAGTAAAAGGTAGCGTATATGAACAGAAAGATCTTTAGCTTGGATTTACAATAACTGAGAGTAGCAGTCCTGCAGTTCTCCGGGAGTTGTGTGCTGGATATGTGGTGCATTACAACCTGAAAGCTGCTTCTCCACATTTCAGTTCCTCTGACTCAGGGGACATAAAGCCGGCCTGACCCAGACGACCTGAGAGGTGTGGATGGTTTATAATGTGAACAGGCGTTCATCATCAGCACCCACAAGTGATTCACAAGATGTTCTGAAAATGGTCACGGACAAGGATAAGAGTATTGTGTTTGATATGCCGTATATATACCATAGGGTTCTGTTATCAAGGCCAAAGTGTGAATTTTGGCTCACTCTAATCCTGGTTAACCCATTAAGACCGGGAAGGGAGCGCATCTGTGGCTTTTTAAGATGTCTTTGGCGATTCCAAAATAGCAGATATACAAGCTCATAGCGCGGCACCGAGTTCCGCGCTATGAGCTTGTAGATCTGCTTTTTTTTCTTTTTTTCGTACATCTTGGAATATATATATTTTAAAGCAAACGTTTGTAAAATATTTAGTTCCAGGGACCCCAGAAGCAAAGATTTGAGTTGTCCCAAATGTCCAGCTTAAAATAACACATTTTTAATATTTGCACAAATTTCCATGCTTTAAAAAAAAATAGCAGATCTACAAGCTCGTAGCGCGGCACTCGGTGCCGCGCTACGAGCTTGTAGATCTGCTATTTTTGAATAGCCTAAAGAAAACAAAAATGACACGGATGCGTTCCCGGTCTTAATGGGTTAAGAAACAATGGTTTAAGGGTTAAATAACTTGGCCTTAAATATAGTGAGTGGGTAGCTGGGGGATTTACATATCAAAGAGGAGAATACGATGGGTTTTAATACTGTATGGTAGTCTTCAGAGGACAGTGTCCACTCTGGCAGCTGTTCGACTGAAGCTAATAAAATACATTGATAAGAAAAAGATCCATGTGCCCCAGTTTTCCCCTCTTTATAATAACATCCATAAGAGCATTGGACTTTTATCATACAAGGGGATGAAGCACGGTAAATGTAAAAGACTGTGTGTGAGCTTGTAGATCTGTTATTTTGGGGCCGCAGGGCACTGTCATACGACGGAGTATGCATTAGCCAACACAAAAGGAACTGACACTGCCTTTTCAGTGGGGATTTACATACAGTAGCAAGTTCTGTGGAGATGATTAAGCGTCAAAGTGTAGGGAATGGAAAAGAAAAAAGAAAGTCTTTTAACCCATTAGGACCTGGAACGCATCTGTGTCACTTTTTTATTTGAGCTAAAAAGCATTATTTTACACTTTTGGCTATTGAAAAATAGCAGATCTACAAACTCATAGAGCGGCACTGAGTGCCGCGCTACGAGCTTGTAGATCTGCTATGTTTGAAAAATCTTGAAAATGATTGCAAATCTTTGAATATATATTGCTTTAAAGCGAACATTTTTAACTCAAATCTTTGCTTCTGGGGGGTCCCTGGAACAACATGTTTTGAAATGGGGGTCGGCGGCCAAACACATATAATTTTGGGGGTCCTCGACATGAAAAAGTTTGAGAACCACCGATATGGAAACATTTGAACGTTTTTCAGAATACTGTTGGGATTTAGAAGACATTTTGTAGAATCGGCTTCAGGTCTTAACAGGTTAATCTTCCTGAAATTGTTAATTTCAAGGATCTCCAGTTTGTGGGTGATGCATTAGAACAGCGGTTCCCAAACGGCGTGCCGTGAGACCAGTCATGGTGTGCCTTATTGGGAGTTTGTGACAGCCACACATTTATTATTGCAATACAGCTACAAAGAAAGTTGTGAATTATCTTGTCATTTACTATCAATACTTTGTGCACACACATTTTGCCAATACAAATCTATAACACACACATGTTGAGGTATGTTTTTACTTTACTGGAGTATTTCAAGTTTTCAGTACTTTTACTTCTACTCCACTACATCTCAAAGGCAAATATTATACTTTTTTTAAACGATTTATTTTTGGGCTTTTATGCCTTTATTGATAGGACAGTATGCTGACAGGAAATGGGGAGAGAGATGGGGAGCAATCTGGGAACCCATCGCCAAATAAAAAGGAAAAACAGCGCCCTCTGCTGTTTTTTACTTATTCATTTGGCTCTGGGCGGAGCTGAACGGACGACCCGTGCTCAGGGAAACCGGGGTTTTGGTCTGCCTTCAGCCTTTCACTTCCGGTGGTGCGACTATGTTTTCATTCCGACTAACAATATTTCTCCACGGAACACTAACACCATTTCTCCCAGAGAACATGGATCGTTTTGGTTATAAGCCCACTTGTTTCTATGATGAAAGAGCAATTTAAAATGTTACTAACTTTCCGTGGTTTTGTCTGCTCCGAGGACGCTATTGTTAAATGAGTTTCGGTTTGTTTCCAGTGGGGAACAAACGGCACACATGTTAATCCCGCCCACTACATTTGATTGGGTAAAGCGCGGCCTGCTTCCTGATCTGATGGCACGCCCACTTGTAGCCAATGTGCACGGGTTGTCAACACGGCTACCGACAGATTCAAACGCAGAGCAGAATCTGTTCTTGAGAGATTAGATGGGGAGTGACATGCAGCAAAGGCCGTCGGGATCGGGAGTCGAACCC
The DNA here is from genome assembly GCF_963280865.1 of Gymnoscopelus braueri. Lineage (NCBI taxonomy): Eukaryota > Metazoa > Chordata > Actinopteri > Myctophiformes > Myctophidae > Gymnoscopelus > Gymnoscopelus braueri. The sequence continues at coordinate 45,613,589 of NC_137609.1, read as the reverse complement.
GTGACAGGCCATCAGGCTACTTTGAGCCTAGCCTGGTGCCTGGACCACTACGCCAGGGGCCCAGGCCCAAACATTAAGCTTTTACTCCAGTGCAATTATTTGAAGACTTTACTAATTACATTACCCACTTCAGCCCTATATACATTTCGGCCATTTGAAAATAGCCAATCCAGAAGCCCGCGATGAGACGCATTGTGAGCTCTCTCTCTCTCTCTCTCTCTCTCTCTCTCTCTCTCTCTCTCTCTCTCTCTCTCCCCCTCCCTCCCTCCCTCCCTATAGAGTACAGAAGTCCTGATGTCACTCGTTCATCCCCTGGTTCGTAAAGTAATTTCGCTATGGAGAATAACATTGGGTCATCTTAGAATCGTCTCTAAACAAACTGTCTCTGCGATATTGTCAGGGAGGAGGCTCTGTATCGTTTATGATAGTCAGTCACTTATATTTGATACAGTCTGTTTCTGGCAAAAATGTAACTAATTCGGCGGAAGTAACATTAGCGTTTTCTCACCGTCAGTTGATGCTTCATATCCATAAGAGTCAAACCGCCAGGATCATTTGTTTATTTCTGGAACACAGTTCTTATTTGTTGCGATATTAAAGACGTCTATGGGAATTCAGAACGGGGGTGGAAAACCGCGAACCAGGTAGGATGTGTAAATTACGTCAGACTTCGGTGCTCTATATTAACCACTTTCAACCTGGAGCCCCTATGTTGGTCATGTGTGAAATGTGTATGATGTGTGATCAGAGTGATACAAGGGATAACATGTGTTAATGTCTTCACACAACGGCTAATAATCAGCATCAAACCTGCCCTTTGATGTGCCTGGGGCAATAAGATGGAAAATCACTGCATTAAAAGCATGGAGCCCCATTTGATGCGGATGCAAGATTTTTTTTAAATATTTATTTTGGGGTCTTTTTCTACCTTACAGGTACAGTAGAGTGACAGGAAATGGGGGGAGAGAGAGATGGGGAGTGACGTGCAGCAAAGGTCGTCGGGATCGGGAGTCGAACCCCGCGACACGCTGTCAGGCGGCATTAGCAGCCTAGGTGCCCAGACGGCTACGCCAGCCGTCCGGGCCATGATAAGATTTTTTTATCTGCTGGTAGGTGGAGATTAGGTTTTCACCCCTGTCCGTGTGTGTCTCTGTGGACCGCTAATCTCAGACACTGCTGGACCGATCAGTGTGAGAACTTGCATGCACACTCCCGGTAAGCCAATTTCAAATTGCCCTCATGCTGGCACTATAACAGGCCGCCTCACATGTTGGCTGGCCTACAGTATAACTCTTGAACTGTAGGTCATACAAATCAAAAACACATTTTCCCCGGCTTCCCTTGGATCATGATGCTATTCCCCACATAAGTCATACACATTTCTGGTCATTGCTCTGAAGTAATGGAATTGTTTATATGTTTTTGCTGATAATCATGTGTATTGGTTACGAACAATATTGTTCACTAGTAACTGAAGCAATAAAAAAAATAAAAAAATAATCTGTATTACTGTTCAAGCAGACTAACAAACATATGTAAGTAAATAGTTGATTCTGGACTTATTTAGATTTTCAGTATGTACAACTGGCTGCTGCTGTTAATCTGTATTACTTTTCAAGCAGACTGTAAAAACCAAATATTTTAAGTAAATGGTTGATTCTCAACTTATTTTGTTTCCAGAGTGCATTTTTTCCTTGTGTGACCCTCAACACAGGATTTAAGAATCCCAGGCCTAAAATAACAAAAAAAACAAACAAATAAAAACCTAAACATTTTGCGCACATGCGCGATTTCGGCGTGCGCGCGGGCACAATGCCCCTGGCCCTCGGCTTGGTACCCGAGACATATTTTGGCCCTTGGGGAAAAGTAATTGGGGAACCCTGCTCTAGAGTCAAATAGGCCTAAAAGTCAAAACTGCAAGGTAAATGATCTCATTAGACAATTTCTATAAAACAGTCTATTGCATCTGTACCACTTGTGTACTCCGTGTCAATTATAATCTATAAAAAAGTTTAAAAAATAAATACAAATAAAGTCAATGTCCATTCAATAGCAGTTACTGAATAACAGACCAGGTGGCAATTGTTCAACAGACACAAAGAAGGAGCAATGTTATTGTATTCATTTATACAATTTACTTTAGATGATTAATGCACTTCATTTGTTTTTACACCTGGGCACAATCTACAGCTAATTAGGCTGCTATTAAATTAGATATCCTTCCTTGGTGACAATTTTAAAATGCAGCATATGTCTGTTTAGCTCAATGTGCATTAGTATCTATTACTTGCAATCTGCTAAGTGTGACCTATGGGCATTTTTAAACGTGTAATCAGTGTTATGACTGCTATTGGATGGCACACTCAGTACCTGTATCAATTGCATTTAATGTTATTTCGTTATATTTTATTGTTGCGCTATATCATAATACATTGCTACATAAGAGTGTATATAAGTGAACACATACACCACCAGACTGCAATGAATTTTAATGATGTATTGTACAAATGTTATGATGACATTTAACCACCTTAAGAATAAACCTGCCTCACGCACCTGTTCACTTCTATTCATCAGGCTCAATGCAACAGCCTTAATTGTCACACAGTGCAAATTACATCTCTCATCTGCATAATGGCTTGCATTGTAAATTTACATTTAGCGGCAGTGGCTACAACAGTCTAAAGGCTGCAGCATACAGTACTCTCTGCCAAAACTAAGCTTGGTGAGGTATTAACACATTACCCGCCTTGATAATAAACATCGTTTTTTTTTTATCCCCTTGCCAGCGTAATTACCTTAAATAGACGATCGTTGAAACGCCGTGGAAGCCACGTTGTGTACAATTTTATTTTCTTTAAGTCCCTGTGGGTTAGCGGAGGGATCTGTGTATCCACTGGAACGATAACATTCCGCCATTTTGGGGCTATGGCCCGTTGAAAACGGCTGGTTTTCATCACCAAAAAAAAAGGAAACTGAGTTAGGAGTGTTTTTCTAAAACGGATGTCTTGTTTTTTTGTAATGACGTCACATCCGTCTACTGCTTTTCTGAGCGACGAGGGATCATTCCAAAGCTGTGTTAGAGCGCCCCTTGTGGAATTTTCCAAAAAATTATAATTTGAAAATAGAACACAGATATCTGCGTTCTTGGCGGGCAAGTGATGCATTTAATACAACGCAGAACTGCGTCTTTGGCGGGTAATGTGTTAACGAATTGGGTGCCAAAACCGGGATTCTCCGGTTTTGCAAAGACGCACGTTGAGTGCCATAACCGGAGATCTCTGTGAAATTGTTTTTTTCCTTTTTTTTCTCCCCCGGCTAGCTAACCTGACTCTGCAAGAAGCTTGCGTCATATTCATATTCCATCTGGGACCTCGATAGCGTAATCGATGAAGGTCCCTTTTTTTTCAAGCTACTTGGCAGGTGATTGGATGATCCCGCCACTAGCAGCCGCTGATTGGTTCGAACACGCAGTGGTGAGGGCAGCTCTACTGTCTGAGCGAGTCCAGATGGAGGCTGTATTGTGAAGTCAATACCGCCCCCATCTGTCAGGTTAGGGGCTAACAACTCAACTTTGGAACCACCCACAACTTTGGAACCACTCACGGTGCCTCTGAGAAGGAAGGGACAGATGGATCACCGTGCCAAAAAAACCTGGCTTCCGTCCGCTCCCATTCTATCTCCTTGATAAAAAACCTCTGCATCCCCTTAACTTTTTACAGTGTGGTGGAAAACGAGTCATTTTCGATGCGCGATCCCTCCGCAATGGCGACTCGCGTGAGAGATGTTACTGTTCCAGGCGTTAGCCAGCACCATCCATCGTCGTGCACGCATCCATTGTTTACATCAGGGCGCTCGACGTGGAGTCTAGAGCTCTAAACAGCGCAGCGTTCACTCAACGCACACTGTTTTAATAAAACTCTGGCACCGAATGTGTTAAGAATAAAATGACGTCGTTGCGGAGACCGAACAAATGCACTGCGTTGCCGAAGTTTGTTTCGGCACTTATTCCACCTCCACGATTTTCTAACCAGCCGAACATCACAGCAGAGACTAATAGTCAGACACACAAGGTGCTCATGATTCATATCCTGTAATTTCCCGCAATCTGCCAGCAACGTGTCATGGACAGTTTTGAAGAAAGGTTGGCTGAGGAGGTTAGAAGGTACAAATCTCTATAATCCCTCTCTGAGGGACTGCAAACACAACCAGATGGCTTTTAATAAATGGAGAGAGATAGCACACGCTTTGTCCACATGCGTCTGTTGCCAAAAATGGTGAAATCTCCGAGACAAATTGTGTCAAAGTGAGTCAGAGGATGATGAAAAATAAACAGTGGAGTTTTGCCGTTTCAGCACTGTATATACAGCGGGCGGGCGCCAACGTTCAGAATCCAAGTGGAGCTGCATCGATTATAAAACAATTTCATCCGCGGAAATCTTGTTCTGTTTCCGCAAATTGAAAAAAGTTTGACTTATTTTGAAGCATGCTGCCAGATTGACTCAAGCCAACTATGTCACGATCCTGACTTTCCTCCACAAACAGCAGCTGTGTCCACTTCCTACACCAGTCACTGTGATTTGATTGGATAGGGCTCAATTCAATACCAGTAACTTTGACAATTTAAACAAACGTTCCTCTAACAGGGAACTATGGGACACGAATAGTGAGAACAAAATAATGGAATGGGTGGAACTTTGCATCATTTACTGGACTCTAACTTTATGGACAAGAACACAACCCTGTGCAAAAACATAGCAGGTGGGATATGACGGTATGCCTTTGCCAAAATGATGTATTTTTACAGTGGAAATACGTGCTGCATAATGCTATGACGGCTAACACCAATATGCTCACCCTTGGTGGTGAGGGTGGGCTGGTTTGGAGGCCCTTGTACCTTGAATGTATTTAATTCAGACGTATTACATTTACACACTCACATAAACATAAACTACAGGTTTGAGGGCATTCCCATGGCGGTTAGAGAGAGTGCTAATTATAATCACAGTGACCACAGAGTTCAATTCTGGGTCAGGGACCTGCATCGCAGGGCAACCACCTCTTTGCCCTTATAAGGGACCACCTGCAAATAATTTTAATTACAGTATGTGGTTTCCTGTCTATCTCTCTCTCTACTCTGCTACTCTATACTTCTGACTAAAGAAAAAGAGCAGATATGCTGATAAAAAAAAGTATAAATTATAGGTTTGAAATATGGTTCGCTGGGTAAGATAAAATGTTTAATGTGCAGTGTCAAAACACACACCGATACTAGAGAAATAGAGGTGGGAAAAAGCCCGCTGACTGACTGGGAGCTCACATTTACAGGGGTCGATGTAGTCCTTCTCTTTGTGGAGAAACTCCACAAAACTGCACATCCTTCAAATTGCTATTTCAGCACGGTGGATAATAATGCAAATAGCCAAAGCTTATGAACCTGCATTTCGAGAGAGAGAGATGCAAGTAATTTTCATATGAGAGCATGAAACTCTCCAGAAGCTTTTCAATGAACAGTTCTCCCCCAAAAAAATAAAATTCTGTCATTATCTACTCACCCTCATGTCACTTGGAACACAGATAAAGTTTCTTTGTCCACACAACCCACAAGGAGTTCACCTGCTAAATGTCGCAGCAGCAATCCTGTCCTACAAAAGGGTATTAAAGTCTAACACAGTTTCTGTAAACTGTCAACACCTGAAGAGAATACTTGTGAGGTTTGCTATCGTGCGTAAGTGAAATTTCTCGGTGTCATCAATCAGCAGTGCTTGTTCAAGTATCCACCCCGATATACTGTACACTACAGTACTACAAATGTACTGTATGTCTGTCCTTGAGATCTCCCTGTTAATCAGATCCGCGATGATCCGTATGCGATGATGACACACATGACTACAGAACATCCCCCCGGGTGTCAGATCTCATCCTGGGGAGAATGCCACCAGAAAAGGAGTCATCAACGGAAGCTAAGATACTTCCTATTCCCTTTCCTATTCACGCACACGCACACACACACGCACACGCACACGCACACACTCTTCCAACGACTGTGCAACGGAAGAACTTGGGCAAATCTCAGGCAGTGGTGGAAAGTAACTAAGTACATTTACTTAAGTACTGCAGTTACAAGTACAATTTTGAGGTATGTGTACTTTACTTGAGTATTTCCAATATCCAATACTTTTACTTCTACTCCACTACATCTCAGAGGCAAATATTGTACTTTTACTCCACTACAATTATTTGAAAACTTTAGTTACTAGTTACTTTGCAAATATAGATTATTACATTATAAAGCATATACATTAACCACTTTAGCCCTATTTTATACCTAGGCTATTTGAAAATAGCCGATCTACAAGCTCACGGCGCGTTGTGAGCTTGTTGATCTGCTATTTTCAAACATTTTAGTACTTTTACTTTTGATACTTTAAGCACATCTTGATACCAATACTTTCATACTTTTATTCAAGTAAATGTTGAATTCCGGACTTTTACTTGTAACAGAGTACTTCTACATTGCAGTATTGATACTTTTACTTAAGTAAAACACTTGAGTACTTTTTCCACCACTGATCTCAGGCAAGCGCATCTTTGCCAGGATCTGAGAGCGTCGCTCAGGTCCAATAAGAGGCGAGCTGACACCGATATGGGCACGGAGCCTCCCAAACACAGGTAGGCAAGACGCGCGGGGACAGGCCGCTTCAGATGAAGACTGCCCGAGGCAAGGACGAGATTGATTTTACAATGCAGCATTATATGAGATTTTCAATGCGTACTATAACAAATTAGCATGAATCCTCTTCCCACGAGAGAGACACGCCTGCAGACAGGGAAAGTGAATGGAAATAAATGACTGTGCTCTGGCGGTGTTGTTTACCAACCCCTATCCCCCCCCCCCCCCCCCCCGTGCAGAAGTCAGTAGGCCATTTCAGAGCGACAGCCAGGCCCCGGTTTAAGGCATGAGCAAGGGCCACAGCGTGATAGATGGACAGCCAGACGGCAGCTGGCTGTCCATCTATGTCTAATCAAACGTCTTGATTTACACCCGGACCAATGCGCCGGGCGGTCACTGATGGATCGCATCCGAGTAAATCTTCAGGCAGCTTTAACGTGACATGATGAGAAGGAGAGGCAGGAGATATACGAGACTGTGAGTGTTTTCTTTACCTTTTTTTTTTTTTTATACCTTAACCCTTTAAGACCTGAGGCGATTCTTAAAAATGTTTTCTAAATCCTAACAGTTTTTTGAAAAAAATATAAAAAAAATATTTTCACGATTTTTCATAAATAGCAGATCTACAAGCTCATAGCGCGGCACTCGGTGCCGCGCTATGAGCTTGTATATCTGCTATTTTTGAATAGCCAAATAAATCTAAAGTGACACAGATGCGTTCCAGGTATTAATGGGTTAAACCCTGTAGCTTGTTTGGCAATGATTGAATTCCATTTCCGCTCTCTTTTCTAACATTAACTGCACTTTCACCTTCATGCTCCCTCCTACATACATAATAGCTTCAAGCTCCTTTATTGACTAATGCTGAGGTATGTTGCTGGATCCTTTCATGGAAAGCCTTAACAATAAACTCCATATATCCCTGCGTGTGTATGCGTGTGTGTGTGTGTGTGTGTGTGTGTGTGTGTGTGTGTGTGTGTGTGTGTGTGTGTGTGTGTGTGTGTGTGTGTGTGTGTGTGTGTGTGTGTGTGTGTGTGTGTGTGTGTGTGTGTGTGTGTGTGTGTGTGTGTGTGTGTGTGTGTGTATGTGTGTGTAATTTATTTTTCCCACCCAGCTAGACTTTCATGAACAAAGTCTCTGGAAAAAAACAAGACTCTCCTTTGGCGAAATTGGCGCTATATCAAACAACACTGTCTGGGCCCACTTTGTAGACATTGTGACAATAACAAACAGTGACTTTCCCCCCTTCAGACCTTCAGTTAGCGCTGCTTTGAAATAAAATCTCATTATCATCTAAAAGTACAGATAAATATTCCAACAAATATTCTACAGGCTTGGAGGGCCAGGTGACATGCCAGCTCCTGAAACTGTTATTAGATTCCAGCAAGTACGTTAGCTTCATTCTACAGTATATACCATTGCCAGTGAAGAACATTCTACTGCGCAAATCACAGTGGTTTTCTGTTATTAGTAATTGGTGCTTTGGATTGAGAACATTAGCACCACATTGAAAAATACCCTTTTGGATCTAGACCTGCATGATAAGCTCAAACAAATATTTTAACCCATTAAGACCTGGAACGCATCTGTGTCACTCCTTGATTTGAGCTAAAAAGCATTATTTTACACTTTGGCTATTCAAAAATAGCAGATATAAAAATTCTCGATTTTTGAAAAATCAAGAAAATGTGTGCAAATTAATATTTTTAAATTATTTTAAAGCGAACATTTTGAACTCAATTCTTTGCTTCTGGGGGATCCCTGGAACAACATATTTTGAGATGGGGGTCGGTGGCCAAATAGATATCATTCTTGGGGTCCTTGACATGAAAACGCTTGAGAACCACTGATATAGAAACATACGTTTTTCAGAAAACTGTTGGGATTTGGAAGACATTAGCTAAGAATCGCCCTCAGGTCTTAAAGGGTTAACAAATATACGGGAACACTCAGGAGACAGATCACACATACAATTATTTTTGGGGATAGTGGCTAGTCTGTTGGGCACGGCAATAGCCAATTCTGCCGTGACAATCATAGTTATTTCAAAAGCAATCTTGGATGTGCAATGTGGCAAATTAACTCACTAAGTATTGTACTTCACCACGGCCTAAGGACACATGCAATTTAACACACTACTATTACTGTATGTATCTCCATTTCTCCAAGCTAATCAATGTCAATTTGAAAATCAACGTCAGTGTTTGTTTAGGATTTTTATTTTCTACAAATTAGCACGGTCCCTGCCAAGACATATTTACAACACGGCGGCTTTATACGCTCCGTCACCTAACATTCACTCTGTCCTCATTCAGCAAATATTCAGAATAACCTTCTGATATAGGCTCCTTGTATTTCTGCTTTTCACCTCATACCGAGTCACTGTGTGTCTCATTTCCTGTAGTATAACGCTTGCATGCTGTGCACGAATACCGATGTTGATTACCAAAACTACAAGAACATTTTCCGTACTATTTCAACAGCCTTCTGCCACCGTGTGACAAAACCTTCAATAGACTCGCTGCGGTACGTCAACTTATTCCACTCTTTGAAGTGTCTGCCTTTTTTGTGTCTTTTTTTCTCCAATCAATAACGTTGCTTTTTTTCCCCTCAAATGTCACCACCAGGGACATTAAACCTTTTATTCTTCAGTCACACTGCCTGTCGGCTTGGAAATTTGATTCAACATGACGGCTACTTTCACAACTTTATCTGCAAAGTGCATTTTTTAGAAAAGGAACCTCCAGATGATATTTGGATACCTATGGTTATTAGTTATTCACACCCACGCTATGGGTTCAGACACACAGCATAGATAGAGCATAGTACAATATGTCTTTCGGCTCATATTCTATGCACATTCGCTTTTTTCTTGGCTCACTTCAAAAGTCAGCCACATTGAAAATGTACAAACATCCCCCCAGTGTCTGGTGCTAAAGTCTCAACCTGTTTGCGACATACAGTATTGTACACTATGTTGTAGTGTTCAGCTCATTTCAAATTGGCCTCTTAGGCTAACCCCCTTCCCAAAGCTAACCCACTTGCATACAGGGGAGGATTTACATGTCTCCTCTGCTTCTCTCTTTATCTGTGCTGCATGCAGAAGAAGAGACAGATATTTCCCACTCTGTCCCTCTTCCCAGACATCACAGTGTCGTAACAATGCCTGGCATGGGGGGGTATAAGCCATCCAATTCTGCTCTAAACCCACTGATGGTACTAAAGTTGCCAGCGTTTTAGTCAATTAAGCCCTACAGTATAATACTTTGTTATATGACGAATAGTGAAAATAGCCGATCTACAAGCTCACAATGCTGATGTGTTGTAATCGTATAGATCAGCAATTTTATAGCGAAATAGGGACACCAGATTGAAAGGCGTTAAAACTGAGAGATATAACCTATTCTAATACAAGTATTCATTGAACGAGAAGCTAAATCAATTACAATTACTGTGTCATTACATTGACTAATCTTAATGCACATCCCATGGCCTTCAAATAATGTCCTATTTCAAGATTGTATTGGTAATGATATTTTTGACAATTTGCTAAAAGCGATCTCTGCAAATAATGAATCCATACACTTTAACGATATTACAAAAAGACAATTAACCACTTGCTGGATTAGAGTGAGTCAAATAATAATAATTATGATTATAATTATAATATGATATTTATCCCCACCATGCTACTAGGCCATATATATATATATATATATATATGATGTTTTCAACGCTGTCCATGTCCGTTCGTGTACAGCTAATTTGGATGCCGCTGGACCGATCTAACCTGACTCCAGATGGAAGAAGCTTGCTTCACACGCTTGTTTCATCTGGGATCTCGGGCGGTCCCTTTTTTCAAGCTACTTGGCCGGTGATTGGATGGAACCGTCTGTCTATCATATTGGCGTGTCTACATGACGTATGGTAGCTGCGCAACTTGCCGTGTTGTTGTTCGTGGTAGCGGCCATGATGAATGGGGAAAGAACTGCATGGAACAGGCGCTTCTCGATGGCGTCACATCCGGTCTCGCCAAGATCCCGCCCGTAGCCGCCGCTGATTGGTTCGACTGGGCACGGGTCGGTTAAAACTCCAATCTCTGAGCGATCCCAGATGGAGGCTGTATTGTAAACATGTGAACTCAATACCGCCCCATCTGGCGGAGTCAGGTTAGGACCGATCGGCATCAAACTTTGAATCGATTTGAATGCACATTTTTACTGAATGAACATTACTTATAAATGGCTGTGTATAGCAGAATAACTATACCCATAAGCAGGGGTGCACATAACTGGTGCGCAGGTGCGCATGCGCACCCAAAATAAATAATGTGCGGCACATCAGACGACGTGAGGCGCTTTTGCGTACCAACAGCTGGGACAGGAATTTCCAAGCTTTTATTTTTTAGCAAAACTAAAAAATAAAAGCCTGGAGATCGAGGCAAGGAATTTACTTCCTGAAGCCACACTCACACATGCACGGTGATGCACGCCCATACACAATACACACCCCTGGGGAGGAGGCGGAGGTGGAGGGGACGCATGCTACAGTGCACGTGATTGTGTGAGTGTTGCCTCGAATCCTGACACAGTCAGTCGCGCGACTCCCCAGGCACTCGTCACCGATGATGAACGCACCGTGATGGTGCAAAATGTGAACGTCCCAATCTAGCGGATAAAAGCAGCGCAGCACAGGGCACCAACCTTGGGGAGGGCACCAAACGGCGAGAAAAAAGGCGACATTGAAACGCACCGGTGAAGCGTCCTTTTTTTCTCGAACCCCCCCCCCCCCCCCCCCGTTGACAAAACGGTCCCGGGGTGCACCGGACCCCCCCCCCACCCCGTTGACCATTTATTTTGTGCGCACCAAGTAACATCTCCAGGTGCTCTTCTGAGTACTAGACCAAAAAAGTTATGTGCACCCCTGCCCATAGGCCATAATATCTCATACTGCTGCTGTTTGTTGTTGTTTTATAACTGATGTTCTGTTTTCATTTTCTGAACATTGTCACAGTCACTAACTGCACATGATACTGTGATTTTATATACCTTCTGCTTTTTATATGCTGGACATGTTTTCTACCTGGACAAGGACATTTCTGCCTTCCATAATGCCATCTATTCATTGCATATTTGTGCATGCACCTTAAATGGTAAATGGTGCATTTATATAGCGCTTTTATCCAAAGCGCTTTACATTGATTGTGCCATTCACCCACACATTCATACACCGATGGCGGAGGAAACCATGCAAGGCACCAACCTGCTCATCGGGAGCAATTAGGGGTTCAGCGTCTTGCTCAAGGACACTTCAACACTAACCCTGGGCCACTGCCGCCCATTATAACATTATAACACCTTATACAATTTATTTCATGCACCCTATGTATACACTGGACTTTGTATATCGATTTGACCGATTTGACTTCCTGTTATATTTGTTCTGTGTTCCTTTCTTCTCTATTCTCTCTTTCCCTATTCTAACTCCTGTAACTGCAACGTTGAAATAGCTTCACCCACTGTTTTTACACCTGAAATCATGTGATGTGATAATGAAGATTAAGATAAAGATTCTGAAATGCCTCTGCTCTGCCAATCACAGCTTACAAAACATCACAGTGCTTTGTTTCCAGTCTCTCAATGCATTTGGTACAAGTACAAGCCATCACAAACGATCACAGAAGCATTGTGCGGATATGGGACTGAGGTGGGACTCACAACACAAGTACACTGTCCGGAGACACAGTGCAATTAGTTATTTTACACCTCTGATGGATTTTTAATATCTCTGCTGTAGACCAGACATGGACCACTAGCGTTAATGCCTTTTCTGTTTGTATTGCAATCTTCTGAGCACTGTAACTGCATAATGTATATCCTGACAGGGGGATATCGTGTTTCATATCTCTAAGGGCACTGATTGTGCTGCCTGGGCACATTTTGTTCAACAGTACAGTTTCAACTTCCCCCTCTCTCCGCTGCTGTCATGCAGTCACAACGATGGATCTGCTGAAATAGTTACAATTGCAATGTAATGCTACACCGCAGAATGCAAGAGAAAACCTGGATGGAATAGTTTTGTCCTCTAAGAGACAGCTGTTTTTTTTTGTTTTTTTTTTTTGTCAGGGACCGATGCATCATCAGTTTGATACATGTTTGGTCAAATAAGGCTCAGCTTGAAATACTTTTTGTACTCTAAAGTGCAGTATTAAAGACATATAATGTTAGCACTATGTTAGCGCTGTAAACATACAAATATTACACAGAATCCGAAGGATGAACGATGCTCTGTTATATTCTTCTTGTGGTCAACTACACTCGAAACCACTCCGGCCATTGAACAGCTGAAGGCAGGAACGAGAGAACTGCGTTTCAAATGTAGGTGTTTACAATCAATCAGTTGATCAATCAGTCAATTATTCATAAACAACACATGTTGTACAGTACGTTGAAATGCATTTCAGTGTGCCGTCTATGCAATGTACTCTGTAGTGTACAGTGCGTGTACACAGAATTTAAATATAGGTACCACAGCAGCCTGAGAGATACGACATTACTATGTACCGGTAAATGCATTATTAAAGGGATTAATGTATAATGTATACACTATTATTGTTATTCATGTGGTCTAGAAGAACATGAATACTGAAAGTTTCAGGACGGGTACAGGCCTAATGTGTGGCTTGTTCTATGTAAGGTAACATTTTCTGATTCATAAAAGAGAACAAAATTTGCTACAATTGGGTATAGAATCTCAAACAAACAAACTGGCTGTCCACCAAAATAGCATTTGCAGGCTTAACTGTATGATTGCATCATCGATTTTAGCCTTCATTCTCTAGTAACTAGCCTAGTAGCTTTGGGAGAACTAGACCGGTGCCCGGCCGACTCGGGAACGATGCACACAGGGAATGCATGCCCCCCACACACAGTGTACTTATTGCCAGAGTACCTGTTGTATCCATCAGTATATGGCCATATATTTATGCCTATATATGGGCATATTGGGTGGATCGGCGGTTCTGGACAACTGGATATATGCCTATGGGCATATCAGTGGGATTGGCGTTTCTGGACGACCAAATATCCAAACGACTCCATGCCGGGCGCTGCGCACGATGCGATGCGTGCACCGAGTTCTATGGGCATAGCCGTCGGTTCTGTGGTTCCGGACAACCCGATCTCCATACGGTATATACCCGATCGCCTATATAGGGGCATATCGGTCAGATCGGCGGTTCTGGAGAACCACCTATCCGACCAACTCGATGCCGGGAATATAAATGTCCATCGGTCGTCGGCAACGAAGTCGGTCGGTCGAATGATTCTCAAGATACGTGAACTACAGACAGACGGACGTGCATTTATTGTAAGATTAAATTACAATTTCTCTATCTAAAATGAGTGGTGTTTTCCTTTAGCAATGCACACACAGTATCAGTATGTGGTACACCAGATGTAACTATTCCCTGTTCTATTTAGGGTGAGGTGAGCACCTACGTACTAGATACGTGGCTTGGTTATTATTATCACAGGAAAGTTAGGCGGGTTTCAACCATACATTTCAAGCATCCCACAACCAAAATCCTCTAAACCCCCAGTGTTAATTAAACTCAGAGTGCACAAATGTAACCAAATGGACACAATTGTGCACACTCTTGAGTTAAATCCATTTGACTGTAGAGAACATGCTCTCAACACGAAAACACTAAATAAACAATAGAAACATTCTTTTAACTAAGTGATGTCATGCCCTGTGTGAACCCGGGAAGGGAATCAACAGTAGGCTACATGAGTGTGTTTGAGGTGCAAACAAAAGGTACTACTTTTTGTGGCTCGGAAGCATGACAAACAAATATTTTGTGTTTGTCATTTGTCATTTTCCCTATTGCAGTTGCCTGCACTGCAAATACAATACTTAGTTTTGTGCTACGCCATAAAAAAAGATATCACTGACTGTATACGATCTGTGTCACAAACTCAATGGATGTGTTGTTTGCACCTCCTAATACAATGGCAATACTTGGCCACGCCCCAAATACCTGTACAGTATATGTCTTATAACTGTGTACAGTGGTGGAAAGTAACTAAGTACATTTACTCAAGTACTGTACTTAATTGTTTTAATGTATTTTTACTTTACCAGAGTATTTCCAGTGTTCAGTACTTTTACTTCTACTCCACTACATCTCAGAGGCAAATATTGTACTTTTACTCCACTGCAATTATTTTAAAACTTTAGTTACTAGTTACTTTGCAGATATAAATGATTACATTATAAAACATACATTAACCACTTCAGCCCTATTTTATACCTAGGCTATTTGAAAATAGCCGATCTACAAGCTCACAACGCGTCGCATCGCGACGCGTTGTGAGTCTTGTAGATCTGCTATTTTCAAACATTTTAGTACTTTTACTTTTGGTACTTTAAGTACATTCTGATACCAATACTTCTGTACTTTTACTCAAGTACATTTTTCATTCCGGACTTTTACTTGTAACGGAGTACCTCTACATTGCAGTATTTGAAACTTTTACCTACAGTAAGTCAAACATTTGAGTACTTTTTCCACCACTGCCTGTGTAAGAATAGTGACGTGCGGTAGAACTTTTACGCTACCGCTCTTGAAACACTTTCTGATCTCACCACAGTGGCGCAGCCAGAACGCTAGTATAGGCTGGGCAGCACAGCGCGTGAAAATTTGACCCGTGCGTGCGAAATTTGCGGTTATTGGGCGGATATTGGGCGTTTTGGGGTGTTTTTTTGTTACTTTATTTCGGTTTTAGGGTTAGGGTTAGGGTAGGGTTATGTTATTTAATTCTTATTTTTGCCTGATTTTACCGATTTTTTATCAAAAAAATAATTATAAAAAAAATAAGAAAATACATTTCCAAAAGTATTTATTTTTAGCAAAATCGATTGGGTGGGCCAGCTTTCTATGTGGGTGGGCCACGGCCCACCCAGGCCCACCCATGGCTGCGCCCCTGTCTCACCATCACTTTGAACAACAATTAGCCTATAGCTAAAGTATCTTATTTTGTACAGCCCGAACCAAATCTCTCTCATCTAACCAAATTGCATGTTTTTTTGGTTGTTCATAACTGCTCACACAAGTTCCAGCACAAAGAGAAGAGAGAAAGTGCATGTTCAAACAGCATTACAGTATATGGGCTTAATGACGCATACAGTCGCTAGGTTATTACAGACATGGTGATCATCACATCTCCATGTATCACAGCTCCCACAGAGATGAGGCATCCCGGGGAGGATTCTATTTGCAGAAAATTACAGCCTTCTTTAACATTCCCATTTCACTTGACTCGTACTGAGAGAATGATGGACAATTTTACTGACCCTTATTTCACAATTCTATAGAAAACATCAATCAACCCCTTCAATCATGCATGTGTCCTCTGTAAATGGTGTGGTGGTGTTTTTTTTTTCTCAGGTGCTCCCGGTGCCTGCCCTGTAATAATGTAATCACACACTTCATGTGAACCTATCCGACTCGCTATTCCTCTACATAGTGTCACCATGACCCAGACGGTAGCTTAACTACCAGCGGGGGGGCTATACCAGTGTCAAAAACTCGGACGATAATACTCAGTCCCTGCTGGAATACGTCTTAAGACTCTTAGATCCATTGTGTGCACATTGATGCACAGGCTGAGAACTTAACCCATTAAGACCTGGAACGCATCTGTGTCACCTTTAGATTTCTTTGGCTATTAAAAAATAGCAGATATACAAGCTCATAGCGCGGCACCGAGTGCCGCGCTATGAGCTTGTAGATCTGCTATTTTTGAAAAATCTTGAAAAAAAAAAAAGGATTTAGAAAACATTTTTAAGAATCGCCTCAGGTCTTATAGGCAGCCTGTAGCACCCAGCAATTAATTTCAGTTCATAAACGTAGCACAAACAGAGCTGGCACACACACACACACACACACACACACACACACACACACACACACACACACACATACACACACACACACGCACACGCACACGCACACGCACACGCACACACACACGCCCACACACAAATAAATAAAAATAATAATAAGCCAAGCTGGTCAAATATAGAAACATAGATCTTAACAATGACCCCCCCCCACACACACACACACACACACCGCCCCCCCCCCCCCCCCCCCTCCATCCCACTTTCAACATCATCATCACGCAGGAACACAATTTTTTTTTCCCGGGCTGTGCAGCTGGAATGCAACTGAGTCATGCGTCAGCCCTGATTAGAAGCAGCAGTGGTCCGCGGGCCCCCCGTTCCCTCTGCCAGGCGCCAGAAGTGGTAAAAAGGCCAGAGAGCCACCACCCCTCAGTGTGTGGGAACAAACGACCTTGATGATGGTGGCATGATGGAGAGGAAGCGACACACGACTCACAATGCCACACAATATCTATAAACCCAGTCTACAGCCTCTGCCGCATGTCTAAGTAATTGAGATTTGACATAGGTCTAACTGTACACAAACACACACACACACACACACACACCCACACCGTTTCAAATTTGCCTTGGCTGTTTCTGCAAGCACCCCCCACCCACCACCACCAACATTGTTTTCTTTTCTTGGCTCTCCTCCACACTGTTAAGTTCCTCAGCTTCCGCCATGCTAATATAAAAATCACATAACTGTTGCTCCAAGTAAGAACGCCAGTGAGAGTGCACATTCTAAATACAGCAAACGACTGATGTTCTTTGCGCGGTTCCTTTGTTGGCAATCTGATCATATAAAAACTGTGATTACAGCAAAACCATGTGCTTACACCATGGAAAAGCAAGCATTGCACAATTATGCTGAATTTGAACAAAGGTGCATGTTTCACAGCTGTGATATTTTCACTGTTACCGTTATAATAGTCTTTTAAATGCCTATACACACACACAGACTCCTATACCCAAACAGCTGTTAATTAACAAAGAAGATGTTATGCAAATGGTAAAAAAAAGCATGTTAATTATGAAGACCAGTAGAAGCACTACCAAAATATTAGGTGCATTGATTATGTGCACGACCCGGAAAATGGCCCATATTGTCACAGGACAAGCCTGGTAAAGCTGGAACAAAAAAATGTATGAGACTCACCAGGGATTTACCAATGCAAATTAAACAAGGCAAGAACACCACGTGGGGCAAATGAATTCAATTGCCAAGAGAATAGAGGAGAAAACAAGAGCAAATATTACAACAAGATGGGCTCGTTGTCTCGTAGCCCATGGCCAGCAGAGACCTGCACTACAGTATATTCGGAGCTGCACACACAAAAGGCTTGCATGACAAACACTTGCACTAACGCTGCAAGAGTTTGTCATTGTTCATGCTTCTGTCTCTTTCATACTGAGAGGCACCATTGTAGTCCTCAAGCCAATTGGTTGAGTGAAGAAAACAAGTAGCATTGCACAGGGGTCTGTCTGCCAGCTGCCCCCTATGGCAATGGTTCTCAAACTTTTACATTTCAAGGTCTGCCCTTAACTCTGACAGTATACAAATGGAACCAAATGGACCCGTTAGGGTCCATTTGGTTCCATTTGTACGCTGTCAGAGTTACAGACTTGTAAGGGTCAATTTAGACCCCCTTAAAAGGAACACAGAGTCCCTGCAATCCACTTTGAGAACCACTGGAGACATGGCATGAAGAGCATGTGCAATGGATCTGAGACATGGCTATGTGCTGCAGCTCTCCACATGTGTGTGGTGCTGAATATGTATTGAAGAGCAGTATGTAAGCTGGAAAAGATCCTGTAGTCCCACTTGTTCTGTTGTTGTTTAAAGAGAATTCACAGTGATCTCAGGAGCAAACAAACAAAAAAATGCATTGGTTTTGTTTTGTTTTTTGTGAATACTGCTGGTGCAAATCGCCAAATAGAGGGCTATATACGGGACAAGCTATTATGAGCAATGGGGCACGGCACGGTACATTCAAAATCTCCATGGGAATCAATCAATCCAATCTTGAATTACCACAAAACAATCCCGAGGACTACAATGTCTTTGATTGGCTTTATAGGCGGGCTATTCTCTCAGCATCAACCCGTCATCAACATCATCAACTGCCGATTGGGGATTCAGTACGTTTTAGTTTAAAATTTGTCATCAAAAACGAAGCAAATACGACTTCTCCTAAATGGAGAGAACTGGCTGTGTAATAAACCACTCATTGATTAATCGCCACATATTGAGCTTGCTAAACGGCATTTAAACACTGTTCGTTCATCATTCATTCGCTTTGGTTCATTTGAAAGAAAAGAAAAGCCACTGTAACTGTATGAGCTGTATAGCCGAACCTCAGGCACGTCTTCCGGCCACACAATTATTAAGGGACCTGATCCGCTGCTGTAGACAGTAGACTCCATCTGTCTCCCCTGCCTAGCCCACCTTAACTGCCAGTCTAAACAATGATAACAAAGAAAAGGTATTCACTATAGCACACGATCCCTATAGTGAATGGATCTTTTTCTTAAAACAAATAACAAATAAACATTCCACCGTCCACCCGACAGAGAACAAGTAGCCTACCTATCATCAATAATTGGTGAGCAGCCACAACATCCCTGATTTTTTTTTGGGGGGGGGATACAGGCAGATCCCACTATACAGTCTGACATTGACAAGAATACATCCACGTTTTGATCGTTTTATGTGTCTGCAGCAGATCTCAATTAAAAAAAAATAGCAGATCTACAAGCTCATAGTGCCGCGCTATGAGCTTGTATATCTGCTATTTTTGGGGAAAATCGTGGAAAATGTGATATATATATAATTTAAAAGCGAACATGTGTAACTCAAATCTTTGCGGTCTGTTTAAGACTCGATCCCTTTTCCCCCTAACGGATCCCCGAGGTCATCTTTTCTCCCGTGTGCGATCGAGGAGGTGGTGTTGCGAGGCGGTTAGATCATTACCTGTGCAATCCGGCGATCCGACACATGGATACGGCGAGCTTTTATCATCCCAGGCTTGACGGTGTGTGTTGTAGAGAGAGGAGGGGAGAGAGGAGAAGAAGCAGAAGAGGGGTGTGATGGTGGTGGGGGGTGGGGGGGATCCTAAACTGAGCAGCAGAGATGGATGCGGCAGATGAGGAATAACACGACCTCTGTCTTCACACAAAGATAGCCCCGATCTTCAGATAGAGACAGCTATAGCGCCCGATAAGGCGAGGGTGATCCAAGCCTCCTCCTCCCCAAAAAAACCCTCCTTAGACCTTCCTCCTCCACCGACCACCGCACCGAGAAGGAGCATCATCAGACCCCATCGGTCCCTCGACACTTTGCTGCTAATAGTTGGGTAGGTAGTACAGCCTGGATGGGTTGAGGGCGCGGTCAGCAGCCAGTTGACCAATCATGTTTACTCACTGTCAAACTAACATTAGCGTTGCCATGGAGGATTAAGTACCTCACACACACACACACACACATAAGTGCACACGCACGCCCCCCCCACCACCCACACACACACACACACACACACACACACACACACACACACACACACACACACACACACACACACACACACACACACACACACACACACACACACACACACACACACACACACACACACACACACACCTTTTATAATTGATCGAGGCATTCTGAATCATTTAAATTTCAAGGACCCCAATTTTATCTCCATGACCCCCCCCCCCCTCCCCCTCCATCTTCAATTCAACTCGGGCTACAAAAGGAACCAAAGGGTCCATTTGGTTCTACATTAAATGTTACAGGTGAATAGCCCTGAGAATGTATTGTGACACACATTTTCTACAATACATTCTCATAGCTGGACCATTTTGGTTCCTAAAGTCAGCCCACCCCCCGAACCCCCTGGGGTCCCCCGACCCCACATTGAGAACCAGCTGCACCCCCCCCTCTCTCTCTCTCTCTCTCTCTCTCTCTCACACACACACACACAGCTTTTTATACCTTTATGAATGTTCTGCTATTTTCGCTGTGTCTCTGGCATCGTTTTAATATCTCACACTGTACCATTATTTCCTAGACCTTTTATGCAGAAGGTTGGATGGAGTGCCATCCCAGGGTGCATGAAATAATTTGTTTCAATTAAAATGTAACCTACATCTATCAATGATAACAGGATAACAAAATGAAGCCATTCAACCCTTTCAAACGGCGAATTAAATAGGCATGAGAATTTCACTTTTTCAATGGTTCAACGATAGAACATAAAATGAGGTCTGTGGGTCTTTGAATTATTTAACAAAAAGAGAAAGGTTTCGGTTTAAATGCTCATTATAAAATTTTACTTTTTTATGTGAGAAGATTGTGTCAGGCAAAAGACAGCAAATCTATATTTTAAAAAAAGCACCCCACCCACAGCCAAACTTCTCAGCTCAGCGAAGATTTCTAGTTGTCTAACATCTCTGCCGTGCAGTCCTGTCGCAATGACAGTCTCCTGCAGTTCAAACAAATTGCTTACTGTATGTCTGGGCACAGGCATGTCCTCAAAAAACCTAATTCACACTTCCTCAAGACGTTAAATGTCTACAGAAGCCTGTGCTGGAAGTATTTAGCACAGAGCTGAGGATTGCCTTTGAGCTATCTGTTTGAATTCCCTGTTTAGCATGCCGTTTAGCTCAGGCAAACCTCCTACGGTATACATTACAGTACTGTATATCTCATTGTCACATTCTTACTGCAGCGTTTCCTGCATTTCAGTACACTGTATCTCTGTATCCGCTATGAATGTACTCTACCTGCTTCAGAATTAGATGGCGTATGGGCTATATGGTTGAACATGTTGAACCAAGTCCATAATTTCACCTTAGAAATGGCAGAATAATTGCATTAACCTTTGTTGTTAGCCTAGCAATTGACAGATTCTTTATCTAATGGAAACTCACTCCAGAAATCATAACACCTTATGTCAGGGTATCCTTGAGTTTTTTGACAATGTCATCATAAATAAAGGCACAAAACAAACAGACAAACAAAACAGTAGTGTGTCTTGGTGCGGAGCGGACCCTTAACCCTCAGAGGTCTTGAGTTATCAATCCAGCCTTCAACCATCATGCTGCAGAGCATTGGGAAGAACGGCTTTAATGCACACACACACAAGTTTATGCAGCTGGTGCAGTTTATTGTCTATAAATACAATATTCTACAGTGAACAATCCAAAATGTTCTACGTGGTAGATGGTAGGACGGTAGAACACCAAATGTTGCCATTCATTCATTCATTTATTCATTCACCTCTCCACAGTTAAAATATACACCCCAGGATGCACTCCTTCCCCCCGGGCGAAACCCCAGTTTCACTAAAGTATTGCATTTCAAATTGTGCACTCCGAGATGGAAAATACACATTGCATCCTCTGCCACAGTACTATTCCTGATCCGTATTTGCAATTAGAAATAGTGAATGGTGCCCATAGGGCACAATGTTAAAACCCTCTGGACTTAAGTTAAGTCTGGACATAAATACTGAGACAGTGTCTGCTTTCTTGACACTTGCAGGATGATGGTTCCTGGGGGACGGAGGGGGTCCTGTAAGCAAAGACTTCTTTTCAGCCCCAGGCTATTTTTTGAGGGAGAGAATATAGTTTCTGATGTATTCTTGCCAGAGGGCACACAATTGCCAAGTAAGCAACATTTATTACAGGCATTTAGTTGATGCTTTTTCCAATTTGCAGTAACAAGGAGTGAGCAAGATAGCTTCAGAGTGTTGCACAGTCAAATCAGGACATACATATAGTCGTTGATGGACACACACTAGTAGGGCTGCAACTATCAACTATCTTCTTCCAAACTGACTCGCTATACGTTCATCCTTAGTTGTTTTTCCGCTCAATCGAATAAATGAGAAGTTCTTTTTGAAATTTGTTTTAATAATTGACAGAATCGATGAGTTTGCTTAACAACTGAAGCCCTATTTTATACGTTGTCGTTGAAAAGTGTCACGCAAAAATAACAGATCTACAAGCTCACAAAGCGTCGCATTACGATGCATTGTGAGCTTGTACCTGTATCTGCCATTTTGGCAATTTTTTGATTTTTTTTTACAGACTTAACTACTTTCAACATTCATTATGGGCCACATAAAAAAATATGAAAATAGCGGATCTACTGTAAGCTCATCACACAACGCATTGCGACATGTTGTTGAGCTTGTAGATCGGCAATTTTCATTTGCTAATTCTGAATCTCAGAATTGCTAATTCTGTGGTCTTTAGCTCAAACATGCTGATCCCGAGCTGACAACATTACTGTGTGTTGAATCGGGTTGTGCTACTATACAGTCTGTCATGTGGTCCTCACTGTTAACTCAGTATAATTACGGGGGCATGGTGGCACCGTCGGTAGCGCTGTTGCCTCACAGCTAGAAGGTCCTAGGCCAATACAGTCCAAGATTTATAGGCCAAAACGTGAATCTGCCTGTTACAGCGCCACCATGAGGCTGATTTAAAAAATGTAGGGTGGCATTTTTTCCTTGGCCTAATGGGGATGTGCGTACAAAGTTTCACGGAAATCGGAGGCTGCGTTCATGACTATTTATTTACCGATGGACCAAATGCCCCGCCCCCCCCCCAGTTAAAAATCACAAAAATAGATAGAAAGCAATACATGATTTTTTTTTTAACACTCATCTTTTAATTATTATCATTACAAACTAATAAAATAACCCTTGTTGTAAAAAAACAAAGTTGTCCTTTAAGTATAATTAAACCAAAAGCCAAAGCAAACATTTGCATGAAATGGGTTGAATACTACACTTCTTTCTGAGGATCCCCGGTCGAGTTCCTCAAAGACACATTGGTTTATAGCTTATTTAAAGCTGCAATCCATAACTATTTTTGTGTGAATAACCAATCTGTAAGGTAAGAGTTAATACAATATAAGTAACAACAACTGCGGTGAGGCATAGGCCTTGTTCAGCAGCCTGACAACAGGCGGCGCAGACTTTTCTGGCTCTTCCTGAACACACCTGTGGATTATACCAGGGACAATGACTTGGACTTTAGCCCCCCCTCGGACACACCTGTGGACCACACCAGGTACAAATGACTTTTTGTTGCACTCCCTCATGGAGCTACTTGCGGATTATACTAGGGTCAGTCCACTCTAGGTGGACACGCACTGACCTTTTGCACCTTAATCCCTTGTATAACGCACTGACTTTTTTATTGTGCTCCTTTTCCTCTAAGCACCTTAACGTCCATTGTCTATCATGCACAGTATAAGTATAACATGCACAGTATACAATACATTGCTGCTATGCTCAGGCACCTTAGTTTAGTTTTTTTTTAGTTTTTTTATTATCTCAGGTAATTTGTAAATATGTAGATAACTTGTCTGGCCTTCTGTTGCTCTCTTGTTTTGATCTCCTTCCCACTTGCCCCCCACCCTATTCTTCTCCCCCCCCCCCTCTTCTTTCTATGGAAACTAACGTTGCGATGGGAACGATGTACAAAAAAGAATTTCACCCACTTTTTTACCTTGTAAACCTGTGATGTGACAATAAAACTGATTCTGATTCTGGTGGTTGTATTTTGTCTCCCTGCACTTCTACTGAGACGTTTAGATAGTGTGGTCGGGTAGGACCACTACAAGAGGTATTGCATGACATTAAAAGGAGTTTATCTCATCGTCCCAAGCAAGCTCTCCATTATAGCTCGACGGTAAAAATGTCAATGCTTGCGCAGGGGACCTGGGTTCAAATCCCGGGTCGGACATGAACGTTACGTGGATTGCAGTTTTAAGAAGAATTTGCAGTCCAATATGTAAGTTGACATGTAGCTCAGAATACCTATCGTCTTGTAGAGATGGAAGAGAACGGTGTCTAAGCTGTAATTAGCTCATATGTATAATGTTTGACCTTGTTGTACAGTATGTATGCAAGTAGCGTTACTCTAATAGGTAATATTGACTAATGATCCAGTAGGTGTAAATGTTCAGGTCTTTCTCTTAGCACCTTTTTTAATTCATTTTTAATTTAGTCACGTCTTCATCTGTTTCTGTCAACATATTGTTGATAATTATAAGCATTTTAAACCGTTTGGAATAATGTTGATTTCCTTCTAAAAGTAGTTTAAGGTGCTGATTGTTTTGACAAAAGGTTTTGACCACAAGATGCCACTGTTGTTGCTATGCCAACAGTTTCACATAGCAGAGCCTGCAGGCAGATCCCTGTCATTTTGGCAGCTTTAATGCGACTGTTTTTCTTAATGTGGGGTCTGGGGTCCACAAAAGGCTTATAATGGTTCCATTTGTACCCTCTCAGAACACTGAGGAAGAGTTTACGGCAGGGGTCTTCCACGTTTTCAGGCCAAGGACCCCCTAGCTGAGAGAGAGATGAAGCAGGGACCCCCTCTATATTGGTATAAAATTGTGTTTCAGATTCAACTTGTTTTGCTTACTTGGTCTGCTCTTTTTTCACCCTACACCAAACACCTCTTTGCCAAAAATAGCAGATCTACAAGCTCACAACGCCTCGCAGCGCGAGGCGTTGTGAGCTTGTAGATCTGCTATTTTTGGCAAAAGTTCTCCAAAGAATTGGGACGCTAGGGTGGTTAAGGTAAAACATTTAATCATATCACACAAAGATTTGGCGGACCCCCTGTAGTAACTCTGAGGACCCCCTAGGGGTCCCGGACCCCCTGTTGAAGACCCCTGATTTACGGTGAATTTATCCAAGAGATAAAGAGTGTATCAAAATTGGGGTCCGTGGCCTATAGTGCAACTCAAACAGGGGGTCCTTGAAATGAAAAAGGTTGAGAATCACCGCTTTAGAGATTTGAAGAAACATCTTACTCTGACTCTGGAGTACTGATGATTGTAGTGTCTCACATTGAGTGCCAAGAACGCATATATGCGTTCTTTGCGTTCTTTTGAATCCATCACTTGAGTGCCAAGAACGCATATATGCGTTTTAAAAAACAAACAAAAAAAAAACATATATTTTTTAAATTTGACCCAAAGACCAAGGAGATATGATTTTTTGAAGATTTAAACTCCCATCCACTTCCTTGTTAACTTAAAACTTAAAAATTCTGTATCTCGGCTCCTGAGTACTTTTTTTTTCTCAATGAAAAATCTCTGGCATAAAACAGCTAAAAAATCTGAAATAACTCTGGCATTCAATGTGTTAATGGGGGGTTAATTCATTACACTTTGTGAGCAAGGTGAACACAATTAATTAGCACACCAGTAAACAAGGATACTAACAGTAATCAAAAGTTCCCATGACCAGAGTGAAGAACCACTCCAGTAATGATGCTCTGGATTTGATTTACTGCCAGCAAAATCTATAAATGAGCAATGAGCTTGTGGATTGGCTATTTTCACTATCCTATATTATATCCTATATAAAAATTATGGGAGGGGGGGGGGGTTATGGGGGGGGGCGTGCCGACCACGGCCACGTCACTCTTGGGTGCGTTCGGATATATAGCACTGAGCACACTGGCCAGTGGCCAATACAAACTAATACGTGAGTTTGAATTCCGAACATTGCCGGCCCACACTAACCGTACCTGACCTGGCGGAGACCTGTGCTCCGAGGAGCACTCTTTCTAGTTCATGATGTACTTTTGCCCTTCCTAGAAGGGAGTCAAAAGTACAATATTTATCTTTGACATGTAGTGGAGTTAATGTAATAACTATCCAAAAATACAAATACTCAAGTAAAGTACAGATACTCAAACAATTTACTACTGTATGGTACACAAGTAAGTACTTTGTTTGTATTTTATGGTCCGATGTAGGTATATGAGGAGTTTCTATTAAGAAAAAGTACTTTGTTACCGTCCACCATTGGTAAGTGTGTGAGCGTGATGCTGGGCATTGCTGAAAAGGCCCCAGGGCCCGCTTGAAAATGAGATGGAGATCTCAATGTGATTTATGCTGGTTAAATAAGGAATTAGAGAACGACAGAAGCTGTAGTCGATTTAAAGATGATTCACGCAAGTAGAAAGACCATCGCAATAATCTAAACTGGAGGTCAGAAATATGAATAACTTTCCCTGTGTCTTGAAATGAAAAGATGGGGCAGATCTCTGCGATATTCCTGACACGAAGAAGCATGACTGTACTGTGTTTTGTAATATGCTGATTAAAATGCAAACATGAGTCGAAATAAAATAAAATAAAACAAGATATGACTCAGTCATATTATACCAGGTTGCTCTCTCCAGCGTCCCCGCAAGGAACCCAATGGACCCGTGGTCCTGTACCCTTTCGCTCGTGGACAAGCAAAAACGGCCAAAATGGCAGTAAATAGTAAATCGTTTATGAACAGAGCTAAATCAGTTCGTGTGCCTCAGTAAGGGCTTGTGTGCGTTGTCTTGTTTTTTCTGGGTCGCTGTTGGAGGCGGCGCTGTGTTTGTGAGGAGTCAAGTCAATAGTTTGTTTGGTGGCGACGACCACACTGTTTTTTTCACGCAACAGCGCCACAGACCATAGAGATAAATACAGTGGCCGAACACAGTATTGTGGGTCGTCTTTAGATCCCATATTCTGAGAGGTCTTTAGATCCCATATTCTGAGAGGACATTGAGCCCTCATTGGCTAAATGACCAGCCAATGAGGAAAATGTCACGCAAAAGGACAAAAGGACCAGCCAATGAGGAACAAAGTGACTACTAACGAGTGTAGATGTAGACCAGGTTTGGCAACCTGGTGAAAATAAATGTAGACACCGGCATTACATGACAAGATAAGGATCCCAGGGATTACAAGTAGACTGTTTACAGCCTATACTCTAACAGAACAGTTTTACTTGCCACATATTGCTTCAAGTAATGCAAGCTCTTAATCATTCAGAAAACTACTGTAGCATCCTCTATTTAGCTTTTTTTGTTATTTGTTTGACTGCTAAGTATAAGCAGTGGTGGAAAGTAACTAAGTACATTTACTTAAGTACTGTAGTTAAGTACAATTTTGAGGTATTTGTACTTTACTTGAGTATTTCCAATATCCAATACTTTTACTTCTACTCCACTACATCTCAGAGGCAAATATTGTACTTTTACTCCACTACAATTATTTGAAAACTTTAGTTACTAGTTGCAGATATAGATTATGACATTATAAAACATACATTAACCACTTTAGCTCTATTTTATACCTAGGCTATTTAAAATTGCCGATCTACAAGCTCACAACGTGTCGCATCGCGACGCGTTGTGGGCTTGTAGATCTGCTATTTTCAAACATTTTAGTACTTTTACTTTTGATACTTTAAGTACATTTTGATACCAATACTTTTGTACTTTTATTCAAGTAAATTTTGAATTCTGGACTTTCATTTGTAACAGAGTACTTCTACATTGCAGTATTGATACTTTCACTTAAGTAAAACTTTTGAGTACTTTTTCCACCACTGAGTATAAGACAGCTTTAGCTTATCGTTTCATGAGATGTACATCATAGTTGTAAAACAAAAGTATTAAAAGTACTATAATATTTGTGCTTACAAATTGGTTAGGCATTCATATTGTAGCATCCTGGGGGACTTCCCAGTATGCCTCCAACAGGGTGTGTCTGTGTCCTATCGTTCTATTAGTTGTTGCTAATAGTTGTTGGGGTATTTGTGACAGTACATAATAATAATAATGTGAAATGTGTCCTCTGCATTTACCCATCATAACTATTAGGTGCAATGGGCTCTATTAACCCATTAAGACCTGAGGCCTATTCTACAAATGTCTTCTGTTGCTATATCAGTGGTTCTCAAACTTTTTTCATGTCAATGACCCCCAAAATGATATGCACTTGGTCGCGGACCCCCCTCTCAAAATATTTTGTTCCAGGGACCCCCCAGAAGCAAAGATTTGAGTTACAAATGTTCGCTTAAAAAAAATATATATATATATATATATATATATATTGAAAGATTTGCACAAATGTTCACGATTTTTCAAAAATAGCAGATCTACAAGCTTGTAGATCTGCTATTTTTGAATAGCCAAAGAAATCTTAAAATGACACACAGATGCGTTCCCGGTCTTAATGGGTTAACACAGCACCCATCTTGCTAAGGGACACTTCTACACTCATGAGGCCGTGGGTGAACCAGTGGGAATTGGAAAGTCACTGGACTGGTTCATTCTACAATGTGTTTGTAATAGAATGAACGCATTATTGTGTTATTATTTGCTATGAGGCTTGTGTTTGGGGATATTTGTGTTAAAGAGGTGGTGCCATGCTTTTGCACTTTTTCTGTTTTTTCATGTGTCTATGAGGTTGATAGAACTTCATTAAGCCCCCTGGTAGTGTTTTTATGGTGTTTTATGTCTTCTCTGACTATTTTGAGTTTCTTCCTGGAGGCTGAAACCTTGAGGGTCAAACGTGCCAATAGAAAAACAGCACTTTAATGACGCAGTAGAAATATACCCTCCCCCTCATTATCATAACACAACAGGTGTGGGCATGAGGAGGAGGAGGGACTAGGACAGGTAGGTGGTCTTGTAGGAGGAGGCGGAGGGACTGATTCAGGTGGGAGGTGCTAAGGTGAGAACCAGGTATACTTAATGAACCGGAGGCGTGTCCACATAAAAACATAATTTTAACACTTTCTGTACACTTTTTTGAAAAAAAATCTTCCCCCTAGTATAACCATAATACCTGATGATCATGTTTTAGGGGGGGGGGGATCACTGAAAATCACGGCACCCCGTCTTTAACTGTGAGTAATGTAGTTTGTGATAGAGGTAATGGTGTGATATGGTATGGTGTGGCGTGGCATGGTGTGTGGCGTGCTGTCGTGTCCCGCCGTGCTGCCACCACAAATAAAAGAGGGTTCCTATTGCAAAATGTTGCCGTGATCCTTTGAGCCCACTGTTCATCACAATATTAGCAGACTGAGAGTTTTTTTGTTACAGCACAGTGTAATATATTTTGTGGTCTGAAAGTGACTCATTGCTGCGAGTCCCTGCAAAGGTCAAACATGTATTATGAGACTTTACCAGCTGTGCCCCAATTTTGTGGCAAAGAGACATGAAAGCCAAGCGTATGATTTGAAAAAAAAAAGCACGGAACCTTCACGCATTAGAAGGACGATATCAGTCACCAGAACCAAGGACGGGTGTTTTCAATGACTCTAACATGGTTAAAATGGAGTTTGAAGTTAAAATGGGTTTATATAGGAAGGGGGCGTGTCTGATCAAATGAATATCAAATATCTAAATACTGAATCAAGCAACTTCAAAACTGTATGGGGTCCTCACAAAAGTCTGAGTAGACGTTAAAATTACCCCAAACATGTTTGAAAGTGAAACATCCCTTTTATAGCTAAAATTTGGGAAAAGTGAAAAATCACCTTTGTCGCTAATGCCCACTATAGACCGTAAAAGAATATGGACAACGTTACGCCATACGGACACACGGACGGACGGACAGGGGGTAAAACATACTCTCTCGCCATGCCTTTCGGCCTGGCGGAGACAATTAATACTGTTGGTTGCAACAAGGGCAGGTTTTCACTCGGTAGAACCAGTAGAAAGCCTAGAAACATACCCTACTTTATCATTAATTAAAAAAAAAAAAAGATTATTGGATAATTAAAAAAGACCTTAAACTAGCGTTTGAAAACATAAAGTGTTTATGAAAAAGTTTAAAAAGGTAATAAAATCATGTGTAGAATTCACCCAAAACCTCATTGACTTCTATTGAGATTATAATGTATTACGACCACCGAAGGTGAAATAGCTTGATGCCCACGTGTCATTTCAGACGGTCAGTCCACTGGGGAGAAAGATGCAATGAGAACGGCCACGTAACCATAATGTAACCTTCCACCGATTGGTCATGTTGTTACCCCAACCAATAAAACCACGCCATATAGCCGTTCATCTAGGTCATGGGACCACGACTACAGAACCCATAGCCAAAATGCTAAGAAACAGCTTAAATTTGGGAAAAGTGAAAAATCAGTGCAGTGACAGATCAATTGGTCAACCCACTGAGGAGAAAAATGCATGAGAACGGATTGAGGACAAACAGACAGACATACTGAGTTGACTCTATTTCATAGTAGGATGTATTCTGGGACATGTGCCATGTTGTGTATCAGCAACTACTAGACATGTACATGTAAGAACATCATTTGAAATTGTGCATCATAATGCTCAGAGCTGAGGGCATGTCAGCTTCAATCTCTGTCATCCGTTGGTTGACGCTTACTCTGTTCATGAGGTCATTTCCTATATAATTTCAAATGAACACGAGACGAAAGGACACACATGATGATTACAAATGGTGTTGTAGAAGTGATAGTCTATAATAAATTCTGAGAAGTCATGGAGTCCTCGGACTGTCATTTGAACAAAGTATTTTGTCCTTACGTACCCCCTGTAATTTTTTTTCTTTTTTTTTTGCTGCTGCCAGCCAAACTGCTGTTAAGGTTCACAGCGGATTCCCTTTTTCTCTGCTTTTCTTCCCGTGATGCAATGCGACGTGGGAAATGGTCTGGAATGTTAAAACTCTACTATTCAATCTGTCAAAATTGATTTGAGAAAGCTAGGCGCAGAGACACTCAAGAGAACAGTTACCCTTTCAGAAACCCTTAGTCACGTTTCTGATCTGAAGGTAACAGACTATTCATAACCTTAAAGTATAAGGGCATGGTAATGAAATGCATACAGTATATAAACCCTCACGCGAACTGCAGAGGAACAGAGACCACTGCCCTCCCCCATATGTATGGTGTGGTCCCGCTCACATTGTAGCGAGACCCCGCTGTTGTCTGCCGGCTCTTGCTGACATTAACCGAGACATGCCTTTCAAATATCATGGCCTTTGGGACTGGGTCAGAGTTACTATTTGTGGCATGGGACTTCATGATCGTTGGCCCACCAGACCAGAGTGATAACTGAGAAGAGAGTGGAATTTAATACCGTCCTTCAGCTGATCCTAGGTTAGTTAGGGGTTGAGGCCTTTTCTGCAGTATCATGGTAGTGTTATAGTAAAGCTAGCCTCGATCTCCAGGCTTTTATTGTTTAGTTTTGCTAAAAAATAAAAGCCTGGACCAGCGCGTCGGTGTACCCGGTATGAGGAAGTGTTCATTTCCCCAACCAACCAGAGTGCAGTGGGCGTCGCTCGTAATGTTGTGTTAACGGGGCGGGGGTTGACGGACAGATCGGTGAACCAATGGGATCAGGCGCAGTCTCTCTGCGCCTCTATACACCCGCCCCTCTATACACGAAATCAGGAGCGTCACTGATTAGAAACAACTTAGGCTACAGCAGAGTCTTAGAAAGGCACTGTTCAGTTGAAAAGGGACATTTAAGTTCACCATTTAAACCCTACATAGGCCTACTTTGTTGATCTATATGTTTAGTTGAATGCTTGGTCCGCTCCTTTTTTCCTTCTACACCAAATCTCTTCACTGAAAATAGCTGATGTAATGTAACACTATTTTGTCTGAATGTTCGCCACCACATAGGGAAGGTACAGTAGGATCAGATGTGGTAAAAAAAAGAAGAAGAAAATAATATAAATACGAATATTTATTGATCCAAAATGGAAACGGTTAAATAATGGGATGGTACAGAAAAAAAATGGATTACATAAATCCTTATTATTCATGAACACATCTGAGCATCCGGGAGTATGGATTCGATTCCCGACACGTGTGTGTTCAGGGGTGGGAAGCCGGCCGGGGATTGTGTCCTATAGTCGTTGCACTAGCGGCCCGTACTGGTCAAAGCGGCGCACACGTTTAGCGGGGAGGGAACCGAGGACAATATTGTCAACTTCTGTGTGCCTTAGACTCTCTCCTGCAGGGAAAACTCTTCATTGCCAAGTGTAGAGAAGCATCTGTTGACTCCATGTGTATCAGAGGATGCATGCGGCTGTCTCCACCCTCCCCAGGGCAACAGCAGGGGGGATGGCGATGACAAGCACCACAATAAACAGGGGCAGAATTGTCATTGAAAGGATATGCACATCCCCACAGTTATTTAACCCCTTAAGACCGGGAACGCATCCGTGTGTCATTTTGAGATTTCTTTGGGCTATTCAAAAATAGCAGATCTACAAGCTCATAGCGCGGCACTCGGTGCCGCGCTATGAGCTTGTAGATCTGCTATTTGTAGATCTGTTGCTAAAAGAATCGTGAAAATGTGTGCAAATCTTTGAATATATATATACATTTTTAACTCAAATCTTTGCTTCTGGGGGGGGGTCCCTGGAACAAAATATTTTGAGATGGGGGTCCACGGCCAAATACATATAATTTCGGGGGTCCTTGACATGAAAAGAGTTTGAGTTTTATAGCAACATACGTTTTTTTCAAAAAATTAGGATTTAGAAGACATTTGTAGAATCCCCCCGAGAAGCAAAGATTTGAGTTAAAAATGTTGGCTTTAAGATTTTAATAAAATATATTTAAAGATTTTGCACACATTTTCACAATAAAAAATAAATAAATAGCAAATCTACAAGCTCATAGCGTGGCACTCGGTGCCGCGCTATGAGCTTGTATATCTGCTATTTTTTTAATAGCCCAAAAGACATCTTAAAATGACACACAGATGCGTTCCCGATCTTAAAGGGTTAAACACAATGCTGGAATTATCAAGTGAAGAAAAAAGGAACGTACGCACACGATACACTGCTCTCCCATCTTTTTTTATTTTTAACCAAAAGTGAACAACGTTTCGCCCCTTGATGAAGCAATATGTATGGGCAATATATCAATGTTATATTGATATCTTGATATAACATTAGATGTCGTCTGGGATTTTGAACATCAATATCGTGATATGGCACGAGAGCCGTCTTTATCCTGCTTTCAGTCAATTAAGCCATATATTTTATGCCTTCAAAAAGTGTCAAAACATTTCGGCAAATAGCCGATCTATAAGCTCACAACACGTGGCATTGTGACACGCTGTGTGCTTGTAGATCTGCTATTTCCACTATTTAGATTTTTTTTAAATATCATCCTCAAAGCACAATAATATCATCACAGTATCAATATGGAGGTAGGCCGACTGTATATGGTCAAAAACATCTAAATATTAGATTGTGTCCATAACACCCAAACCTAATGAATAAATGTAGCTTGCGAGATAGTTCAAGCAGATGCACTTATTTATTTAGATTTACGTGGGCGATGTATGCAACGTGTCTGCACCACTCTGACGTGAGCAGGGAGTAGCATAGCCTGAATGCCAAGATCAAATATCTCTCTAGGTCATCCCCCAGTCATTTCGATCCTCTATACATCTGGCTAGCTCGTTCCAGTCATTTCCGCCCCCGCATCTTTCTTTAGTACGTTCACTTAGGTAAGTGTAGGACAGATCTGTGATTGATGCTGGTCGTTGTTGGTTCCCACAGCAAAAGCATACTAGCTGGGAGTCTATGGCAGTGACCGGCCAGCCTTATTCTCCTACAGTAGCTGCGACCTTCTCACTCACCCTTGGTGCCCCACCATACAGATGCTTGTTGTTAACATGGTCATCCTGGTTGATGGTCTACTACTGCACGTAGCATTCTGGTGTAGCGCCCATGCAGGCTTCAGAGTCCAGCATGGACTGGACTGTACAGTCGCAGAGAAGAAGCTGAGCTTGATATGTCCATATGATATAATTATGTAAATGTAATAAAATAATAAACAAATAGGTGATCAAAAATAAAATTGACCCCCAGGGTCAAATAGACTGATGGTATATAGGCCTTGATACATGTGTCTGTTTTTGTATCGATATCAACAAGCAACGTCAATTTTCAATGTTGGCATTTCACTTTTCTATTGAAAAGTGAAATAAGTAAATGTCCTGAATCTGATTATTGAAAAAACATTCCATTGGAGCTGGAGCTGTTGTCCTGTGTCTCATGTTGCACACTGATGTTTGTGTTGTCTGTTGATGTTGATGAAAAAGTATCAATGCCATAAACACTGTGAACCATACCGTAGCGTAGCATGTTGCAGTCAAATGGGGCAACAGCTTGACACGTTGGTGGCAATTTGCCAATATTGCCGAGGGTTACTGTTGAGGACAATCGGGCTGCTGCAGGAGAGAGAGAGACAGCTGCAACAGCACTCCATCCTGTAATGTCATAACACCATCTGTACTATTGTGCTATAATACAAAACAATACATTGTATTCACAAATGTACACTTGTATGAGGACCCTGAACCTGAATTTTATTTAACGTTTTGCATTTGTGCTACAGTGTTTGGCATACATATAGTAGCAAACTAAAACAATATATAGATCTGATTTATTATCATTTTTATCCAGCTATTCACATCTAAACAAAAGAAACATAAGACTGAACTGCATGGCCAATAGTATCATTATTAGCCTACTATAATTAGGATTTTTAACATTACTAAGGCAGTTGCTTGGCTTTGACACATGTTTTTAGATGCAAGCAGGTGGTTCTATATGTAATATTTCATTGCCATCTACTGGCTGGGCATTCCTTTGAGCCACAGCAACAACTACACAGAATTAATTATGCGTTTAATTATGCGTTTAATTATATACAAAATGATCATTGCTACTGAACTCTCCCAGTGTGCCAGCGTGTCTCTCCGAACCTCGTTATGAGATTATTTTAAATGATTGTGAATAGTTAAATGATAGTTATGCTGTCCAAGAAAGGCTCAACATGCAATAGAGTACACTACAGTGCTGTTCAACTTATTGTGTTTGACCTGAATGAAAGCTGTCTAAATTGGTCGAATACATTGGCAAATACAACTTCATTATCAGTACTGTATATCAACTAGGAATAGCATATTGGTTAGAGACTTGACCGGTCTGCGTCCTTTTTATGCCCATATATGGAGTTCTGTGTCAGGCATGCCCAAATATGGGGTCTATAGGCCAGTCTATGACATCATATTGATGTCATCAGCATACTCCTATGGGGATTTGCGTCACGCCCTCGGGTCCTCCTCGCTAATACGCACATCGAGTTTGAAGTCGGTTCTGTCCCATATAATATTATGCATGAACAGCTTGTAGCTTGTAGATCTGTTATTTTCAACTACTGTGCTATAATACAAAACAATACATTGTATTCACAATGTACACTTGTATTAGCTGGGGACCCTTTGGAACCTTTCGAGGACCCCTGGAGCTCCCCGGACCCCACTTTGATAACCACTGGTATAGAAGGTAGAAAGTATGAATTTGCCCTACACTACAGTATTGATTTTGACCATACCATGCTGGCAGACTTGATTGTTGAGACCGGCAGAGCTTGATTGTTTTTGTCCGTTTATTCTCTTGTACTTGAAGTCTTGTTTCATTTTCACTTTCTGCAGCTTGATATTATTGTATTTCATGAAGAGATGGAAGGTTTTATATCTTAATCTTATATTGCAGTTTAGCACAATAAATGTTCTTAAACTACCTCTGTACAACTACATATTTCCTAGTAATACATTTCAGAGTACCATAATTGCTGCTATGCAGTTGCCATACCAGCTTTCAGAAGCATTTATATTGTCATTTTAAGAAAAAGGAATAAACACCTATATATAACATACATACATATTTTGCTTAAAATTATGCAATTACTTATTCATATTGCCCAGCCCTACGTCACATTGTCACGTCAAGGTGCAGACTTGAACAGCAATCATGAATTCATGAGTCACTGGAAATGAGTCATAAAACCCATACTAGCACGTGCAACTCTGAAAGTGTGTCGTGGATCTAAATTGATTCTAAATTTGTACAATCAAAGACCAACATGAAGCCTAATGTTCCTGCAACAACAGAAGGGATGGTTGAAATAAATCTCTCAGGAAAGCTATTGTTTTGTGTTTGTTTTTTTGTCAATAGCGCAAGTCAGCATTTATGTAATCATACTAAATTAAAAAAAACATACCTCTCTACACAGTAAAATCCTTAGTGAATTTAACTACGGGTCCATTTGGTTCTATATTTTATTCTGTACAAGTAACTGTAGAGCATGCAAAAAGCTAAATAATAAATCAATAATTTCACCTTCCCTGCACTTATGTGCTTTTGAAAGATCCCTCCTGACAGGTACTGCATAAGGTTAAAGGAACAATCTGTAATTTCCATGTCCTAACAGGGCTTTGAACCCGGAGACCACACTTCTACCAGTCTTACGAGACAGAATCCCTGCTATGCCAGGGTAAATATTGCACTTACTACCATATAGACTGATTAAAATAATGTTTTATTCATTATGTTCCGGATTGCAGCTTTAACCCTACTCTGTCTCTCTGTTGTCTCATAGTTGTCTCTCATGCAATCCCTGGCAGACAGGCTCTCATATGGCAGGAATAACCTGAGAAGAATTCACCCCACCGCTGAACTGTCGTAAACATTTTCCAGCATGGCTCCTCCATATAGCACACGCCCACTCGGCATTCCAATAGTCACCCTATTTTCCTCATGAATATGGAAATATCATGGTCCTTCGCAACACCTGGACTCTTGTTTTAAGCCATTATTGTGTTAAAGGTTTTATCTTCATGTCATATTTTTGAACATCATTAAATAATGTTAAAATGTTAGCTTTAAAATAATATATATATTTATATATATTTTTGGGCGGTGAAACCGCCCCTATAAGTGAGGTTTGGATATGTGTACAACAAATCCTGCGCTGTGATTGGCCAAAAATGG
This sequence comes from Gymnoscopelus braueri, assembly GCF_963280865.1. Taxonomy (NCBI): domain Eukaryota; kingdom Metazoa; phylum Chordata; class Actinopteri; order Myctophiformes; family Myctophidae; genus Gymnoscopelus; species Gymnoscopelus braueri. The sequence goes on along the minus strand of NC_137609.1, from coordinate 45,576,312 downwards.
ACCCCGCCTAACCCTGCACCGTGATTGGCCAATCACAGTCTATTCAGGACTGTGATTGGCCAGTGTCACATGACACATGTGCATAGCCCTATATAAGAAACCATAACTTAAAAAAAAACATGTTTTTTTTAAGTTATGGTTTCTTTCAATAATTGTATTTATTTTTTGTACATGATTGGTTGACTCCATTCAGTATTGTGATTAGCTAGCAAGACACCGCCCACTTCACACAGGGTGTGATTTTTTTTATTTTGGGGACATTGTAAAATTATGCCTAGTAGCAGACAGATGTAAATCATATTAGAAATGACTGTATATGACAGCTCGGTCATTTACGGGAGACACAAGTGTAATACCACCCCTTGGCACCACAAACCGCAACCATCTAATTACGACACAGTGTTCTCTCATGGTTCACAACAGTTCACATACTGCAACTGAGTTCACATAACAGAGTGTCCTCTGTCTAGATTGCAGAATGCAACATGGTGTTATCTGCTGCCGGAATGCAACCTGAGCTGTATTTTATGCATCAAACGTGATAATGATGATGACGGTTATTACTATTAATTATCATTATTATTAGGTCTATAGTTCACCATACAGTAGATCACCCCCACCCTCTGCTCAATATGGACACCACATGCTCCCAGTGGTGGAAAAAGTACTCAAATTCCATACTTAAGTAAAAGTACCAATACTGCAATATAAAAATACTCTGTTACAAGTAAAAGTCCAGAATAAAAAACTTACTTGAGTAAAAGTACAAAAGTATTGGCATTAAAATGTACTTAAAGTACCAAAAGTAAAAGTACTAAATATTTGAAAATATTTTCTATTTTCTATTTTCAAATAGCCTAGGTTTAAAATAGGTTTAAAGTGGTTAATGTGTGTTTCATTATATCATAATTTATATCTGAAAAGTAACTAGTAACTAAAGTTTTCAAGTATATGTAGTGGAGTAAAAGTACAATATTTGCCTCTGAGATGTAGTGGAGTAGAAGTAAAAGTATTGGAAATTGGAAATACTCAAGTAAAGTACAAATACCTCAAAATTGTACTTAATTACAGTACTTAAGTAAATGTACTTAGTTACTTTCCACCACTGCATGCTCCACCCATCTGCTCAATATTCATAGTTACCCCCCTTTAAATTCCTGAACGTGCCCTTGCACTGTGGGTACTTCTGCTGAGTGCCTGTACTGTACTAGTGGGTAGGTGTGTGCCTGCTGTGTCCCTGTTTGCGCTAAACCATAGCCAGTGTCAGTGCCTAATCATGTCAAAACCGCTGTCAGACCATGACAAGAAGAAGCAGATTTCCGTGCGAGGCCTCGCCGGGGTTGAAAACGTTGCAGACCTGAAGCAAAACTTCAACAGGCACCTCCACTTTACGCTGGTCAAGGACAGAAATGTGGCAACGAAAAGGGATTACTACTTTGCTCTCGCCAACACAGTGCGTGACCACCTGGTTGGCAGGTGGATCAGAACGCAGCAGCACTACTATGAGAAAGATCCCAAAGTAAGTATTCTCCATCACACCTGTATCATCTCTACGCTAACCCAAACGTTGCACAACTATACAGAAGCAGATTACTTGTGAAGTGAATGGGTGAATAAGTATTTAAAATAGATTAATTGCTACATGTAGACTAGCACGAGAAAGACTTTGAGGCAAGTATAATAACAGCACTAATGTATTTATTTAAAAAAAAGTGACCACTACGGAATGATTAAGGGGATTATGTTTTACTTGCAAGATGATTAACTGCTCATTTGATATTACTTTAATTCTGCAGTGCCTGTTACACTATTCATCCAAAAATCCTTTAATAAAAAGTATAATCTCGCCCCTTATCCTATTACCAATAATCATTCTGTAAACTGTAGCCATATCTAATGGATGTGTCATCTCTATGATATATGAGCACTGATCTTAAGACATTTAACCATGGATCTGTTGAATCAACAAATCAATTCTAACAGCACTGGTTATGGTGACTTTTTCACTATACAGCACATAGCACTCCGTCAGGGGTCATCAATATGTCCGTACACAGACGTGTGTCCGTGTGTCCGTGACAAGACTTGGCCTGGTCCGTGGCATATTTTAGATTTTGTTTTTACACACCATTATAATGTTCTTATTTTGATCATAAGACCCAATTACTGAATGTCAGTCTCCAGGTTTTCTTCAGAATATGTATGACACTGATTTACTATGACACCATGTATGGTACATTAGGAGTCCAGTGGTACAGCGGTTCTCAAACATTTTACTACTCGGAGAGTGTACAAATGGAACCAAATGGTTCCATTTGTACACCCTCAGAGTTCCAGACCTGTAATGGTCATTTAGGGCTAGCTTTCTATGTGTTTGTCTACTCATTTTGGATGTCCATGGCAAACGTAGATTTTTTACAAAAATGTCCACCACAAGCCAGCATAACCCTCTTCTTTATCGTCCAACAAGAAACATATTTGTTTTCAGATTGTTTCAATGATTTCACAGTCATTCCGATCAGGCACGACAGTGTTGTGTTACTATATATATATATAATATATATAATATATATATATTATATATATATATATATATATATATATATATATATATATATATATATATATATATATATATATATATATATATATATATATATATATATATATATATATATATATATATATATATTTTACTTTGGTTTCTAAACGACCTTTTCTCTGCCTTAGCTGCATAGCACAGCCAATCTATAAGTGGCTCAGACAGACTTGTGTAAGAAGCAAGGCATGTCATGACATTTAAACTGCACTAGTGAGTGCCTGCCTATATTGTGTTGAAACTTGAACCCCAACGTGACCTTTATTTCCCCCCATCTTGTTGTCAACATAAACACAATTCGTTTCCCAGTCTTTATCAGTATTTTTTAACCGTCAGTTGAGCTGGTGCTGCCCTTCTCTTCTTATCTTAAATCCCTCTTGAATGTCTGACTTATGAAAATACCATCTATTAGCTAAACAATGCAAGCTACTACCTAGATAGATCTTTATAGCAGTGGATTCCAACCTTTATTTTCGTGTCAGAAAATGTCACACAGGCTCAGGAAACAGAAGGAGGCTTGGCTGTGACTCAATTAATCGAATACAATTTCCTAACATTGGATTCACATCACACCACATTACTTCATTACAAAACAATCACTTGCAATTATACATCTCAAGGCATACCTAAATGTACTAAATGCACTTGTCAACTCAATAAGATGATCAGTGCCAAAGCACTAATCCATAGTGTACTGTATGTGTCCAGTTCAGTACAAGGCACAATTCCTAGACTGTTCAACATATCAGGACACAGCCTCTCACTGACCATCTGACCTTCACACTTTATCATCTATTAAGGCGTTATGGACTGAAAGGTCATAAGTGATTCCCTCAAAGGTCAAACCAGAACCTTTGGAGAGGGGGGGGGGATGTCCAAACTAAGAGTTACAGTTGGTACTGTATGTACCATCTAGGATGATCCTCGACTAAAGACATTCTCAGTAAACGAATAGTCATAGGTGTTTGACTAATGAATGAGTTGATCTATTCAGCAAATCTGTAAAATTACTCGAGACCAGCCTTTTCAGGTTGGTGCCCTGCTCAACATTCTAATGTTGATTTCACAATGGCTGCAGGCTATTGAAATTCATAGATTGGTAGAATTCCATCGAAGGTTACAAGAGATGTGCTCATAATTCTTTCCAGAAATAATTCATTCAGCATTGACCAAAGCTTGAAAAAACAACTAATTATTCCACTATGAGGAGATACAGTAGTTCACCTAAAGTTCTAAAGTGCGTTAATCAAGGTTCATTGTTTTACTAAAAGAACCATAGGATTTGGAGTGTAGCTCTCAAGAGTAAAAGTTAATAATACTCATTGTCGTTATTTACCTACAATACCTTTTTCTGTCATTCAATACACAGGTTAGTTACACCGGAATGAGGCCAGTGAACAAAGTAGAGCATTACCTTATTCACCCACCCACAGTACAGTATATCTATACCACTTCCCATGTGGATGCCCACCTCTGTACTTTACAATGAATGCATGGGTATCACTGCTCTGTCTGACCTTTTGAGCAACCTACGGAGGAGCTATTTTTTGCCTCGGTCAAAATGTTGCCCTTACGTAACACCCCAAAGCTATGTGCACCTACCCCCCCTCTTCCCTTCATGTGCCCCTTCAGTGTGTCTGTGTCGTTCCCCCGCTGTCATACAAGTGCACAAAGATTAAATGGCAAAGGCTAAAGCCCGTTTCAGGTGTCACAGTGCCGACCGTAAAGCTAGAGCATGATAACTCCCCGAAGCGTTTTCCTGGACAGTTTTGCAGTTAACCTTGTCACGACATCCATTTTCTATAGTTTCACAAAGTTAAGAGTGTTTTAGTTTTCGGAAAAGTGTCCGTCATTGCCTAAATGTGTAATTCTCAAGCAAGGGATTGGATTGCAGTGAGCCACTGTGAATCTGTCTCTCATGATAACATAACAGAGTTTTATCCCGTTTAAACCCATCTTCAAAATGAAAAAAGAAACAAAAAAAACAAATAGTTATAAAAGTATGTACTCCACTCATATTATGATTTGCTCATCTCCATCTCTAGCGTGTGTACTACATCTCCCTTGAGTTCTACATGGGCCGCACCCTCCAGAACACCATGGTGAATCTGGGGCTGGAGAATGCCTGTGATGAGGCTACATACCAGGTGAGACTTGCTGACTTGTCTAGCACAGTGTCTAGCATATAGATATCTATGTTCACATCAAGGACCCCCAAACTGATATGTATTTGGCTTCTGAAAAGATGTCGTGCCATGAACCCGCATTAGAGAAGATGTGTTGTTAAAATCTTATCAGAATTATTGAAAAATGATCGAAATGTATCAAAAATAGCTCATATAGCTCACAACGCGTTGAGGGTGTGATGCGTTGTAGACTTGTAGATCAGTCATTTCTGAAAATACAAAGTATAAAGTAGGGTTAAAGTGGTTAGACTGATTTTGATGCCAAATTAACCCCCTTGAATGGACCCCTGGGGATCCCCAGAACCCCAATTTGAGAACTACTGGTCGAGCAGGTCCTTAGCCATTGTCCTTTAGCTGCAGCCAATAACTGCAGCTCTGCCTCTGTTTACGTTGCTATGGAAGCCGGAAGTTCTAAGCTAAAAATAAAACAATATGCAGGATAAAGTTAAGTCTGGATAATGATGTCATGTGCTCCTTCACCCCGTCAGGGGTTTATTTTCCAGCCACACTACTGTACATTGAAAATATAAAATAGTCATATTTTCAACATAATTCTATTCTATTCCTGTAAACCTACATGTAAAAAAAGGACATTTTTTTTTGTTGATGCGGTTGTAATTTGTGTTGTGTTCTGCTGCTACTCGTAGTTGGGTCTGGACATGGAGGAGCTGCAGGACATGGAAGAAGATGCCGGTCTGGGTAATGGCGGTCTGGGCCGTCTCGCCGGTAAGCAGCTCCAGTTGCTTGGAATTCATTCATGCATCTTAGATGAGCTATATAGCAGTGCTTTCTCAGACCTTTTCACGTGACCCCACTTTTACAACCACCGCTGTGTTGCATTCCACTCAGTGGATTTCTTTGCATCCGTGTTGTCCTTGTGGTGGTTTCAGTCATTATAAATGAGATGAGCTCCTCTTAACCCGCTTAGACCGGGAAAGCATCATGTGACATTTTTTGATTTATTTGGCTATTCAAAAATAGCAGACATACAAGCTCATCTACATGTCGCTATGAGCTTGTAGATCTTATTTTTGAAAAAATGAATCGTGAAAATGTGTGCAAATCTTCTGTAAAATATGTTGTTCCAGGGACCTCCAGAAGCAAAGATTTGAGTTAAAAATGTTGTTTTAAAAAAATATATGTATTGAAAGATTTGCACAAAATGTTCAACATTTTTCAAAAATAGCAGAACTAAAAGCTCGTAGCGTGGCACTCGGTGCCGCGCTACGAGCTTGTAGATCTGCTATTTTTTAATAGCCAAAGTATAAAATAATGGTTATCGCTCAAATCTAAAATGACACCGATGCGTTCCCGGTCTTAATGGGTTAAAAGTCCACATTCATTTTTCATGTTCTCCTCTCTCTCCTCTGTTCGCCATGCAGCCTGCTTCCTTGACTCCATGGCTTCCCTGGGCCTGGCTGCCTATGGCTACGGTATCCGCTATGAGTTTGGCATCTTCAACCAGAAAATCGTGAATGGCTGGCAGGTTAGAAACTCTCTTAAAAAAACATTTCATGTTTGTTTTATTTTATTTTATTCATTATGAAACCTCATGTTTTACCGATTATATTCTATCACACTGAGGAGGCTGATTTATTAAAATGTATAACAGATACAGATTTGTATCTGTGAGCCTGGATTACACCGCTTATAATGTTTGGGGGTTTAACCTCAATTAACTCCCGCTACGCCTTACCACATATCTATATCTTCACCCGATTCCTCCTTGGAGAGATATCTCTGTCTAATGTGCTGTTTTGTAACTCATTTCGACGCAGTGACCAAGTGAATTCTGTTCTCTGTTATGCTGGTTCATTGATAAGGTTGAGGAGGCTGACGATTGGCTGCGCTACGGCAACCCCTGGGAGAAGGCCCGCCCCGAGTACATGCGCCCGGTGCGGTTCTATGGCAGAACCGAGCACACCGCCGACGGTGTGCAATGGGTGGACACTCAGGTGACGACATGACTTAAGATAATACGTACATACCTACGTGTACACTACAGGTGCAACAGTTAATCAAACTAATCGATGGTCATAAAACATGTTGTAAAATAACTGAATGATAATCAATCCCTGTATTTTGCATGTCATTATAGGCAAAAAAAAAGAAAAAAAAAAGAAAATACAATTGCCGTTCTACAAATGTAACACGTTGTGAGCTTGTAGATCGGCTATTTGTTCGACAAAAAAAAAAAAACGCTTAATTGATTTGCTGTCATGTCATGTAAAAAAATAAATAAACACGCTTCTCGATTAATCCAAAAAGTAATCGATAGAATAATCACTAAGAAAATATTTGAGTTTAAGTCCTGATATACAGCCAATGATATTCATTCTGTGGCTGTGTGTATTGTACAATTCAGACAGCCACAGAATGAATTAGGCTATTTATATCCCTGCCCCTCTCTATTTGAACCACATGAGTGAGACCTGGTGTCTCTATTTCGGGCATGTCATAAAAATAGACGAACAAGAACATTTGCTACAAGCACATTTAAATGGCAATTATAATCATGTTATAATGCTTCATAACCACCCTTATAATGCATTGTAATCACTGTTAAAAATGCATTATACTGTCATTATAAGTCACTATAAGTGGTTATTTGTTGCTTTAAAAGATTATAGAGACAATTACAGAATAATAATTGACCGAAAGTCATTATAGAATGCTTTATAATGTGTTATGATTATTGTCATAAAGCATAATGAGCATTAATGAGTTCTTATAACTCTAATTATACAGTGTTATAAGCAGATTATACTACATTATAAGTATTTGAATAATGCATCATAGACATGGGATGCATAGCAACAGTGGTGGAAAGTAACTAAGTACATTTACTTAAGTACTGTACTTAAGTACAATTTTGAGGTATTTGTACTTTACTTGAGTATTTCCAATTTCCAATACTTTCACTTCTACTCCACTACATTTCAGAGGCAAATATTGTACTTTTACTCCACTACATTTATTTGAAAACTTTAGTTACTAGTTACTTTTGAGATATAAATTATGATATAATGAAACATACCTTAATCACTTTAACCCTATTTTGTACATAGGCTATTTGAAAATAGCCGATCTACAAGCTCACAACGCGTCGCATCGCGACGCGTTGTGAGCTTGTAGATCTGCTATTTTCAAATATTTAGTACTTTTACTTTTGGTACTTTGAGTACATTTTGATGCCAATACTTTTGTACTTTTACTCAAGTACATTTTTAATTCTGGACTTTTACTTGTAACAGAGTATTTTTATTTTGCAGTATTGGTACTTTTACTTAAGTAAAGAATTTGAGTACTTTTTCCACCACTGCATAGCAAGTGTTACCATATTGACAATGTTGAAGTATTGCCAAAATGCCAACTGCACTCTGGTTGTGTCTGTGCATGTGTTTGTTCTTGACAGACGGTCCTGGCACTGCCATATGACACCCCCATCCCTGGCTACAAGAACAACTATGTCAACACCATGAGGCTGTGGTCGGCTAAGGCTCCATGCGACTTCAACCTTAAAGACTGTACGTTATCTGTCCGCAGTAGTCAACCCCAGTATACTCGAGTCAAAGTACAGTCAAATATTACTATATATCCTGGTCAAATACAGTGGTGGAAAAAGTACTCAAATTCTTTACTTAAGTAAAAGTACCAATACTGCAATATAAAAATACTCTGTTACAAGTAAAAATCCAAAATTAAAAAATTACTTGAGTAAAAGTACAAAAGTATTGGCATCAAAATGTACTTAAAGTACCAAAAGTAAAAGTACTAAATATTTGAAAATAGCCGATCTACAAGCTCACAACGCGTCGCGATGCGACGCGTTGTGAGCTTGTAGATCTGCTATTTTCAAATAGCCTATGTATAAAATGGGGCTAAAGTGGTTAATGTATGTTTCATTATATCATAGTTTATATCTGAAAAGTAACTAGTAACTAAAGTTTTCAAATAATTGTAGTGGAGTAAAAGTGCAATATTTGCCTCTGAGATGTAGTGGAGTAGAAGTAAAAGTATTGGAAATTGGAAATACTCAAGTAAAGTACAAATACCTGAAAATTGTACTTAAGTACAGTACTTAAGTAAATGTACTTAGTTACTTTCCACCACTGGTCAAATATTTCTCAACTACAAGTGAAAGTTGCAGAGTCAAAATGTGTAAGATACTGTGTAAAATACTGTATAGACTACCTGCTTTAAAAAAATACTTAAGTATTCAAAAGTACAAATTACAATTACATTTTATAATGCATTGCTACAGTAGCCTATATTACAATTTTGACATTGAAAAAATAAATCAATATAGTGAAAATAGCAGATCTACATGCTAGATCTGTGTCCTAGAAATGTAGTGTAGTCAAAAGTACAGATACTCAAAGTACTCAAGTACTCGATTAAATATACTTTGTTACTGCTGTGCACCACTGGAAATGTCCTGGAGAGGAACTTATAATGACAGAATTATCCTAGTGCTACCACTGATGCAAGTTCAGAATGCACATTTTATCCATTAATTACCATTAGCTGTAGATTCTTAGCTGAGAATTAGATTAATATCTATTCGAATTTTAATTACATTTCTAATTAGAAGAGAAAGAAATAATGACCCCAATTAGAATGAATGTCATTGGGCTAGTGAGTTTGCACATACAAGGGATTTGGCTTGATTCACTATAAACCCAACCCAGCAAAATGACAAAAATTGGTACGGTACGGTCACAGAAATAAATACATAGTAATGCTGTGCAACCATGGCTGAAGATTCCATCTACTCCTTTATATAATCGATTTCTCTGTGGGTGCAGTGTAATGAAAAGGTGTAGCAATAAGTAGACTGGCCAGAAACTACGCTATCAACACTATAAGACTCTCCCGTCAGACCCAAGCAGCTCCAATAGAGACTAAGATTAATACATTTGAACTGAGAAATTGCGCTTGGAGTTTTAAATTATATATAGATTTCATTTTATTACTAAACCGTACTGTAGTCAGAATTATAAATGACCTAACATTTGAGTTATAGTCATAACTGAGTTATAGTCATTTGTCAACTGTATAAAGAGTGCTTCAATTCTGTTTCTTTTGCCCATTCAACAGTCAACGTTGGTGGCTATATTCAGGCCGTGTTGGACAGAAACCTGGCTGAGAACATCTCCCGTGTGCTGTACCCCAACGACAATGTAAGAGCCCGCTCTAACGCCACCACCTGATCAATCTACTCAATCTATGACATGAGCAACTGTCCACATGGTGCCGTTTTAGTGGACAGTGGAGATACACTGTGTGGTAAATCTAGTTATCCATTTTCAGTGGTGTGAAGTAACTAAGTACATTTACTCAAGTACTGTACTTAAGTACAATTTTGAGGTATTGTATATTGTACTTTTAATCCACTACAATCGCGACGCGTTGTGAGCTTGTAGATCTGCTATTTTCAAACCTTTTTGTACTTTTACTTTTGGTACTTTAAGTACATTTTGATGCCAATAATTTTGTACTTTTACTCAAGTAACATTTTGAATACATGCCTTTTACTTGTAACAGAGTATTTTTATATTATGGTATTGCTACTTTTACTTAAGTAAAATATCTGAGTACTTCTTCCACCACTGTCCATTTTTGATTGATGTAGTTTATTTAGTAAGACATGAGAATAGTACATGACAGTACATAACAGTACATGGAAGTACAAATTCACAATACAAGGTCTACTAAACTGGAACTCTCATTAAGCACGCAGCTTGTTTAAGATGAGAACCCCATGCACACAAATCATTATGACATATAAGAGGCAGACAGATATACACACTACTATACAAAATGTCATACAATCAGCTTTCAGGTTACTGGTAAGCTACTGGTATACTGGTGGAGAATATGACAAGTCATATTCTCCACAGTATATATCTCTTCATGCATTCATGAAACCCATACTCCCCTAAATCATATTTGCACTACGAAACACCAACAGTACTATAATAGCCTAAAGCCAGGCTTAATGTGCCATGGTCAGCAATAAGGAATTCACTGTGTCAGCAAACAATAGACTGCACTCTAAAAATATATATATATATAAGGGACAGTACTGTGGTTATTTTAGTGAGACTAGGTTGCGGTGCAACCACAACTCTACTAGCCATAATATAATATGATAAAATGAATGTGGCCACCTTAGTTGCTGATAAACTTATATACGTTGGGGCCTAACTGGCATCCTTTTTCCTTACAACCCAATGAACTGGCTGTTTTTTTTATTTTATTGTTGTCTCTTTTTGTTGTTTAGATATAAGGTCACCCTAGACAGAGCACGGAAGTACGATTTGAAAGATAACCCAGTAAATTGAGCCTTAACCACTGTTAAACTGGCAACCCTATTTTGGGTATGTCATTATAGGAGAAAATGTCAATAATTCTCTTCCTTTTTTCTCTTTCTCGGAAATAGCAGTTGTACAAATTCATTTGAGCTTGACTGGCTATTCTCGTTGTGTGATACCGTGGTACAATATAGTATAAATCAGGCTTAATCAAGTCATATTTCAAAAATAGCAAAATTGGAGAAGATCTAATAAGCTCACAACACATTGTGATACAAGATCATGCGATGCATTGTAAGCTTGTAGATCTGCTATTTTTGAAGATTTTTTTCCTATAATGGCATGCCCGAAACTGGGATGCCAGATTGAAAGTGGTTAACTCAATTGAATCCTAATACAATTCCTACAGTCATTTGAAAAACCTGTGCAAATGAGTGCAGCCTCTTACAGCTTTAATCGTAGATTGTAAATAAATCACTTCTTTTTTAGCAAGTTACACCTTCGTGCTACGGCATATAAATCAGGCTTAAACTAAATAAACTGCCAACATAACATGCAGTAGTGTAGTTTGGGACTAACAGTTAGGATCTGCACACACACGCCTCAGGGGCTTCATACATAATATGTTTCTGTGCATGAATGTTGCACTTATGATCAAATTCAGGCAAAGTAGGATTCATGAAACAGTTATGACATAAATGAGAGCATTACATTGAAGTTCTCTTTTAGTAAACATCCAAAGTCTGGATGTGACAGACGAGCATTACTTTTTGATCATATCTGGTCATGCGCTGCATATTAATATAAAATCAAGTTATATTTTCATTGGGTACCTGGTGGCTCAGACCATAATACACTCCTTGTGAGCGTGAGAACCCGGGTTCAAATCCGACCACCATCTTGTCTTGCATGTCTCCTCTCTCTCTGGTGCATAATCAAAACAATTTTAATTTGACAAGTTTACAAAAGAAACTGTTTATGGCTGCATCAATAATATTGATTGTTCTCAATATAGTTTAGATACTGTAGCTGCCAAAACCACACAGACAGTAATATATACTGTATTTTACTAGCTTTGCACCAAAACACCATCTTTCATCTATTCAGTAAGGAAATATTACCAATACATATAGGAACACATCACTAGAGCTTCCTGCTCAACTTCAATCTGACTCAGGACCTGTGTCACGTCATTTTCACTTTGTATCCTATCCATACTGTCTCCCTCCAGTCAAAATAATGCAGAAATACTAGAAAAAAAAAAGAAAAGAAAAAAAAACTAAATTGCTTTTTGATCAAGACACAGATGTGTCTTGATCTCCAAGGCTTCCTCTCACAATATGAGAAGAATCATCTTTGACTTCTAGGGAATTAGAATCAACAGCGAATAAAACCTGACTGAATCATTGTCGTTTGATGAAGATAAGGGCAGCTCCTGGCTCTGCCGTGGGGATTCAGTTTAAATGATCGTTTTACCCGTTAGAAAAATAAGGCTTACATCGGGAAGCTCCCATACTTAATGCTCTTAATCTTTTGCACTATTTTATTGATATTACAATTCATGACCTGCCGTACAAAAATGTACATAAACTGAACAGTTGTCAGTAGAATAAAGGTATATTAAAATAATTAACCTTTTTCTGCTTTCAGTCCATCGGGGGTTTCACTATTCCTGCACACTAGTCCAGCTGTAAAAAAAAAAAGTACTCAAATGTTTTACTCAAGTAAAAGTATCAATACTGCAATGTAGAAGTACTTTGTTACAAGTAAAAGTCCGGAATAAAAAAATTACTTCAGTAAAAGTACAAAAGTATTGCTATCAAAATGTGCTTAAAGTACCAAAAGTAAAAGTACTAAAAGGTTTGAAAATAGCAGATCTACAAGCTCACAACGCGTCACGATGCGATGCGTTGTGAGCTTGTAGATCGGCTATTTTCAAATAGCCTAGGTATAAAATAAGGCTAAATTGGTTAATGTATGTTTTATAATGTAATGATTTATATCTGCAAAGTAACAAGTAACTAACGTTTTCAAATATTTGTAGTGGAGTAAAAGTACAATATTTGCCTCCGAGATGTAGTGGAGTAGAAGTAAACCTATAGAAAATTAGAAATACTCCAGTAAAGTAAAAGTACCTCAAAATTGTACTTAAGTACAGTACTTGAGTAAATGTACTTAGTTACTTAACACCACTGACCAGCTGTCACCAATAAAGCTCACAATCAACACTCCCTCACTCACATGGGTGACACATTCTGACTCCATGACAGGCTTGCTGTGGTCAGTGCCTGATCCTCGAATGTTTGAAGTGCCCCATCTTTGACACCACACAGGCAACGATGTCTGTTTATATCACATAGGGCAGGGGTTCTCAGACATTTCCTGCAATTTCTCTTGATTATTATGTCTCACTCGGGGACATTTCGACACGTAGAATGGGCAAGCCGGGCGACCTTGCGATTCCCCAGTCAGCCACGGCCCCATGTTTACAACCCTACATCATAACATAGGATAGCACTTAAAAGCATTACAATAAAACACCTATTTCCATAGTGGCCCCTGGTGTAAAAAAAACGTGTCCTGTGCATGTAGATCTATATGCATCTGCATATATAAAAGCAACGTAGGAATGGGGGGGTAATAGTGTAGTCTTGCCTGCATGCAGAGCAGTTCAGTGATATATCTCACATGTCCTGATCCACAGTTCTTTGAGGGCAAGGAGCTGCGTTTGAAGCAGGAGTACTTTGTGGTGTCTGCCACCCTTCAAGACATCATCCGCCGCTTTAAGGTCTCCAAGTTTGGCTCCAGGGACATCGTTCGCACAGACTTCACTCGACTGCCAGATAAGGTGAGGAAAAGTTCAGAAAGAAAAAGGGAAAAGATTGTGCTTGATAATTTATCTTTTTCATTCATTTGACAGGATGTCACATGTCACACAGTAAAAACCCAGAACGTTAATTTAACTCGGAGAGTGCAAATGGAAATAAATGGACGCTTATGGGTCCAATTTTGGTTCCATTTGTACTCTATCAAAGATAGGATACTCTCAAACAAGAGTTTACAAAATTGCTTCACAACAAGCTAATGAATGCGATGAATGTGTGACACACACAGGTCGCCATTCAGCTGAATGACACTCATCCTGCCATGGCCATCCCCGAGCTGATGAGGGTCCTTGTGGATGAGGAGAAGCTGGGATGGGATCAGGTAAGCACGGAGAGCAGCAAGAGCTCAGCTCAAGTGTTTTTTACACTTTCTGTTATGCTTGGGGTTTTTGTGAATTAATGTCATTATTGCCGTCACTGAGCTACTGTATTTTGTTACTTCTTTTTGGAGGAGGGTGTTTCAGTGGCAAATGAACAGCAGAGGGCAACAGAAAGCACACATATTTTTGTGTGGCTTGCTGAGTAAAGTGATATTGCATGTCATTTTTGATGCTCCTACAATGTTTATTTGTGTTGATCATGAAATCAGGACCCAATACATTAATTCACACAACATTCCTTTATTTAAGATGTTTTAACTGTTAAAGATGCAACTTGGAATTTGAGTATCAACTCAAAAAAGCTGTTCTGTTGTGACGATAACCCACATGTTAGATTTACATATAGCTCCTGAAATACTGCAGTAATGTTTGGGATGAACCATTATTTCCCCCTCCCGTTCAACAACATGATCCTCTTCTTTCCCCTCTTTGCTTTTTGTCTCTGTGCAGGCCTGGGATATCTGCGTGCGTACTTGTGCCTACACCAACCACACCGTTCTCCCTGAGGCCCTTGAACGCTGGCCCATCGATCTGTTTGCCCACTTGCTGCCCCGTCACCTGGAAATTGTCTATGAGATTAACCGTCGCCATCTGGAGGTGAGTGGTGTACACTGCAATGCATTCTATCCACCTTGGATTCCTAATTTCCTATTGCACAGAATCAATGCTAACAACTCAACAAAAGGCCTTAAAACTGGGGAGGGAAGGTGATTTATTTAAAATGTTTATGCATTCAGTGCATTCAGATGGTGCCACGGTGTTGACAAATGGATGACAGGACCTAATTACCAGGTGTTGATGTTTAGAAGGTGTGACAAGATGTATTAAATAGATGACGGAATATGAGAGTCATAAACTCATCACTTTATTGCATCACATTTTGAAGTGCAAAGTGCAGTGGAGCAATTGCCTCCGTCAGACGATGATTCCTCAGTGTATGCGATGAAAAAAATTAAAATTTTCCCAAATAGTTACATGTTAAGAACACAGGTCAGACCACAACGTTAAGTCACAGGATTCCATCACACATAGCCGTGGTGGGAAATAAGAAATGCACACATTGGGTATGCATTAGGTTGGGCACTGGTTAACTGTGTTAAGAAAATAATCGAGAGTTGCAGCCCTAATCTTGACCACAACAGTTATATAATTATATTGATTACTTTTCCAATTAATCAAATAATGTGGAATTGTGGCACTCAGAAAGTGATACATACTGTATTAAGGCTAAAAACAGACAAAGACATAAAACAGGGCTGAAGTGATTAAAAAAACAGGAAGGGCAACACTTTGTGCCATATCAAAATATTACATTAACACACGCACGCACGCATGCACACTCCAAGTATCAGTATACATTCATAAACATGCTTTTCACTTCCTCCACCCAGAAAGTTGCTGCCCACTTCCCTGGTGATCAGGACCGTCTGCGACGCATGTCTCTGATTGAGGAGGGCGAACATAAGAGGATCAACATGGCCTTCATGTGCATCGTGGGCGCCCACGCTGTCAACGGTGTGGCCAGGATCCACTCTGAAATCCTCGTAGACACCATGTACGTCCCCAGAATACCCGCATGTCACTCTAAAAGCCCGATTGTCTCCACCAGGCTGAAGGCAGAGACTATTGTTTTTCACCTGTCTGTCTGTCCGTCTGTCCGTCCCATCCGTCTGTCTGTGAGCAGCTAATCTCCGGCACCGTTGGGCCGATCGCAGCCAAACTGTGCACACACACTCCCCGGATACCAGAGCAGAACCTCTGCCCCAAATTTTTCAGATCGGCCTGTTATAGCGCCACCAGGAGGTCAATTTGTGCAACATAAAAAAAAAAGTATATTACTCCTATACAGTTGATTTCCAAACGTCACGCAAATCGGTACACAGTATCTCTATAGTCATTAAACCAAAACGGGTCTTTCAGATTTTTCATATTCCATCCTTCTTGGATAAGATTGGCTTCGAAAATTTGGAAGCCAATGAAAACAAAATGCCTTACATAATGAACACAGCGTGCAATTTCCGTGAAGTTTTGCACGCACACTCCCACTAGGCCAAAGAAGAAATGCCACTTGAACATTTTCAAATCAGCCTCATGGTGGCGCTATAACAGGCCGATTCGTGTTTTTACCTATAACTGCACCGATCTGCTTGAAACTTTGTATGCACGCTCCCTAGAGGCCAAGGAAAAACCTTTGCCCTGCATTTTTCACATCTGCCTTTCATAGCGCCACCAGGAGGCCGACTTTAGAAAAACGTTTTTTTTTTAATATTACTCCTTCAGATGTTATCCAAATTTCACACAAATCGGTACACGTGATCTCTATAGTCATGTGATCTTATAACAGAGTAATAATATGTGGTAACATGATAACTGAACTGAATGTTATGGTGTTTGTTTCTTTACACTGCTTGCAGTTTCAAAGATTTCTATGAGATGGAGCCAAGTAAGTTCCAGAACAAGACCAATGGCATCACTCCCCGTCGCTTCCTGTTGATGTGCAACCCTGGTCTGGCTGAAGTCATTGCCGAGGTGGGCCCTGACTGTCATATCGTCACTGTCTGGAACTGTTTGTCCGTCCTAAACCGTTCCTTTTTGATTATCAATTATTTCCCCTTTTTTCAGTGGTGGAAAAAGTACTCAAATGTTTTAACTAAGTAAAAGTATCAATACTGCAATGCAGAAATACTCGTTACAAGTAAAAGTCCGGTATTAAAAATTTAGTAAAAGTACAAAAGTATTGGCATCAAAATGTACTTAAAGTACCAAAAGTAAAAGTACTCATGATGCAGAGTTTTCACAAGTTTTCAAAATCTTTTGAAAATAGCCGATCTACAAGCTCACAACGCGTCGTGAGCTTGTAGATCGGCTATTTTCAAATGGCCGAAATAATATATAGGGCTGAGGTGGTTACTGTATGATTTGTAATAATAATCAAAATCTACAAAGTAACTAAAGTTTGCAAATAAATGTAGTTGAGTAAAAGTACAATATTTGCCTCTGAGATGTAGTGGAGTAGAAGTAAAAGTACTGAAAATTGGAAATACTCCAGTAAAGTAAAAAATACCTCAAAATTGTACTTAAGTACAGTACTTGAGTAAATGTACTTAGTTACTTTACACCACTGCTTTTTTTATATAGTAAAAATAGCAGATCTACGAGCTCACGAGCTTGTAGATCTGCTATTTTCACTACTTTTGTGTGACACTCTTGTCGATGAAGAAGTAAATAATTAATTTACTAATATACATTATCATCATAAATTTGAGTTTTTAATTGATTGTGGAAACTGGAATGGTGATATTACGGTTAAGCACAATGTTAGAAATCTAGAGCAATATACAACACTACCAAGATACCAACCTGAATGCAACGCATTATTAATTCCCGTTTTGTGACTTTGTGTTTGATAGAGAATCGGAGAGGGATTCATTCGTGATCTCGACCAGCTGAAGGGTCTGTTGCCGTACGTTGATGATGAAGCCTTCATTCGTGACATTGCCAAAGTCAAGCAGGTGAAGTAAACAGCTTGTCAGTGAACAAAACAAAACACATAGACCTCTATACACGGCACTGAGGGTTGTAACCTGCTCCATATTTTACTAATGTAGGAAAACAAGATGAAGTGGGCCGTCCATATGGAAGACCACTACAAGGTCAAGATCAACCCCAACTCCATGTTCGACATCCAGGTGAAGAGAATCCATGAATACAAGAGACAGCTGCTCAACTGCCTGCATATTATCACCTATTTCAACCGTAAGTTGGGTTGACACCATTCAACCTGCACATTGATTAAGATTGAAATATTACAAAGGTTAAGGACATTCAAGGACATTAACCCTTACAGGTCAGTAACTCTGAAGAGTTATGGCAGTCCATGGGGTAATGCATACTAAACTGGTCCTTGAAATTAAAAAGTTATAGAACACTCAAACACCTCCCCAGTGAGGCTTTGGAGCATTGCAGAGGCGTAGACAGTTCTACATGATCAACAGGAAGTTAATACTGCTATGCCTGCAGATTCACACTAAAAAGGTTGTGGTGAGGTTTGGCTAGTATAGAAACCCCATTATACAAACAATGAGGTCAGGAGCTCTTACTTCTGGTTTCATTTCAGTTCTCCTACTGCATGCTCTTGCACGCAACTGCAAACTCTATTTGGTTTCTGCAGGAGCTATCTGATAATTTACCTGGGGACCCCCTGGAACCCCCTCAAGGACCTCTTGGGGTCCCCGGACCCCACTTTGAGAACCAAAATACTAGACAATATTTCACCGTGGTTTGAATTGACTGTCATCATCACAGAGACATCTATAACGAGACATCTATAACGCATCGTAAATAAGTATAAGATCTAGTTTAGGAAAGCTTGCTCCATGCCATGAAGACACACAGAAACACAGGGGGAACCATTTTGGAAACCGATTTTCTCCCGCCTCACTCCCTCAGGTATCAAGAAGGAGCCAAACAAGCAATGGACTCCCAGAACCGTTATGATCGGAGGCAAGGTACGTTGATTCTCGCCCATCTACTTACCACTAGTTGTACTCTAGTTGCACTGTAGCTGTAGTTCTATGATCTCTGGCTTTGCCCACTACTATGGTTAACCACTCATCTCCATCATGGTCAGTGGTCAACCCACAGAGCCCTTAAGAGAGTGAAGCTCATGAGAGATAGAACATGCCATAACATCCCATCCTCCCTCAATTCATCCTTAACCCATTCAAACCGGGAAAGCATCTGTGTCATTCTAGATTTTTGCATTGGCTATTCAAAAATAGCAGATCCACAAGCTCACAGCGCGTCACTTCGTGCCGCGCTGCGAGCTTGTAGATCTGCTATTTTTTGAGAAAATCATGACAATTTGTGCAAATCTTTGAATATGTATATTTTAAAGCAAACATTTCTAACTCAAATTTGCTTCTGGGTGTCCCTGGAACAAAATATGTTGAGATGGGATCCACGGCTAGATACATAAATAAAAACAATACATTACCCCCATCATTTTGAGGGTCCTTGACGTGAAAAGGTTTGAGCACCACTGATATAGAAACACAATTTTTTTTCCAGAAAACTGTTAGGATTAAGGATTTAGAGGACATTTTGTCGAATCGGCCTCGGGTTAAACGGGTTAATGCGCCCCTGACTACTACCCTGTGCCTGTCCGCCTCCAGGCTGCCCCTGGGTACCACACTGCCAAGATGATCATCCGTCTGATCACAGCCATCGGTGAGGTGGTGAACAACGACGCCGTGATTGGAGACCGTCTCAAAGTCATCTTCCTGGAGAACTACAGAGTCACAATGGCCGAGAAAGGTACGTGTAACATCTCCCTCTCTCTCTCTCTCACGTCTGAATAACGATTAATCCCACTCCACCCACCCTCCTTCGCTGTATCTACAATTACATTTGGTCCATTTAGTCGACGCCGCACGATACTTCTGATAGAGATGGCAATTCATAACGGAGTGTCTATTCACATGCTCATCATCGCATGCATATCGGCCCCCAACACACATTTAATGATACAGTCTCACACACTACAATCATAATTACAGCTAGTCATGAGTCATTCTACTGGCCCTCCCTTTGCATTTCTGTTAACCCTGAGGCTCACGCTGTAGCTTTCAAAACTAATGACCTCAATGTGACAATTTGTTGTGCAGGCCAAAACACTCAACCCACGCAAGCACACGCACGCACGCACACACACACACACACACACACACACACACACACACACACACACACACACACACACACACACCCCAGCACTTGTGTTGGTTAATTCATAATGTACTTTTTCCCTTTCCTAAAAAATGCAGTACAATATTATATATTTCGTATGTTTTTGAAATGTTGTGGAGTGAAAGTATAAAAAAAAAATACAAATACTCAAGTAAAGTACAGATACTCAAAAACCTTTTTACTTAAGTACAGCACTCAAGTAAATGTACTTCGTTTACCGTCCACCACTGGCTGCACCAGCTGGCATTCATTCCAGTTAACGCTATAACGCCTTCCTCTCTCTGCAGCCATCCCCGCGGCTGATCTGTCTGAACAGATCTCCACGGCGGGCACAGAGGCGTCCGGCACCGGCAACATGAAGTTCATGCTGAACGGCGCCCTGACCATCGGCACCATGGACGGCGCCAACGTGGAGATGGCCGAGGAGGCCGGCATGGACAACATCTTCATCTTCGGCATGAGGGTGGAGGACGTCGACGCGATGGACAGGCAGGGCGGGTAAGGAACGCTGGGTAACCGCGGGTCAACGGCAGTGATTCAGGGGACAAAGCGCCCGACCGCTCCCAGAGGCATATGGGTCCGATGTTGATCCCAATTGAGTCCAAGACCACAGATGAGATTACCCACGTTTTGACTGATATTTATTACAAGTTATTCTTATCAATTTGAAAAACTTGATTTGATTAAAGTTTCAAACTGAGAACATTTAAATTACTTTTACATCATAGATAAAACTTTTTTTGTTTCAAACTTTCGAAAATGTTCGCCTGAAAAATAGGGATCACAGGTTGAAAGTGGTTAAAAATCGAGACACATCGGCTGCAATAATTGCCAACACCGATGTCGTCAAAAAGTGTGTGTGTGTGTGTGTGTGTGTGTGTGTGTGTGTGTGTGTGTGTGTGTGTGTGTGTGTGTGTGTGTGTGTGTGTGTGTGTGTGTGTGTGTGTGTGTGTGTGTGTGTGTGTGTGTGTGTGTTTGATTAGAAATTGATATTCCAAAAATAGTCCCCTTATGGACGTCCAGTCCATCTCTTCCTCCTACAAATAGCTAAATCAACATGAAGTTGACATTTTTCTGAATAGGAAAAATGCTGTACCGGGTTTTCTGATGTTATAATGGCAGAATCTGCTTTGTTTGTGTTCGTTTATGTGCTAAAAGAGTGACTTTGAGAGCTGTTTCACTGTGCAATGTAAGTCAATGAGGAGACTATTTTTGGAATGTCAATTTGTAATTAACGGTGCAATGGAGCAAGAAATCTCACCAATTGTACTACCGGTAGTTACATCATGACAAAGTAACTACACAACCCGAACTCAAACCAAAGTGTAATTGCGTTATAAGGCCTACTGTATGTACTTGGTTGTACAACAAATAGTGACAATCGCCGATCTACAAGCTCACAATGCATCCCATTGTGTCATGTTGTGAGCCTGTAGATCTTTTTTTTGCAATCCCCTGAAAGTTCTTACATAATGACATGGCCAAAAATCGGGACACCGGGTTCAAAGTGGTCAGACTCGGTAAACATTTAAAATGTAGCTTACATTTAGATCTGCAAACACACTTCGCATGTGTTTGTAAATGCGGGGGTGCATGGCCATTGAGCTGAAACTCTGCAGCCTGCTTTTGTTTGGGTTCCTGAGCTCTTAAATGTTGCGTGCCCTTCATATTGTAAATTGCATGATCGGGAGCTAAACCTCTTGTGATGATCTGCAGCAGCCACTCTAAGTGCACTTTGAAGAAGGAAAATGAGAGACCTTTTATCCAAGAGCCTCTTTGAATAAATTAGATTACCTATAATGGATGTCTGAAGGATATAATATCCCAGGCCACACACCACGGGTCAAATTCACATCATTTGAATAACTACGGAACTTTCCTAGATAAAGACCGAGTACCATGAATAATATTCTATGGCGAATGATTGTATTCAGGAGCCCAGTAAGAGTGGAAGCTATACGATCTTCATCTCAGGACCCAACGTGTACCCTTATAGAACCTTTCTTCATCTGATCAAGTACAGGGGTTATTAAGACGCTTACCTACAAGCCCATACATACTGTACCACTACAGGTTTAGGATTAAAATACAGCCGGTACCTTCGTCTTATCTCTCTCGTCCTACTGTATGCTCTGCCTGTCTAAGAATTCCAACGATCTGTCTGAGGAGAGAAAATTATTTGGAATCATTTTGTCTTAAAAAACAAAATCTCATCCTACCCTATATTAGAATTGGCTTTGGTCGTATTATTGGCCAACCATCTTAACACATCAGGTGCCAGCATTTTTTCATAACAACTTACGTTGGGTGCCAGCATTCTCCCCATTGACTGCGCTTTGCTGTTTAAAGCTCTAGACTCCACGAGGAGCAAATCCATGTTAAAAAAAACATCCATTCATGTTGCGCGATGACCCTGGCTACAGCCTGGAACGATAACATTTCACTCGCGAGTTACAATGGGGGGGGGATCGCGCATCGCGCATGACCGGTTTTCCCCACCGGAAACAGATTCGGAGATATAGGTGTTTTAAAGAAGGAAATAGACAGGAAGTGGATGGCAGCCATGTTTTTTTTTCCGGTGATCTATCTGGCCTATCCTTCTCAAGATCACAATGGGTACTCCCAGAGCTGCTCTAGCCCCGCCCGTGTGGAGAAAAACGAAAAAAACAAAAAGACATATTTCACGGTCTGGACTGTGTTCGGCACCGGACCGCTACTCTGCGCAAACACGGTTCAGACCGTGTTTGGCACCCGATGTGTTAAAAGGCACACTTTACCCTTATCTTCATATAAATGGTCCTCCTCACTAATGCTCATTATAAAGATGACACCATTTGTGTCTATTCACTATGTGCTATAAAAATGCAAGAACAAAGGATTCTATTCTCTTCCTGGAAAGTTAACATGCTGTAATGTAAGCCTTCATTCTGGCATTCATTGAAATGACCAAACCTGCCAACAGACTATGTCACTGGCAGGCAGGTTTCTGAACGGTCCACCATCCTCCTCCTCTGAGACACGGTGCCATCTTATAATGAGCATAATTACTGAGGACCAATCATGAAGATAGGCCGAAGTGCCTTGCTCGAGGGTATCTTGACCATCGTTTGGAAAAGATTTCTCCACTTTCCCCACCTGGGGAACTTTCATCTCAGAGATACCATGCACTCACTTTTTTAATAGTGGAAAGTACTGCTTCATGTATGAGCTTTAAAAAAAGAAATGGTGATCTGTAAAACTCAACTTCAACTGTCACATCACAGGGTTTTACAGGGGTAAAAAAAAAGTGTGTGAAATTCTTTGTCATACAAGCTCCCATCATCATTGGCAGTCTTCAAGAAGGGGGAAAAGAATAGAGATAGAAAGAAAACAAGGAAAACAGGTCAGCTACTTGTATGTCAAATATTCCTAATTTGAGTCAAATATATACATAAGGTGCAAGGTTAAAGGAAATGGCAACGGAATGAGGCAGTTAAAATAGTAACATATATACTGTGTATACAGAAGGTGCATGCACTCACTGCCAAGTCAAAAGCCTGTCAACTTGACATGGCTGAAAAAGCCGGAAGAGCAGTTTAAGTAACAGTGGACTGGAGGTAGACATGATGAATGATGGAGCAGGGAGCGACTCAACTGTTTTCCGCCCTTTTTTTTAACCCATTCAATCTGGGAACGCGTCTCTGTCATTTTAGATTTCTTTGGCTATTAAAAAATAGCAGATATACAAGCTCGGCACCGAGTGCTATGAGCTTGTACATCTGCTATTTTTGAAAGAAAATATATATATATTTTTTCAAGTGAACATTTGTAACTCAATCTTTGCTTCTGGGGTCCCTGGAGCAAAATATTTTACAAATGTTTAAAATATAAATATATGTTCAAAGATTTGCACAAATGTTCACGATTTAAAGAAATTGCAGATCTACAGGCTCGCCGCGCTATGAGCTTGTAGATCTGCTATTTTTTAATAGCCAAAGAAATCTTAAAATGACAGAGATGCGTTCCCGGATTGAATGGGATAAACAAAGCTTTGACATGACATGGAGTCAGGCATGAAGTAGTTCTTTCCACTATTTAACAAAATGACTGTGTTATTCTTTAACCACAGAACAACGACTGTGCTTTCCAGTCATAGAGTACAGAAGTCCTGACGTCACTCGTTCATCCCCTGGGTCGTAAAGTAATTTCTCGATGGAGAATAACATTGGGTCATCTTAGAATCGTCTCACATAAGAATTGTGGTCCAAAAATAAACAAACTGTCTCTGCGATGTTGTCAGGGAGGTGGCTCTGTGTCGTTTATGATAGTCAGTCACTCATATTTGATACAGTCCGTTTCTGGCGAAAATGTAACTAATTCGGCGGAAGTAACATTAGCGCTTTCTCACCGTCAGTTCATATCCATATGAGTCAATCCGCCGGTATCATTCGTTTATTTTTGGAACACAGTTCTTATTTGATGCGATATTAAACACGTCTTCAGAACTGGGGGGAAAAAACGTGACCCAGGTAGGATGAGTAAATTACGTCAGATTTCGGTGCTCTATAAAGCGATTTCTTTAATCACTACCGCTGGTTAGACCATGCTACTAGCACTTGTAGAGTGACAACAATCCAATATTAAATAAATTACTATAATGTTATCAGCATATCAAAAATGTTCAAGGCACTGAATGCATTAAGCCCAATTTATACTTGGACGTATGACACTGTCAAAAATTACCAATCTACAATTAGGCATGAATTAGGCATTTGGGGCAAAGCACCCCTAAAAGGTCTGACCCTAAAAATGCCCCTGATATTTACATGAACAAAAACGCAAGCTTTAACTATTCTTTTTGACATCCTTTTTATTCTATGCCAGTGTATGTGTGTATGTGTGTATGTGTGTATGTGTGTGTGTGTGTGTGTGTGTGTGTGTGTGTGTGTGTGTTTGGTGTGTGTGTGTGTGTGTGTGTGTGTGTGTGTGTGTGTGTACACACACACACGTGCTTTGGAGGTTGTGTTGGGAGTGTTTTGAGGCCACCAGTGGTGGAAAAAGTACTGAACTTTTTAAAAGTAAAAGTAAAAATACTCTGTTACAAGTAAAAGTCTGGAATACAAAATGTACTTGAATAAAAGTACAAAAGTATTGGTATCAAAATGTACTTAAAATACCAAAAGTAGAGTACTCATTGTGCAGAATGTCCCATTTCACAAGTTTGGGACAAAACATTTGAAAATAGCTGTGACGCATTGTGAGCTTGTAGATCAGCTATTTTCAAATGGCCAAAATGTATATAGGGCTGAAGTGGTTGATGTATGTTTTGTAAAAAGTTGTAAAAGTAGAATATATGTGCCTCTGGGATGTAGTGGAGTAGAAGTAAAAGTACTGAACATTGGAAATACTCCAGTAAAAATTGAAGTAAAAAATACCTCAAAATTGTACTTAAAAAAAACAAAAAGTAATTAAGTACATTTACTCAAGTACTGTACTTAATTACTTTACACCACTGGAGGCCACAAACACTCTTGCTTAGGGCCACCAAAGTCCTAGGGTCCTGAGTAAGGGTGCAGTGATTATATTTTCTTTGTTGTTGTCTATTTTTGTCCTGCATAGATACTGCGCTCAGTCGTACTACGACCGCATCCCTGAGCTGAAACAGGCTATGGATCAGATATCTGGTGGCTTCTTCAGCCCCAAGGAGCCCCAGTTGTTTAAGGAAATTGTGGACTTGCTGATGCACCACGACAGGTAAGCACAGACTTATCAACCACATGTTCACAAAAATTGACATTTTCAACCATTAATATGTCATTTTTCTGAAGTACTTCAGTTTTTTTCTAGTATGTCTAAATTGAATAAACACAACATAATGGTCTTATCGTCTCGGTCAGTGCAGTGTGACGTGACTTCACTCACTGTACTCTCCTATGACGCAGTGTTGATTTTGACAGCACATTTTGATGTAGTTTTAGTCATAGTCTTTTGAATAAGTTAATGTAGTTTTAGTCATGTTTCAGTCATCTGAAATGTTTTAGTTTTAGTCTAGCTTTAGTCGACTAAATCTATAGTTGATTTAGTCGACTATAGTGTATTGTGGCGGTGCCTTGATGGCGTCGTAATGGCTGATTTTACACTTGGTTGCATGCTGAAAATAGACGATCTACAAGCTCACAACGTGTCGCAGTGCGACGCGTTGTGAGCTTGTAGATCTGCTATTTTCAGAGCGCAACACCCGAGCGCAACCAAACATAATATGACTTGTCTTTTAGTTCTCCTGGATCTCTTCGCCACTTACTAACATTTTAGTCTAGTTTTTATTTGTTGACGAAATTGTCAGTATATTTAGTCTTAGTTTTAGTCATCATAGCTTAGTTTTTATTTTGTTTTCGTCAGTGAAAAAAGGTATTCGATTTTTCGTCACAGTTTTAATCGACAAAATCATAACTGCTAGTATGACGGCTGCGACTGTTGTAGAAAGAAGCATTGTGTGCACCACAGTGTAATTGAATTATTGTAACAATATTAAATATGTTACTTTCAGATTCAAGGTGTTTGCTGATTATGAAGACTACATTAAAACCCAGGAGAAAGTCAATGAGCTGTACAAGGTAAGTACAAAGTACTTACACAAGAGATTAAAGCCTAAATGAGCCAATACGTGTTTGCAATGAATGCACAATACTTCTTTGCTCAGATCATAATAATCATCATGATCAGAATAATGTGGACTGGATGATAGGCTGCTGATAATGTCTTTTATAATTCAATTCAGTTCAGTTTGATCCAATACGGCATCACCTCGTTAATGACGGTTGCTTTAGGAAATTGTCTCAATGTGCTGAGGACAAGAACAGGAAAGGAGATTTGTTACACATTATGTAAATTAACACATTGAATGCCAAAAACGGTCCGGACCGTTTTTGAGGGTCCAAACGAGAAGTGCCGAAAACGGTCCGGACCGTTTTTGACCCAATTCTATTTTTATACATGTGGGCCACGTGGGGCGCTAAAACGAAACTTTGACATCACCCAAGGAGTTTCTGAGAAGAAGAAGCTGGATGTGGCTCCATGTCAAAAATCCTTCCGGTCGGCGTTTTCAATGTTATCTCCTTGATTAAAAGCTTAATATCTCCATTTCTTTTTAATGTGGTGGAAACGAGCCGTTTTCGATCGGCGATCACGCTGCAATGGAGGGTCGCGTTGGAAATATTATTGTTCCAGGCGTTAGTCGGGACCCTCCGCCGTCTCGCACGCACGCTTTGTTTACATGCACTTCCTCGTCGGGGCTTCTCACAGCACGAAATGTATAACGCAAGTGGATGGAAGAAATGCAGGCACTCAACGTATAATATTTTAATAAACCTCTGGCACCCAATGTGTTAATGAATCAATTAATTAATGAGCCAATGAATTAAATGTTTTATATCTCATCAGTTTGTGATCTATGCCATATGAGATTATTAGTTTCATTTCATAAATCACATAATTCGATACTGTACATTGCTCTAATTAATACACAATAATGAGTGTCTGCTACTGTGTAGATATCAGCTCCAGAATGACATTAAAATGGAGCACTTAATCCGTTTGGCTTATTAAATTGCATACATTACATACAGTATAGTATACGAGCGATTCTCAACTTGTGGGCCGGGCCCACTGCTGGGCCATGAGGATATTAAGCCCGCAAATAATTGGCGAAACACTCATATTTTATTGACAATATAACATTAATAGAAGCAAAATAAAGTTTAAACAAAATGTCACGTCTTAAAATATATAAAGCATGTTTAGTGATATAAACATGCTCTGAAAATGCCCACACATCTGACCTCTTAACAATGTTAAGTGGTCAGATGGGTGGGCTTTGAACACTTTTGAGATTTTCAAGTGGGCCCTGATCCAGAAGAGGTTGGGAAACACTGGTATATACCCATATAATACCCACCACTTACCACTACAATACTTACAGTATGTATATTTTGAGAATACAGAAGTGACCACGACCCTGTGAGAGACCAAGTGCACGACTTTGAGCCTACTTGAAAAAGTACTCAAATGTTTTACTTAAGTAAAAGTATCAATACTGCAATGTAGAAGTACTCTGTTACAAGTAAAAGTCCGGAATTAAAATTTTACGTGAGTAAAAGTACAAAAGTATTGGTATCAAAATGTACTTAAAGTACCAAAAGTTAAAGTAATAGGGCTGAAGTGGATAATGTATGTTTTATAATGTAATAATTTATACCTGCAAAGTAACTAAAGTTTTCAAATAATTGTAGTGGAGTAAAAGTACAATATTTGCCTCTGAGATGTAGCGGAGTAGAAGTATAAAAGTATAGACAATTGGAAATACTCCAGTAAAGTAAAAGTACCTCAAAATTGTACTTAAGTACAGTACTTGAGTAAATGTACTTAGTTACTTTACACCACTGCGGATGAGGAACGATTGGATGAACCGATCAGTAAACCATTCTCCTTCTCCCATCAGAACCCCAAGGAATGGACCAAGAAGGTGATTTACAACATCGCCGGCAGCGGCAAGTTCTCCAGTGACCGCACGATCGCCCAGTACGCCACAGAGATCTGGGGAATGGTCCCCACCATGGAGTCGCTTCCCGCCCCCGACGAGAAACCCCTTTAAACCACAAACCAAAACACCCAACCCAACCCAGTCACTCCCACACCACGGACGCTGTTAGAATATGCAGATAAAAGCTATCGTAGACATCTGACTTGTTATTTCAGACTTTCTGAACTAGTGCTGTTCTTTGGCTCCATTCCACAAGAATGTATTGTATTTCAGCTTGGCCTGATTCCATTCACTTGCATTCTCAAATTTAAGCATAACGCCACTGGTCAAAAAGTCAACAAGTGCGGCAAGTTTGCTAGCCAGTTTTATGTCTCTCAACTTCAGATATACAGTCAAATACATCTTTGAAAAAAAACTGCAAAACGTCACAATTATTTTGTATCTACAGTACCTACTGTGTGGTGATGAGTAGATGCACATTGTCAATGATATTGTGGGGTTTAGCCTAGGACATGAAACTGCAGCATGACGGGATAATGTGGGTATGATTGCTCCATAGTTGATGCTGTGTAATGTTGGTCCGTCGATGGCATATCCGTTGCCTCCAGACTAACATGTAACTTTTGTGGCCTAGCATCAAATCCTGCCAGGGTCTTTGTCCTTTGCCTTATTGAAAACAAAATAAGATTCTATGACAATCTACTTTAGTCACATGTCATAATAAACCAATAAATTCTATACAAAACATATGTTGTACATTGCCACTTTATTTCCATCATCATAATGTATGTACCATGAATTGTATTTTTTTGAGCCTGACAGATATATTATCTGACTTTTTAAGAACGTTGGTATCAGCAATCATGCGCCTACATTTTTGACCAGTTTCAATCTGGCGTCTTTGTTTTGGGCATGTTTCCAACTTTTTCAAAAATGTTCAAAGCTTTCGTGAAACTAATTGCAGATCTACAAGCTCACTACGCGTCACATTGTTGCTATTTTTTAAGTGATTAAGAGGTTAATTAATTCACCTTGATTTATAATGAACGTTACCGTCAGAATATTATTTAAATAAAATTAAGTTCAGCTTTAAAGTGCAGGATTCGGACCCAAAAAAATCTGGCATCGGCATGTACAGTACACTGCACATCATGCACACTGGTGAACCACCACATGTAGTCAAATACACCATTCAAAACAGTTTTATTTTACATTTTAAGAAATACAAAAAGGTGCAAGTAATAACCAATAACCAAGTGTGAATAAAAATGAATAAAATGTCCAGTTTATTCAGGTGAAGTCAAATTGTTTGCTATTATTTTATGTGATATTATTTCAATAATACTGCTCACAAATGAAATTTCAAAGTGTACAAAATATCGTTTTGTTTAATAGAAGCATTTAACCATTGTCATTGTGTGGGTTAGAATAGAAAACATAATAAACTAGAAAAAGTGCTCCTCGGAGCACAGGTCTCCGCCAGGTCAGGTAGGCTATTGTGGCCTCCTGGTGGCGCTATAATAGGCCAATGTGAAAAGGGTGCCATTTGTTCTTAGGCCTTGCTCGACAATTGGACCCTGACTGCATTCATGATTTGAGGCATTTTGTTAAAAACACTTGTTTTGCTAAATTAGACCTGCTGGTGGCGCTATAACAGGCCAATGTTAAAAGGGTGGCATTTGTTCCTCAACATAGTGTGAATGTGCGTGCAAAGTTTGACCGCAATCGGACAGTGCGTTCATGATTTGCGGAATTTTGTTCAAAACAAGCCAATAATGCAAACTTTAGATGTCAATCTTAGCCAATCAGGATAGAATATGAAAAATCAAACACATCCGTCTTGATCACATGACTATAGAGATCATGTGTACCGATTCGCGTGAAATTTGGATAAAATTGGAAGGAGTAGTATAAAATAATGTGTTTTACATAAGTCGACCTCCTGGTGGCGCTATAAAAGGCAGATGTGAAAAATGCAGGGCAATGGTTTTTTGTTGACCTCTAGGGAGTGTGCATACAAAGTTTTACACAGATTGGTGCAGTTATAGGTAAAAACACGAATCGGCCTGTTATAGCGCCACCATGAGGCTGATTGGAAAATGTCTTCCTCGGCCTAATGGGAATGTGCGTGCAAAATTTCACGGAAATTGCATGCAGTGTTCATGATTTGAGGCATTTTGTTCAAAACAGAGCGCTCCTGCAAACTTTGGAAGACATTTTTTGCCAATCAGGATGGAATAAGAAAAATCTGAAAGACCCAGTTTCGTTTAATGACTTAAGATTAGCGTGATTTTTGGACAAAATCTGCAGGAGTACTGTCAAAAAATATGTTTTGCACAAATCGGCCTCCTAGTGGCGCTATAAAAGGGCCATGAGAAATATTTGGGGCAGAGGTTCTGAATTGGCATCCAGGGAGTGTGTGTGCACAGTTTCGCTGCGACCGGGCCAACGGTGCCTGAGATTAGCTGCTCACAGACAGATGGACGGACGGACACACACACGGACGGACGGACAGGGTGAAAAACATACTCTCTCGCCATGCCTTTCGGCCTGGCGGAGACAAATGTGTTTTCCAGCTTGAGGGATTTATGATTTATGGTATACTGTATCTAAGCAGGGGTGTAGTGGAGGAGGGAGCACGAGAGCCCAGCTCCCACAGTCTTTAGAGCAGTTCCACTGATGGCAACTGCCCCGCACATGCGTGTGCGTGTGTGTGCGCGCGCGTGCGTTCCCTTACTTTTGATTAAAACAACCATTCAAGCTATCTGACATTCAGACCACCAACCCTGAGGGTGATTGTTTTTGTCAAACGCAATCAATCCAATAGTGGAGTCAGAGTGATGCAGCGCATATCAACAAGGATGGCCTTGTTGCATGTCAATGTAACCTGTTAGTGTTAAATACTGCTACTGGCACTGCGAGAGACGAGACAATAGTATTGAGAAAGACTTTGGGAAGAAAATAATAGAGAAGAGGACTGACAGACATTGAATGAATGAATTGAATGTACAGCTGCAAGGTAAATTGATCAATATTTTGTATTGTACTGTATGTTTATTGTTTTGTATAGCATCATTGAATGATTAATATATGTTACTTTTATGTTTGCATTGTATATAACATTTTTGGTTAAGTGTATTGTGTCTCATCCATGACTAACTATCAATTCAATTTGGCATTTGGAAACACACATTTATTGTCAAAGCAAGTCAAATCAAATGTTTTGTATGAGCTTTGAACAAAATCTGGAGTTGAAGACAAAAGTGTAAATGGTGCAAAATCTAGTTTGAAATAGGCTGAAATGGGCTAAGCCTATATGGGGAGTTGCATCATCAGAAAAGGAATCCAACATTATATATTATTATCCAAAGATTTAAAAACTTGGGGTGGAGTGCATGTCTTCCTTGGCCTACTGGGACTGTGTGTGCATGTCCCAGATGGTTCTGTCCAGCAGTTTGTGAGATTAGCTGACACAGACACACACAGACACATGCAGAGACACAAGACACACGAAGACACTACACACACACAGTGGCAAAAAAAAACCATAAAAAGCCCCTGGCCATCGTCCAGTGGGAGACTGCAGCTCTTGCCTGACTTGGTTTGATCTTTGTGCCAACCACACTGCTGCTCCTTCCACCAGCCGTTTCCTGTTGTTTTTGCAGAAAGGTTTGAATGAGGGAATCGCCTCCTCTCTACGAAGCAATGCTTTAGTTGAGTCGGTGGGCGTATTTGTATTATTTGTCAGCTGTTAAACTAAATACAAGAGTGTTTCTGGAAAGTCGTCATGATTACCCCTTCCGAGGATAAACCTGCCGGGCATTACTCCATCTTATTTTGCAAGTCACGCAACCGAAATTCAAAAACGTCATTGATTTGTTAAGCTATATAAAGTTATTTTCAGACTGCATCCTTTTGGATTTAATACGTCGGAGACGCAGGACCGTTCCAACGCCTAACAACATCACTGAAGATGGCAAGAATCGTGTATCATAATATAATATAACATAATGTAACATAACATTGCTTGCTTTCAGTTTCTGACTGCTCGTTGGTTGGTTTGATTGGTTGCAGTTTGTGATACATGGATGGTTGAACCAAAAATCAGCTTTTTTGTCTCAGCCAGGCCGATGGCGTGGCCGAGACAACTGTATGTTTTGCACCCGTCCGCGCGCGTGTGTCCGTGTGTGTGTATAGCTAATCTCCGATCGACGTGAAACTGTGCACACACTGGATGCCAGAGCAGAACCTCTGCCCAAACATGCAAAACATCTGGCCGTATAATATATATTATTTTATATTACTGCAGATTTTGTCTAAACATCACGCAAACCAGATTGGAAGATTGGCTTCCAAAGTTTGCAAGACTACTCCGTTTTGAACAAAATGCCTCAACTCCAATGAGCTGTTATTGTATTCCTCCAGAGATAATCAGTTACCTTGGAGGGCCTGCACTCTGTACAGCTCAAAACACATGCAGTCTCTAGAGGAAAGGAGAGACCTGATACTAGGATTAGTTTTGTCCAACCTCGAACTTAATAAAAGGATGAGACGAAATCAAAGACAGACACAGGCCGGTTCTCAAATTAAAAAGGTTGACATTGTATTAAGAGAAAGAATCAATCCACGAGGCACCGTACAGCAAAAATATCTCTCTGACTAAACAGTCAATGATCACAACAGTTATACACAATTGAAGTCGTTATTCTTGGACAAACAGCGTCCAAATGTCTCAAACAACACGTTTGAGACATTTGGATGCTGTTTGTCCAAGATAAACTGTCACACCATCCGCTTGCCATCTTCTCTCTCAACCTACGAGCGAGGCTCCTCATGGCCAGATGTCATCGTCAGAACTGATAACAACTTCATTTGTGTATAACTGTTGTGATCATTGACTGTTTAGTCAGAGAGATATTTTTGCTGTACGGTGCCTCGTGGATTGATTCTTTCTCTTAATACAATGTCAACCTTTTAATTTGAGAACCGGCCTGTGTCTGTCTTTGATTTCGTCTCATCCTTTTTACACTGGGTTTTCAGCTGTTTAACCACAAATAGTTTTAATTAACATAGAGCGGGATTTACGACCCTTTTATCAACTCTATTAACTCTCTTAAGTAAAAGTCAGGAATTCTTTTTACTTGAGTAAAAGTGCAACAGTACTGGTATCAAAATGTACTTAAAGAAGCAATTATGCAGAATGTCCCGCTTCACAAGTTTTCAAATGTACGACAATCTTTTGAAAATAGCAGATCTACAAGCTTTACAATGCGCATAGTGAGCTTGCCTTGTAGATCGGCTATTTTCAAATGGCCAAAATGTATATAGGGCTGGAGTGGGTAATGTATGTTTTGTAATAATAATCTAAATCTACAAAGTAACTAGTAACTAAAGTTTTCAAATAATTGCAGTGGAGTAAAAGTATAGATTTTACTTTTTTAGAGATGAGGGAGCGAGTTTGAGGATCCCATCTCCAGGAGGATAGATCCTATAGCCCGAAGGGACAGTCGTGGGTTTTATTGGTCGTTGTTGGTTGTCAGGGCGATATCACAAACAATCGGTGGACGGGCTCTGCCTGGGCTGTCTTTTTTAAAGGCATGCCCACTTTCCAGAGCCACGCCCCCTTGGGTATAATAAGCAAAGTGGAGTGCACGCCTCTTACTCCAGAGTTTAATTTTATTTCAGGAAAAGTGTAAAGGAATTGGATTAATATAATTTTAGAATATGGATATTTATTTCAAGTCAAATAAATTGCTTTAACCCATTAAGACCTGGAACGCATCTGTGTCACTTTAGATTTCTTTGGCTATTCAAAAATAGCAGATCTACAAGCTCGCAGCGCGGCACCGCATTCTTTTAAAGAATCGCCTCAGGTCTTAATGGGTTCATTCATTCACATGATACATATGCATGTATTATATATGCAGCCCAAAATGTAGGCTAACCTAGGCATTTATTAAACCATGAGTTTTGTAAACCTCTCATCTCAATGTGAACACGACCAACCAGTGCAACCCGACATGTTAAAGCCGGTTGTATCAGACAAGGTTCAAGGTGTTATCTGTTCTCTTGTGTTTGGCTGTAACTATTAACAGAGTGTAATGTCTCACTATTCTCACGTGAACTCAATGTTTTACTTGTGGTAGTCTGAGACAAGTCCAATCACTAATGGACTACATGCCCATGAATCTGCATGCATGCATGCATGCATGCATGCATGCATGCATGCATGCATGCATGCATAAATAAATAAATAAATAAATAAATAAATAAATAAATAAATAAATAAATAAACAAACAAACAAAATCTACAAGAATCATAATACACTTAGCAAAGAGAAATGAAAAAAAAAAAGAAAAAAAACATTCCAGAGCCATAGTGAACCATTTTTGGTAAGTGTTGTGTGAGACAATAAAAGATAAGAAGAACTTTTTTTTTAAAGTTACTGATTTAGAAGGTCAGGTCTTAATGGGTTAAAGGCAGCTTTTATCTTTTTTTTTAATACAGTTGGAAACCGGTATCCCGGGCATCACTCCAGAATTCTCCATATGGGTTCTTAAAGGTACTGTAGGGTAAGTGATATATATATATATTTTTTTGTTTTTGTTAAAAAGGTTAAAGTACTATATTCTGATAGTAATCATTGCTACAGAGCGTTTGTTCGGTCACAGGGGTCTCTCCAGCTCTTTAGTAAACAGAATATAGTACATGTTCAGGTAGGTGACAACATTTAAGCCAATCAGGAGAGAGCACTGAAAATGCATTTTCTGTTTAATAAAGAGCTGGAGAGACATGGGAGACTCCTTTTACTGAACAAACACTCTATAGCAATGAGTACTATCAGAACATAGAGCTATTCAACACTTCATTTAACCAAAGTAAATCACTTACCCTACCTTTAATGTTGTGAGTAAACTGAGATTTGGTCAATCCATATTCATGGTCATCAAACCTTTTACCAACAATATTGTATCATAATGGACAGAGATATCATCTGAATGTAGACTGTACCACTCTGCATAGCCAGTATTGAATAGCTCACACGCTTCACACTAAAAGGTAAGACTTGACTAGCCCTGGTCCAGAGCGTTAGTGAGTTCTCACTTCTCTCTAACGCCCTGCCAGGCGCTCGGCTCTGCTCATAGACAAGGAATTCGACTGCCCTGCGAAGGCTCCAACTGTAGTCAAAATAAACAAAACCACTTCACTACTCACCGAAACAAAGGCTGTTTTGTGTTGTTGAAAGTCTATTCTTGGAGGTGGGAAGCCTCTCAGCACCCCACCTTCTCTGTAAAATATTTATTTTTGGGCAGAAAATAAAATATGTCTGCGAGACGGAAATTATTTTACTTACTCCACTGCGCCCTCTACAGATCTGGTCAATATAAATTACCATTGACCAGATCTGTAGAGGGCGCAGTGGAGTAAATAAAACAATTTCCATCTGGCGGACATATTTTATTTTCTGCCCAAAAAAGTGTATTGTTTGTACAACACAAACAAGTCTTTGTTTCGGTGAGTAGCGAAGTGGTTTTGTTTATTTTTACTAATTGGAGCCCTCGCAGGGCAGTGGAATTCCTTGTCTGTGAGCAGATCCGAGCGCCTGGCAGGGCGTTAGAGAGAACTCAACTCACTAACGCTCTGGACCAGGGCCAAGACTTGACATGAAATGTATTTTGTGTTTAATGTTTTTTAAATCAGACAGAAAAAACAATGAATGATCTTGTGACTTCCGTGAATGATTGTACACTATCTGTGATCAGCTGATTTTATGAGAATGGTAAGTCTCCTACTCCCTCTCTTGGAATCTTATTCATTATTTTCATAGTTCAAGTGTGCCTTCACACTACAACACAAGGGAGATAGATAAAAAATAAGAATTAAATAAAGATGAGAACAAGAATGTGAAGCCTTCAAATTACCAGCACAGACTATAGTAAATCTGGCTTTTATTCCAGGCAGGACGTATATTTAGTCAATTTCAGTTTTAACTTTTAGGTAAATAAGAGATAAGCATGACGATTCTACATCTGTTTTGATCCATTTTTTTTTACCACAATTAGAGCAGTGTCTTTTTTAGCCCTGCTATATAGTGACAATGCCAGAAGTTTTCACGGTGAAATATGTGCTGTGGTACTAGTCTGACAAGACAAGACAGAAGTATGTCTACTTTATTGTAGTGAAATATTTGAATTTTTAACAATCATTAAGTATCGCTTCCTTTTTTCTTTCTTTTTTTTTTACCACAATGGTCCTTTTGATGACTTGCCAGACTAGAACTCAGTGGTGGAAAGTAACTAAGTACATTTACTCAAGTACTGTACTTAAGTACAATTTTGAGGTATTTGTACTTTACTTGAGTATTTACAATTTACAATACTTTTACTTCTACTCCACTACATCTCAGAGGCAAATATTCTACTTTTACTCCACTACAATTATTTGAAAACTTTAGTTACTAGTTACTTTTCAGATATAAACTATGATATAATGAAACATACATTAACCACTTTAGCCCTATTTTATACCTAGGCTATTTGAAAATAGCCGATCTACAAGCTCACGACGCGTTGTGAGCTTGTAGATCTGCTATTTTCAAATATTTAGTACTTTTACTTTTGGTACTTTAAGTACATTTTGATGCCAATACTTTTGTACTTTTACTCAAGTACATTTTTAATTCTGGACTTTTACTTGTAACAGAGTATTTTTATATTGCAGTATTGATACTTTTACTTAAGTAAAGAATTTGAGTACTTTTTCCACCACTGTAGAACTTCTAACAATGAATTTCTTACTGCTATGTCACAGACAGCTGCAATCATTAATGACAGATTAGGCAACTGCTGTGCATTTCTCTTGTTGCAGCTGGAGGTTCATGACCTAGCCATCTCACGCTGATCCTTAAATAAGGAGCCCACATTCCTTAAAGTCCAAAACAATTAGGCTAGGAGATTTGAAGGTGAATACTGTGACTCGCTGCCTTGCACTCCGTCTACAGTCTGAAAAATACTGACCAAAAAATATATATTTGTAGTTATTTTATATTTATTTTATTTATATGTTATGTATGGGATAATAAACTAAGAGCCAAGTGGTCATCGAAAAACTATATATTTTATATTATTACCCCCCAACATGAAACGGAGGGGTGTTTGCCATAATTATCCCACTAGTAGGCCTACTTGGCCATTTACAAACAATTAAAATATGGACTGTATTGTCTGTTCACATTTTTGGGCAATATGCTCTTTAAATAGAACTTTCGTGCTAGCACTATCTTAGAATTAACATTACCTTACTACTCCAACAAGTGGGAGAAGCCCTGTTAAGGATATAGAATACCATCTACATGTATGTCAGTCTGCTAACAACACACACATTTAACATCTTTATTTGCGTTCACATTTTAACAAGAAATTCTTGAACACAAACAGTAGTAGATGCACAAACTTGGTAAAGCTCAACAGCAAGTATTTCAGGATACAGATCACGGGTACAGGAAGCGTCGCCTCCTCCATATATGGCG
Organism: Gymnoscopelus braueri; assembly: GCF_963280865.1. NCBI lineage: Eukaryota > Metazoa > Chordata > Actinopteri > Myctophiformes > Myctophidae > Gymnoscopelus > Gymnoscopelus braueri. The sequence continues at coordinate 45,538,149 of NC_137609.1, read as the reverse complement.
ACTGCCAATTATCACAGACACTGAAAAGAATATTGCCAATGCCTTAGCTCTTGGCTTAGGCATTCCTGCAATCTGCAGGCCTCTCACAACTGATTTGTGGACATTACCGAGGCTTCTAAATATGAACACAAGCAGTTTACCAAGCTGTATAATAGCATCCTTAAGACATTACTTAAGCACCTTGGTAAGGAATGCCTCTTCCAGACTGTGGTCACATGCCACTTCCTCTCTTCTACCTCACTTCTCTACTGTCCTCATCAACAATAACAGTGTCTGGTGTATTAGCTATGACATCTGAAAAGGCATAATTTTCCTTATTGCACATGATTATGGCAGTTGAAACACAAGAGTGCTTTGGCAGATTTTGGCAGATGATGAAACGTACTGTATGAACTTACAGTATGTCCTTGACTAATAAGTCAACAATTCTGTCGTGGCTAGCAAAGTACATTCCCTTATCTACATAGCAGCCATTCAGAATATGTGACAGAGTTTCAGTAACTGGAGTGTGGTCATGGTGCAGACAATGAGAAGGAAACGTATTAGGGTACCACAGAGAAAGATTGAGTCTGGTTGGAAGGACCTGTAATCTGGCTCTGACTGTAAAGGTGACTATATCCTTCCTCATCAACTGCAGAATTTTTGAATATTGTATGAGAGACGGTGTGATCTGCAGCAGGAAGGCAAGCTAGCTTTCCTTGTAGTTTTAAACCAGTCCAGTGTTGTTGTTTCTGCTGTTGTAACATTACAAGGTACCTCTGTGCATTGGTAATAATAAATGTCCTCAGAAACTATTACAGAGTCCGAGTCAGGTCGAACCCAGTGTAGGGATACTCCAGTTCTCACACAAGAGGTCATTGACCGAGGTCAGTCTGACCACACACACACACACACACACACACACACACACACACACACACACACACACACACACACACACACACACACACACACACACACACACACACACACACACACACACACACACACTTAAATGAACTGATATTAAAATAATTTACTCCTCTGGAGCCTGGGATCCAGACTGCTTCGCTACGTTAGGCAGATTTTGTTTCTCACTCGCTATACAGTCTGGAAAGCCTCCTATCTCCCTGCACAGACGGGAGAAAATGAACCGCGGCTTCTGATTGGTCTGCAGGGGGGGGGGGGGGGGGGGGAACCAGTGTTGTCCAATGTAAAACTCAAGTCACTTCCTGACTTGTCTACGTCATTAAAATACAAGTCAAATAGGAGGCTGGCCAGACTGATAAGCGAAGTGAAAGAGAAAAAAAATCGGGGGGGGGGGGGGAACCAGTGTTGTCCAATGTAAAACTCAAGTCACTTCCTGACTTGTCTACGTCATTAAAATACAAGTCAAATTGGAGGCTGGCCAGACTGATAAGCGAAGTGAAAGAGAAAAAAAAATCAGCCGAACGTAGTGAATCAGGCTGGATCCCAGGCTAGAACATCACCTCAAACCATTAATTTCCTATGGAGGGACGAGTGTGACAGACCCCTGGCTGAAGCCTATGCGTAATGTATCATGAATGTGCCATGAGCGCACTGCAACGCTTAAATGGCTTGAACTTTGACCTAGTAATTTACAGTGATCACTTGTGTGGCATGTGGACAGTTTCCAGAGCTGCACAACACAACTTCATATCTCTAAAACGTATGGGGAAGAAGTGTTGCGTTAAGGCAGATAAGTAGGGATAGTTTGTTTACCATTCTCAATAAAGGATAGCCTCTGGGGATCCATTTTAATTTCCAAGGCTGTCAAAAACAAAGATGGACATTCAGTAACTATCACTTAGTGATATTAGTTATCGCGGGAGAAAGTATCGCGATATCGATATATCGTCCCACCCCTAGAAATGACGTTTGGATAAAGTCTGTAGGAGTAATGTCAAAAAATAGGTTTTGCACAAATCGGCCTCCTGGAGTGTGTGAAGTATCTCCCAGACCATCATATATGCTAAAATTGATATACATGGGCTTTTACATAGCAGAGTCATTTCATTCAGAATAACAGTATCCGAAGGGATTGACTTGGAACTTAACCAGCAACTGTTTCTCTGAATTGAAGTGCTTTCTTCAATAAGACACATTCTTCCAAAACATCTCAGGATTAGATAGACAATGGACAAAGTTAAACACTCAACAGCTGTGATGAAATCTGATGTTCGTAGCATAAGTTACTGTAGGCCACGAACGTATCTAATCATTAGATTTGAACACAGAGCTATTTTCCTTTATAGTATAAACACCCTGGTAAAGATGTTTACAGTAGTTAAGATAAAACAGGTTCTCAGTGATTAGGTCTTGGGATCCGTTTGATCAAAGAGGAAGCCTCTTTAGATAGAAAACAGTCCGATTGAAGAGATTATGTGGTTCCTTAAAATTCTTGTTTATTAACTGTTGTATATTTATATAAATGTATGCATTTTTACACTCCTTTTAAAGCTCAGGACATACTGAACACGAATTAATAAAGAATATTCCATTTCAGGTTATAGTTTGGCCACAGGAACATAAACTGTATTGTCAGAAGTTACCTTCATGCAAATGTGTGTGATAAGCCTAGCAAGACCCGCTGTGCGCTCGGCCGTAGCGGATCAGCTCCCGATTGGCTGAGAGAAGGAGGAGGAGGAGGGACTGCGAAGCTAGCGCATGTCTTGAATTTACTGTATAAAAGTGTGTACTTATGTGATCTCAGGGCACTGTATTTTGACCTACTCAGTCGCCACTTTTTGTGAATACTCCTGAAGTTGATCAAATAAAAGACTTGGAGAATAATATCCATCGGATCTCGTTCCTTCAGTGCTGCGACATTTTATTTTACCCGAAAAGAAACCACATGTGTGTGCACAGCTTCGCAGCGACCGGGCCAACGGTGCCGGAGATTAGCTGGTAACAGACGGAGAGGACACACGGACGGACGGACGGACGGACAGGGGGTAAGACATACTCTCACGCCATGCCTTTCGGCCTGGCGGAGACAATAATAGTGTAAAAAGATTATTACTGTATGTATGGTTCATTATGCTTGTGCGACAAACTGCTAAAACATTACAGCAATCAAGGGTAGCAAGTGCCATAGATTTGAGGATTCTCAGATGCCCTACGTGTCCATTTTGTCCACAGCATTGTCTTAGCACTAATACTAAAAATGCATTTTCACGGCGTGACTGCTTGGGGCTGCATGAGCCGTCTAGGAGAGGGTCTGTTAGTTAGTCTTTATGTCTGTCTCAATGCAAAAATCTTGCAAACCGTTAGACCAATCACCACCTAATGTCTTGTGCACACAGGGGTAGGCCAAGGAAGAACCATCAGTCATTTCAGTAAAAAAAAAAAAAATGGAAGTCGATAGGGGTCGGATTGGGCTGACACCTTTCCCAAATATGGAGTCGTTTACGTCATAGACACGTCATAGATGACGTAGGCCATTGACTGGCCACGATCTGCATGAAGCCACGCCATTATTAGACCCCATCTTCATTTGATTAATTGCTCAGCTGTAGTTAATGGTACGGTCTGGACAGCCACCCTCAGTCATTTTAATTATCTCTCATCCCTGTCCCCGTGTCCTTTCAACACATAGACGGGTGTCGGTGAGAGGTTATGTAGTCAGTCATTGACCACATATTCACCTTTTACAACAGAGGGGCTACTGGATGCCTAACAGAATGGAATGGAAGGACACTTATATGACACCATATGATAGTTGAAAGTTTAGACACATATTTTGCAATACATTTAGACTCACTGGAGTTTCTCAGTGAGTGAATTTAAATTGACAAAATGTACTTACAATACATGCTGATAATCAGACATGGAAAGCCTGCTGACAGCCAAAATTGCTTTGATGACAGCATTGCTTTTACATTATAATTTAAAAAAGTGTACGTAGGGTCCTTAAACACATAAAAATGCTTGTAAAGGATTTCCGCTCAGCATGTAATATGTGAGCACGGAAAATATGGGAAATTGCTTTTTTCAAAAAAAGAAAAAAAAACTTCCTGCTGCGTAAGCGTGATTAACTAACCATGCGCGCACACGCACACACACACACACACACACACACACGCGCGCGCACACACACGCACACACACGCACACACAGTTAGCCATAATTCTCACTCTGTCCCTCATATCTGGTGACTAATAAAGTTCAGAGAGCATCTGTCCGAAGGCAGAACTATCCAAGCAGGACTCCGCACAGCAGTTCACTCGCTCAGAAGGAAGGAAGCTGTTCATTCCTCAAGAGGTTTAATTTGAGCTAGGGCTACTAATAGCCTAATCCAAAGTTTTGAAAACTTTTTCCTTCTCAGAAAAGCGTAAGGAATTTAAGAGCTGATTATTGCCCTGCACAAGGCTCCAGCAATGAGGTTTCTTATGTTTTGCCTCTCAGACTGTTGTGAAAACAACTCCATGCTATGCTTATTTTTTTTTATAAAGGTGTGAAATTTTGCTGGGCGTATATAATGGAAGCACAATATTTCATCAGGTACGTTGACCAAATTCTAAACATCAAAAGTAATTGCAAAACTATGAAAATATGCTTATTTGGGTTAGTCGCTGCTTTCAACATCGCCGCCTCTGCCACTTCACAGGTGTTCCTCAAACATCCACTGTCACTAGAGCGACAGACACCCTGACGTTTCCTAACTGCCGGACCATTAAGAACTGTTGCAGAGGGACTTAACCCACGAGAGACCATTAGAACCATAACCCTTCCTTTTTGAGTTCCGTCGGTTGACACACAGCCATGGCGTTCGCCGATCTCCTAGAACTGGCGGGGAGCACGGGGCGCTTCCAGGTGGTGCACGTGACCTTGCTCTGCCTCCCCATCCTCATGATGGCCAGTCACAACCTCTTGCAGAACTTTGTGGCCTGGGTGCCGGAGCACCACTGCAGCGCGCCCAAGAACGTCTCCCGGTCGCAGCTGGGCTCCGAGGCGACGCTGCTGGTATCGGTGCCGCTGGACGGGGACGGAAGGCCGGACAGATGCAAGCGTTACGCCGAGCCACAGTGGCGACTCCTGGCGCAGAACGGCACGTTCGGCCCGGACGAGGAATGGGACGGCGAGGACGGTTCGGACGTCGCCTTGCAGGGATGCGTGGACGGATGGTCTTACAATAACACCGAGAGGACCTCCACAATTATATCTGAGGTAGGACTACTTCAAATTGATTTCTTTGCATTTTTAACCCATTCAATCCGGGAATATTTGGGCTATTAAAAAATAGCAGCTTGTAAATCTGCTATAAAACATTAAAAAAAAATTAAGCAAACATTTGTAGAATGTTTTGTTCCAGGGACCCCCAGAAGCAAAGATTTGAGCAAAAAATGTTCTCTTTAAAAGAATATAAATATAAATTCAAAGATTTGCACAAGTTTTCACGATTTTTCCAAAAAATTGCAGATCTACAAGCTCATAGTGCAGTGCCTATGAGCTTGTAGATCTGCAATTTTTTTAATAGCCAAATAAATCATTAAAATGACACAGATGCATCCCCGGATTGAATGGGTTAAGTAAAGGTATAATAGGCTCAAAATGTATACTGGTGGTTCTCAAATGTAAAGGGTCTCCGGGGTTAATTCACGCTGATGTGTTTACCGTTACTTTAGAGGAAATCACTGAACCTCTGCTTGCAGTCACTGTCGGGCTCTTTGGATAAAAGCCTGATCCATGCACAATAGATTAGAGGAGAAAGAGCTGCACCCCAACACAGACTTCTGAGGTCTGTGTTGCTCAAAATCACTGCAATAAATACAATCCTCCTAATGGGAGCTATTTGATGTGCAGATCTTTCTGTTCTGATACTGTTTTGATCCAGCACCCATTGTATTGGACACTGTGATGTGATGCATGTTGTTCAGATTTGTTTTTGTCCATGTCTACAGTGTGTTGTTACCTTGTGTTTATATTTTTTGCGCATTTTCTTCAGTGGAATCTGGTGTGTGATCTTCGCACCTTAAAGCAGATGGGACAAACTACTTATATGGGAGGAGTGCTCGTGGGAGCGTTTGGCTTCGGAGCGCTGTCAGATAGGTGACGTTTATTCTACTGTATTCTACTGCAAAAACGTTGATCCACGCTTCTGTTTTCTCTCGGCTTGATTACTGCAATGCACTTTTTTCTGGCCTGCCAAAGAAAACAACTGACAGATTACAACTTGTTCAAAATACGTCAGCCAGAGTTTTAACTAAAATTAAGATGAGGGAACATTCTAGCTTCACCACATTGGCTCCCAGTTGTTTTTAGGATTGATTTTAAATTTATTTTACTCGTTTATAAAGCTCTCAATGGTCTGGCACCTTCCTACCTCTATGACTGCCTGCCTAGATATGTTCCAAACCTCCCCCTCAGGTCTTCTGGCGCTAACCTGCTCGAAGTGCCTACAATGACTTATAAAAAACACAGTGAAGCAGCATTGTGCTTCTACGGGCCGACGGCTTGGAATAAACTCCCATTACACCTCAGACAGGCAGCCTCTGTGGATAGCTTTAAAGCACAGCTCCAGACCTACTTCTTCACTCTTGCTTTTAGTAGATTTTTAAATCTCTGTGTTATTATTCATGTCCTCTCATGTCCTCCACTGTTTTGCCTGATTCACTGCCTTTTTTGATAAAATGTTTGCTTTATGCTTTAGCTTTTTTCTGTAAAGCACTTGTGCTTGCTTTATTCTTCATGAAAGGTGCTATACAAATAAAGTTTATTATTATTATTACTGAATATTGAATTTATTATGACTTTATCTTCATTACTCTTAGGGGTAAAGCTGTTAGAAAATGTATAGTCCATGAGATGTGCATTCATCTTTTGAATATATGTTGTCTTTGATCATTAGTATTGGTAAATACTAGAAGGAAAATCCAGAATGAAAACAGAAAACCTCTTCATGCAATCTCCCAACATATTTGTGTGACCTGCATTGTAAGTCTTATCAGGAGACGGCACACAGTAAAATCCTCAGCCTTCATTTATCCATTTGTAACTCGGAGAGACAGTGTGCCGTGAGGTCTGACCTCTCTAATCTCTTTTGTCTTCTATTGTAGATATGGTCGACGTGTCCTCCTGATAATCTCTAACCTGATGATCGCAGTGTCTGGGACATGTATTGCATTCGCTCCCTCCTTCTCCATCTTCTGCCTGTTCAGGTTCATATGCGGCATGGCCCTGTCTGGCCTGGTGCTCAACAGCTTCTCTCTCAGTAAGTTTTTAATGGTAAAGACAGCAGAGGGATATGGAAATCAGCAATGTTTGTCTTCCACACTATTCAATTATATGTTTTTTGACTGCTTGATAAACACATTACATAATTTCCAAATGTCTATTTGGATTCACAAAATATGTTAATTAAAAGGCAGGATAAGTGATTTTAGCTCTTCATTTCCATTTCTCATTCTACTCATTGCTATATAGGGTTTGTTCAGTAACAGGAGTCACGATGCATACAAATGGACCCTTCGCTAAGCCCCACCCACTCCACTCTGCCAGACCAAGGTCTGGCAAGCTGTGCTTCTCACCCATTGACATGCATGTTATATGACGGATTTCCCCATAAATAATCGATCATTTTAGGAGAAAGAGCTTCAAAATCTCTTCAAAATCTAGTCAACAAGGCCTGCAGCAGGCTATGCACTGGAAAAAAATGTGCATGACATTATTTCAACAAACAAAAAATACAGGGAAATGTTAGAGGGACTAAATCAACTTAAACGTCATTATAACAGCCGGACAGGAGTTTTCATGTACTGCACGATAAGTCTACAAATAGTAGCAGTTAATAAATAGACGAACAGATTGATATTGAACAAATCAATATTAATATTTAACGTGCAGAATCCGAAACAGGCAACAGGTGGTGTAGCCCTAGAATGGCTGTGATATTACATACATCTGCTATCAAAAATATTAACAGCCTAAACATGGTTAGAAATCTAATAGTGATTCAGGATACACCATGCCAAAGTAACCATTGGCATTAACACATCAGCCTCATCACTGCAGATGTGTACATTCCTTTGTTTTATATTATTTGCACCTTTGTTTTACGATTACAGTAATTAGTATTATTGCCATCACCTGGGCGGGTTAGTCGTGTAACTAAACTTTCCCGACGTGGGGCCTTGCAGTTTAAGAGCAGATTTCAGCTTGGGCAAAGGGGTGAAAAATATACCCTCCAACCGTTTTCTGGGTATGTGGAACCTGTTGCTGGTTCATAGTCACTATCGCATTATTGTGGTATTCCTATTCTTGCTATTAATGTTGCAAATTAGTGTGTGTCTGCAGGCGATTTAACTTTGACAGCTATGACAGGTGACGGAAGAGTGCCAAACCATATGCCAGCACAGCAACGGTTGCTAAGCTAGCATTGGACACTCGCTGTTGGGGTGGGATTTAGCGAAGGGTCCATTGGAACACTATAAATGGGTAATCTCTTCTGATTGGCTGACATTCTACCACCTGAATATGTATTTTCTGTTTAATAAAGAGCTGGAGGGATGGGGGGGGGACCCCTGTTACTGAACAAACACTCTATAGCAATGATTACTATCAGATTATAGAGCTTTAACCTTTTAACAAAAAACTTCACTTACCCTACCTTTAACATCATCTTTATTAACTTTTGCAGTACATTTTAAAATAACGTGATGGTCATTGTAAAGATTAATCAAATCATTGAAAAGTTAAAAGAATATTCAATTAATCTTAGAGCTTGATAATTAATCGAGCACTAATTGTGCATGTGAGCAGCTAGTGAGGTCCAGTGATTTATGACGGCAGTAATGATACATATTTAATTGCAAAAACTAGGCAAGCCTACAGTAGTTCACCCGGACCCTAGATACAGACGAATGACACCCCTCTTATTGGTGATCCATCTGTTCTGTTCTGTTCTGGAAGTATTATAACCAGATACAGATATATTATTTAGAATGAACTGCATGTATTCTAAACAGATAAGGTGTTTTCTTTTCTTTTTTTATGCACAGTCCTGTCATAAAATCTTTGAGGAAAAAACTAAAACAAAATCATGTAAGCAATTTTTTTGCCAACTTCCATCCACTTCCTTTTTGCATCTGAATATAAATATGATTACAAATATACTTGTTTGTTTGTTTATTCAGTTCGTTTTTACTTAACAGTTAAAGATGTAAATAGTGGCCTGGCCTATACAGAAAGTTGAGTCACTCTTTCTCAAATTAATAACATTTCAATTTGAACACAACTTGAATGCATTTGTCTTTCCGATGCCAACTATGAACCAACAAAGTATTGTCCTGTTCAATTTGAGTGCTCATCGGTTAGCTAGACAGCTCAATTGAATTTACTCTCATTCAACAAGAGAGAGTGCTAGAGTAAATCTCTAACAATAAACTAAATTGTTGTTGGTTTGGAAAGGGGGTATATAGTTAAACATTTTGCTGACACCATTGGGGAAAATAATTGCAAAATCAGACCAAATGAGTGCAATCGACTGGCTTGTCTCTGTGTTGTCGGTTATGAAAGCCTGGCAACTTTGCAGCTATTCGATCGGCCAATGATCTGAAGGAACTCACCGGGTAAAGTGTGAATGCCTGCACGTCACTTCCAAATGGGTTCATGGAAATACGTAGATGCGTAACGTTTCCATGTTGAAATAGGGAAACCAGAAAGAGGGATACCGGCATATTGCTGGCTGTTTGCAGCAGGAGTGATCGTTGCAAGTGCGTGTTTCAACAATGTGGAGTCAGTCAGCCAGTCAGTTATACAGTACAATGTACAGTACAATGCCCCCACAAATTAAGCCGAGGTTGAACATACATCTGCAGTTATGCTTTGAAAGGACAACATTAAATGTGATTCATGCCATAAAGACAACATTAGAACATTCAATATATCTCTTATGACCTTCTCGTTTCAAGTTGTGGAGTGGATCCCTACCCGCGTGCGAACTGTGGTGGGCACAGGGACAGGCTACTGTTACACCATGGGACAGCTTATACTGGCACTGCTGGCCTACTTTATACGGGACTGGCGATGGTTAACGCTGGCTGTCTCCGTTCCCTACTACGTCTGCTTCCTCTACTCATGGTGAGATGTGCTTCAATGAGCTTAATTGGGAGAAAAGTTGGGTTACCGATTCACAGCAAAGATGTGTTTGTCTTGGGTAGCGGCTAATTCAAAAGCCTCACTCTATGGAATGTTGTTGGTTTCTTTTCTTTTCTTTCTATCTTAGCTGCACAAATGAAAAATAATTATGTCCTCATCATGGAGAATCAATTTAATAATTAATTGTATCACTGTTCTTTGTGTCTGTATTTTGTCCAAATAAACAAAACAAATATCAGAAAAGTACAAAAGTATTGGTATAAAAATGTACTTAAAGTACCAAAAGTAAAAGTACAAACATTTTTGAAAATAGCAGATCTAGCTTGTAGATCGGCTATTTTCAAATAGCCTAGGTATAAAATAGGGCTGAAGTGGTTAATGTATGTTTTATAATGTAATCATTTATATCTAAAAAGTAACTAGTATCTAAAGTTTTCAATAATTGTAGTGGAGTAAAAGTACAATATTTGCCTCTGAGATGTAGTGGAGTAGAAGTAAAAGTATAGACAATTAAACAAATAAACAAAACAAATATCAGAAAAGTGATTTTGACACCTTTTCACAAAGTTATGTAACTTGTTTTTGGACAGGTGGTTTCTAGAATCAGCGAGGTGGTTGGCCCTGAATCAGAAGTGTGACCAAGCCGTCAAAAACCTAAAGTCAGTGGCCCACATCAATGGTCGCGACAAGGATGGAGACAAGATTGACCTGAATGTAAGAGAGAGAGACGTTTAAAGCTGCAATACATACTTATACGTATGTAAATACAATATGACTAACACAACTTTGGTGGTTGGAGGTGGTCTCCCTGCTCTTCTATTTAGAAATGGTAGGACCACTACTGGTTGACTAGAAGTATCTCATGATGAAGCCTAAAGAGCAATATCTCCCCGGCCAAATCAAGCTTTCCATCTTAGCTCAGCCGTAGAAATTGTGGAGCTAGCTGCCTAGCTCACACGGGGGACCCGGTTTCAACTACTGTGTAAGACATTAATCTTAAGGAGTGCAGCTTTATATTATTGTCTCCGCCGAAGGTGGAGAATATGTTTTCGCTTTGTGTGAGCAAACATTGTTAGCCAAGCTAACATTGGTCAAGCTCCACGTGACACGTGTCAATATGTTGACACCAATGCCTCTGATTGGCTAGAGGGACGCATGACGACATAGAATCCTATAAATTGGTGTGTCACTTCAAAAAGCCCCTACTTTTTGAAGTGAGGTAAGACAGGACCAATCAGTCTTGATTGGAACAGTACCACTGACATAGATCAAACACACCAATCAACTGCTGAAACTGTTCAAGACAACAATGAAGATGAAGAAGACAGACAAGTATTTGAACAAACCAGTCAATTACGACCACTCCCATATGACACATTGCTTCAAGAAGAACATTCTTTAGATGCAAACACTACATATTCAGTCGCCCCTGCAGAACACCAAAAACCACGCACATTCTACCAACAGTACCTTGCAGTACAAATCACCCGTCCGTGCGTGTGTGTGTTCCTCTGAGAACACCTAACATTGGTCAGTTTTACGTGACATCACAATATGTAATATAAATATATAAATAGGAGGCTGAGATCACACAATGTACTGTAACTAACTCCCATTATGCAAACTAAAGAAGCAGCAAATGAGCATCTGAAACCTGATGAAGACGCAAAGGCGCAGAAGGCCAAGGTCTGCTGGCGGAGACTTGTGCTCCGAGGAGCACATTTTCTAGTTATTATTATTATTATTATTATTATTATTATTATTATTATTATTATTATAGTGTAAACTGTATTTACATACAGCCTCAGTGTACATACAACGAACATTTGTGTAATAGTACCAACTATCAGCGGCGGAAAAAGTACTCACATCTTTTACTTAAGTAAAAGTATCAATGCTGTGGTGTAGAAATACTCTGTTACAAGTAAAAATCCGGTAATCAAAGTTTACTTGAGTAAAAGTACAAAAGTATTGGCATCAAAATATACTTAAAGTACCAAAAGTAAAAGACCTCATTGTGCAGAATGTCCCATTTCACAAGATTTGTAGCCTCGATCTCCAGGCTTTTATTGTTTAGTGTTGCTAAAAAATAAAAGCCTGGCCCAGCGCGTCGGTGTACTAGGTATAAGGAAGTGTTTCACTTCCCAACCAACCAGAGTGCAGTGGGCGTCGCTCGTAATGTTGTGTTAACGGGGCGGGGGTTGACGGACAGATCGGTGAACCAATGGGATCAGCCGCAGTCTCTCGCCGGCTCTTTACACCCGCCCCTCTATACACGAAATCAGGAGCGTTGGGGCAGTCTACAAGATTTGTGTAATGTACACAAATCTTTTGGAAATGGCAGATCTACAAGCTCACAATGAGTCGCATCGCGATGCATCGTGAGCTTGTAGATCTGCTATTTTTAAATGGCCGATATATATATATATATATATATATATATATATATATATATATATATATATATATATATATATATATATATATATATATATATATATATATATATATATATATATATATATATATAGGGATGAAGTGGTTAATGTATGTTTTGTGATAAAAATCTAAATCAAAATCTGCAAAGTAACTAGTAACTAAAGCTGTCAAATAATTGTGGTGGAGTAAAAGTACCAGTATTTGCCTCTGAAAAGTAGTGGAGTAGAAGTTAAAGTATTGAAAATGGGAAATACTCCAATAAAGTAAAAACTCCTCAAAAGTGTACTTAAGTACAGTACTTGAGTAAATGTACTTAGATACATTACACCACTGCCAACTATACATTGCCAAAAGGCATGTGTCTCATTCAACACTTTACAATAACATAAGGAGATGTAAATCCACTTACATTCCCACATGTTAACACCAGCATATCCATGCTGTCAGACAGAAGACTTTTCTGTCCAAAGTCCAAAACCGGTACTTTTCAGGAAATGGGGGGGGGGGAAATGTGTGTTCAAAAGGATCCGATGTAGTTATTACTTAGTCACAAGCTCTTGTTAATACTTTTCATTGGTTCAATATTTATAAAAACCACAGACACACTTAACCACTGTTTTCGAAAGTAGCTGAAATAGCCAATCTACAAGCTACCAGCGCACCGCGACACATTGTGTGCTTGTGGATTGGCTATTTTTGCTACTTTGCACGACACTCTTGTACGACGAAGTAGGGCATTAATTTACCAAAAAAAAACATAAACAGTTGAAATATGGAGATACGTTTCTGCCCAACAGCAACAATGTGCTGCGTAACATGGCATTGTTTATAAATGTTGTTCCAAATTAAGACCTTTTCAACAGACAAGGAGTGTCGGGCTAAGAGCTTGTAGAATGTAGATCTGCTATTTTTGGAAAATCGTGTGTTATGAATATATATTTTAATAACTCAAATCTTTGCTTCTGGGGGTGGGGGGTCCCTGGAACAAAATATTTTACAAATGTTCGCTTTAAAAATATATATATTCAAAGATTTGCTAAAAAAATAGCAGATCTACAAGCTCATAGCGCGGCACTCTGTGCCGCGCTATGAGCTTGTATATCTGCTATTTTTGAATAGCCAAAGAAATCTAAAAATGACACAGATGCGTCCCCGGATTGAATGGGTTAACCTGTGGCGCACCATTCTACTTTCCAAAAGTACTGTATAAAAGTTCTGCAAAGTTCTATACCGCAAGCACTGCAAACTGAACGTCTTCTATTCATGTCACTATAGATGCTGCAGGAGTCCATGAAGAAAGAGCTGTCGTGTTCACACGGCAGATATTCCGTCTTTGACCTGTTCCGCACCCCCACCATGAGGACTACGACCATCAGTCTCAGTGCCGTCTGGTACATTCTCTGATTCTCTGAAAATCTAATCAATGCTTCAGATTATAGTGCAGATGATCTCTATATTGCGTTCTATGAGTGAATCCAAACTCTAAAATCACTAAATCACCTAAAACATGCCATTTTCAAACCAAGGCATGTTGTTTGTGTAACATTCTTGCAAGACTAGGCAAGTGCTACTACCGATCACCAGTGTTGAGTGCTGCTGGGTCAATCCCCAATAGGTCCTGAACCAGGGGTTAGTAGTACCTGAGTTCTTGAATAAGGTCCCAATTCAAATTACGTGAAAGCTTCCTGCGGGTTGAAAAGGGGCAAAAGAATTCATCCTAGAACCCAGTCCACTCTGCACTTGCCCTCTGAACACTGACACCGCCTAAGTTATACTTCACGTTCACTGTATGACCACGTCGCTCTCTGAAAATAACTGAAAAAGTAAATAAACGTTTTTTTTTTTACTTACTTACTAAAAACATGGTCGTTCAACAAAGTAGAAATTGGGCTTTAGTCAACAGCAGCAGCTCACCTAATAACCCTTGAATGTATTTCCATTATAGCGTCATCAAATCTAAATCACTATGATGTCTTATATTTTGCCATTCTACCCTTCAGGGATCAATTGTCAATTTTGTAACATCTTATCATTCTTATCTCCTAACCCGCATTCCTAAATTAGGTTATCGACCAGTTTTGCCTACTATGGACTTTCAATGGACTTGCAAAAATTTGGAGTGGACGTCTACTTGATCCAAGTCATCTTCGGTACGGTTGACATCCCTGCCAAAGTCATTGTCACCGTGGCGATGTGTTACTGGGGACGGCGGCCATCACAGTGTGCTGCACTCATCCTGGCTGGAACCATCATTGTGATCAACATATTTGTGCCTTATGGTATGTTAGCAGATACACCAGACTGTTTGAATACCAGTGGTGGAAAGTAATTAAGTACATTTACTTAAGTACCGTACTTACTGTAAGTACAATGTTGAGGTAGTTGTACTTTACTTGGTAGTATTTCCAATTTCCAATACTTTTTCTTCTACTCCACTACATCTCAAAGGCAAATATTGTACTTTTTGAAAACTTTAGTTACTAGTTACTTTTCAGATATAAATTATGATATTATGAAGCATACATTAACCACTTTAGCCCTATTTTATACATTGGCTATTTGAAAATAGCCGATCTACAAGCTCACAACACGTCGCTTTGTGACGCGTTGTGAGCTTGTAGATCTGCTATTTTCAAACATTTTAGTACTTTTACTTTTGGTACTTTAAGTACATTTTGATGCCAATACTTTGGTACTTTTACTCAAGTACATTTTTAATTCCGGACTTTTACTTGTAACAGAGTATTTCCACATTGCAGTATTGGTACTTTTACTTAAGTAAAACATTTGAGTACTTTTTCCACCACTGTTGAATACACTGAAACGCTGTTGTATTGTTGTATTACACTAACGTATTGACTTCACTATACTGTCCAGAAAAACAGATTGTGCGCACCTGTCTGGCAGTAATGGGTAAAGGTTGCCTGGCTGCCTCTTTCAACTGCTGCTATCTGTATTCTGGAGAACTGTTCCCAACAGTTATTCGGTAAGATGTCATTTTTTTCCCTATTCATCAAATAGCAATAACAGCTATCCCTTATGTTATTTAGAAAGACCATCTATGTAAATGTTTAGAATAGTCAGTGTGATTATCAAGTGGGCACTTTCCCATTATGTCTTGTTGTGTTACAAATACATTACGCCGACGGTGAAACAATAACAGCAGTGTACTGTGTTCCCATGCATTGGGGGTTATTTGCTAGGTGTGTGCCTATTTTCAGCTGTAGTCGGGACCTTGCAGAATGGACCCTTCGCTAAGCCCCACCCACTCCACTCTGTGACTGGTGGTGCGAAGTTAGTCACACCCAGGCCTGGCAGCGCCTGGCAAGCTCTGCTTCTCACCCATTGACTTGCATGTTAAATGATGGCTTTTCCCCTTAAAAATAATCGGTCATTTCAGGAGCAAGAGCTTCAAAATCTCTTCTAAATCTAGTCAACAAGGCCTGCAGTAGGCTATGCACTGGACAAATGTGCATGACATTATTTCAATAAACTAAAAACATGGGAAATGGGAGTAGCCTAATAGCCATGGATACACGACGGTCGACTGTCACGACCGTCATGGATGAACTTCAACCTGGTGTTTGCACTTTCTCCATTTATGGCCCGTACATCTACATAAACGTTCATATTTCAAATATAAAGTGCTTATCCCATGGCCACGGATGTTAAATTTATGTACGGGCTCTGAGAAGTACCCGTATCATCCGTATTGTTCAATAAAAAGCATTTTAATCTGATCGGTGGCCATTTTCTCGGTGGCCATTTGCTTTCAACTGAGTGACCCTATCGGTTGGTAGGTGTATTGCACTCTGATACATTATGATAAAATGGCCACTGATCGGATTAAAATGCTTTTTATTGAACAATACAGAATATACGGGTACTTTTGAGAGTCCCGTGCATAATTGTAACATCCGTGGCCATGGGGTAAGCAGCACTTTATATTTGAAATCTGAATGTTTATATAGATGTACGGACCGTAAATGGAGAAAGTGCAAACACCAGGTTGAAGTTGATCCATGACTGTAACAGGAGTTTTCATGTACCGCAGGGTAAGACTGCAGTAGTAGTTAATATATAGACGAACAAATGAATTAATATACTTTAACGTGCGGAATCCGAAACAGGCAGCGCTGTGATTCTTAATTTTTCCTATTATTGACACCACCTGGGCGAGTGAGTCGTGTAACTTTCCCGACGTTAAGCTGTGTATGTGTTCAACAACACAGCCATGCAGCCTTGCAGATTCCAGCTTGGGAAAAGCAGCCTCCAACGGGTTTGGGTATGTGGTTCATAGTCACCATTGCGTTATCGTGGTATTCCTATTCTTGCTATTATGTTGCAAATTATTGTGTGTGTGCAGGCGAAATAACATTGACCGCTATGGCAGGTGACGAAAGCTTGCCAGACCTATGCCAGGCTAACAACGGTTGCTAAGCTGGCATTGGACAATTGATTTTGGGGTGGGGTTTAGTAAAGGGTCCATTGGTCGCAGAATTGGTCTGAAGTTGAATTGGCGCGGCCAAGTTTAAGCCAATCACTGTACAGTCAAGTATTCAAGTAGGAGGAGGGGTGGAGTGGCAGTACCAGAGAAATAAACGAGCAGCGGTATACAATACTTTACTGTAAAATTACAGGTTTTCAAGAAAATAATCTCTAGCTGTTGGATTGGTTCGACTTTGTAGGAGAGTTGTAGGCTGTTGACAGCGTGGTGTTGTGTACTGAAAGCCTATTATGGTATTTGCATGTTCACCAGACCGTGACTGGATGGCTTATGACTGCAACATGTAATATTCAAATTAATTTTCTCTGAAGATTGCCCTGACAATCTTCGCGTTGACCGGCCTATTTCTTTAATTAAGATTGACGGTCGGCAAGAATCCATAGAAAGACTTGGCAACACTTACTATGCATCTTGACTGCCCAAAGTATAAATTAGCCCTTGTGTTAAATATGTTTCTGTAAATGTTAACCACATGAACCTGAGCACCCCATTCTAGGGCAAACATTTGTCGGATATACAGTAGCCGATCTACAAGCTCACAACATGTCTCAACGCGATACGATATGTGAGCGTGTAGGCTATATTCAGCAAATAGATTTGGTGTAGAGGGAAACAAGGAGGGGACCTAGTATAGAGGTCCTCTCTATACTCTATTATCACTGCCAATGTCAGGAAGAAACGCCTCTGCCATTGGCTGGCCGGCATCTTAAATGAATGAACTCTAGAGTCCCTATTCTTTGCCAACATTTGGCAGAAATAGACAATCTACAAGGTCACAAGACGCTATCAGCCATTTGCAGCAAAGAGGTTTGATAGATGTAAAAAAGTAGGGGGCCTAGTATAGACCCCTGAAGGACTCCGGTAAGTGAAGTATATAGGGTTTAAGTTAACACCCATTAGCCATGCTATAACGACGACATTTCACTGCCTCTTGTAAATTATTGCATAGACGATCATCATCATTACCTAAACATTGCAGGAGCTATAACAATACTCTTTATTCAAATAGAACAGGGGTGGGTAACTTTGATGATGTAGAGGGCCACTATTTTTCCACAATCACTGCAGAGGGCCACATTGCATATACTGTCGGGCAGCTCAACTGCGACGCGTTTTGAGCTTGTAGATCTGCTATTTTTGCTATTTTTGAATTGGAATCCTGTTTTTCTTTTTGCTATTTTTGAATTGGAATCCTGAAAAGTAACATTTTTATTTTATTTCAAATGCATTTAGTTATACTGACTTCATGAACGTAAATACAAACACATTGGACATAAAAAAGACAATAGAATTTGTATACAAGTCATTAAGCTACTGATATAGACTGAAGTAATTAAAGCGGGTTGCATGTTTGGAATTGTAACAGCTGAAATCAATAACATATCAGTATTCTGATATTAACCTGCGGGCCGCATTAAGTGAAGGTGGGGGCTGCATGTGGCCCCCGGGCCGCCAGTTACCCATGTATGAAATAGAAGATAGCTTTTTTTAACGCTTTGATGGCAGTAAATAGGACTGCGCTAATAGTGCTGTGATGGTATTTAACAACGACCGTGCGTGTGCTTTTATTTACATCAGACAGAATGGCATGGGCTGGGTCTCCACGATGGCTCGCGTAGGGGCCATGGTGGCCCCTATGGTGCTGCTTCTCGGAGACTATGCCCCCTCACTCCCTTGGCTACCGGGTCTGATCTATGGAGGAGCTCCAATCATAGCTGGGGTGGCAGCGTTATTTCTTCCAGAAACACTTGGTATGCCCCTACCGGACACGATACAGGATATGGAGGACAGGTAAGAACGGGCTGTAGTGCTTAGTCACAGCCACATACATATCTCTGCTGTCCGGCAGAAACCAGCTAACTCCAATATGTTCATCAGGAAACGAAAAAAAGTGGAGTTAGGAGGTTTTGTTCATCATTGAAAAGGGGGTGGAGCCTGGAGTCAGCAAAACCAGCTAACTCCACCGGAGTTAGCTGGTTTAGCAGAAAGTTTGAGGATCCAATGGAGTTAGCTGGTTTTGTCAGAAGCGCTTTTTAATGCCTTTCATTAGTTCAATATTTGTTTTACCAACACACAGACGTAAAGGGTGTTCAATAGCACTGATTTATAGAAAAAAATGCAAAAGCGTCAAAATGGAGTTAGCTGGTTTCTGCCGGACAGCAACACATATTATACAGTAGGCCTACATGTATTATGCTTACTGTATGCATTAATAATCATGTATAATTTGGATTTGAGCTTCTTCCAATTCATGCAGGCAGCAATCTCTAAGCTTAAAACTTCTACTACAGTACTATATTTGGTTATTTATTTGTGTGTGGATGTGTTTGAGAGCTTGCGTCCCTCAAACGTTTTGCATGCACTACATTCTTCGGTAATCGCCAGTCAGTTGTTAGTCAGGAAAATGGGCTTTTTTTTTCAATGCCAGAAAAAGTTGTATTTTCAAGAATATGTAAGTAATAAAATTATTGTTTCTAAAATACCATAGTAGCAGCTGGGCGTGGTTTAATGCCTCACTATAAGTGGATAGAAGGTTTGGCTGTGCAAGCGAGCAGGTGCAGCAGCTGCTTCCACTCCAGCTACAGTATTGTTCAAACTGTAACATATCTATGAATCATTAGGTTGTTAGGCGCCAAATATTTATTTAACCCATTCAATCCGGAGACGTATCTGTGTCATTTTAAGATTTCTTTGGGCTATTCAAAAA
The DNA here is from genome assembly GCF_963280865.1 of Gymnoscopelus braueri. Classification (NCBI taxonomy): domain Eukaryota; kingdom Metazoa; phylum Chordata; class Actinopteri; order Myctophiformes; family Myctophidae; genus Gymnoscopelus; species Gymnoscopelus braueri. Next base: position 45,518,398 of record NC_137609.1, on the reverse strand, counting down.
TAGCAGATCTACAAGCTCGTAGCGCGGCACTCGAAAAATCGTGAAAATGTGTGCAAATCTTTAGTATTAACATATATATACTTTTTTAAAGCGAAAGTTTTTAACTCAAATCTTTGCTTCTGGGGATTTTACAAATGTCTTCTAAATCCTAACAGTTTTTTTTTCCTAAAGTTTTTTCTTTATTTATATTTTTTACTGCGTTAATGTTGCTATATTATCAATGGCACTCGTTGCCGCGCTATGAGCTTGTATATCTGCTATTTTTGAATAGCCAAAGCCATCTTAAAATGACACATAGATGCATTCCCTTCCTGGCCGTAAAAGGGTTAATCAAATGAGACATTTCTAATTTTGGAAACGGCACTGAATCTTCATTAAATGCAAGACATTTTAAACAACGGTAGGCATACAGATTGTGGCATATCCAGGAAAAACTTTTTAAATGGGTCACACTCTGATGAGGAAGCAAATACAGTGGAAAATAATAATGCAACCAAATTCATTTTCTCTTTTAAACACAGGGGACGTAAGAAAGGCTCCAACCCTTTGCCAAATAAGGAAGCATGTTCTTTGCGAGACAACCAGGATATTTTGCTCAAGCCTACTGTTTGAGGAGACAGACCTACTGTAACTGTATAAATTATATTTTGAAACATGACAAACGGCATGTTTTTGTTTTGTTTAGAAGTGCATTTTGTAGCCAATTATTTGCAATATTCAAATTAGATAATTAGATAATTAACCTGATTGATTTCAGCCTCATAAACGAGCTCAAAACTGTACTGCATCAATACAATATATTCCACCATTTCACAATGCTTCATCTAAAGTGCTGTGGGTTTTGTCTAACCCCTAATGCTTTGTACATCCATTAAAATCCATGTCATCTTTTTTTTTTAAATCTCACCTGCTGTGGCCTTCTTTCCTTTCAACCTCTGAAACTGCTTCATTGCAGATTCCCTTTTAGTGTACTATCACAGTCAGAGAGGTACCAAAAAACGGGTGTAAAGTCAGATTGTCATCTTTGAGGAGCAAATGGTAAGTGGTCTGCTGCATTCATATAGTGCCCTTCATCCAAAGAATGTTACAATGTGGACTTAAATTCATTCAATTTAACCTGCTCATAGCATTTAGGGGGTTCAGTGTCTTGCTGAAGGACACTTCGACACAAAGAACCGGGGATCAAACCCAAGCAGCCACTCTACCCTCCTGAGTCACAGCCACCCACAGGGAAGATCAACACATCCAGTTGTACAAATAATATGATTACATATTCAGAGTGATTTCTTTTGCCATGGCGCGCAGAATTCCAAGACATTCCCTCAAGGACTCTGACTGTGTTCTGACCATGTCAAAGACATAAGACATAAGAAGTGCTTAAGATAAACAGCACCACCCAATGGGGGACAACAACCACACCAACCTGTGGTTAATAGAAGCATTTTTATTAGACAGGACAGTGTCATGACTCATGAGAGAGGAACAGTGTCATGAGAGAGGAACGTGGCGCAGTGGTGTAAAGTAACTTAAGTACATTTACTTAAGAACTGTACTTAAGTACAATGTTGAGGTATTTGTACTTTACTTGAGTATTTCCAATTTCCAAAACTTTTGCTTCTACTCCACTACATCTCAGATGCAAATATTGTACTTTTACTCCACTACAATTATTTGAAAACTTACAACATGTTACATGTTGTAAGTTTATAAAACATACATTAACAACATACATTAACCACTTTAGCCCTATTTTATACCTAGGCTATTTGAAAATAGCCGATCTACAAGCTCACAACGCGTCGCATCGCGGCGCGTTCTGAGCTTGTAGATCTGCTATTTTCAAACATTTTAGTACTCTTACTTTTGGTACTTTAAGTACATTTTGATACCGATACTTTTGTACTTTTACTCAAGTACATTTTTAATTCCGGACTTTTACTTGTAACAGAGTACTTCTACATTGCAGAATTGATACTTTTACTTAACTAAAACATTTGAGTACTTTTTCCCCCACTACTCTTGCTGAAGGACACTTCCGACACCGGGGATCAAAACCCAAGCAGCCACTCTACCCATAGATATATATAAAGGCTAGATGACTCACCCGCGCTGCTGGCCAATGGAGTACGACGTTGCCACATGGCGGCCATCTTGGGACGGTCATTCATAACATTATGTCTATGGTGCATATACTTTGAAATAACCATAGCGTGCTCAATTTTCATCCGATTTTCAAACGGTTTGGTGTGTTGTGAACACCAAAGATGTATTTATGACACTGCATACTTAATGTTTTTTTTTTTTTAAACATGATTATAATTATAAGTATGCAGTATCATAACTACATCTTTGGTGTTCACAAAACACCAAACCGTTTGAAAATCGGATGAAAATTGAGCACGCTATGGTTATTTCAAAGTACATGCACCATAGACATAATGTTATGAATGACTGTTGCAAGATGGCCGCGGTTGAGCTACGCTTGCAACGCCCCCTTGAGCCATCTAGCCTTTATATATATCTATGGCTCTACCCTCCTGAGTCACAGCCACCCAAAGGGATGATCAAGACATCCAGTTGTACAAACAATATGATTAAATATTCAGAGTGATTTCTTTTGCCATGGCGCCCGGAATTCCAACACATTCCAGGACAGTGTCATGAGAGAGGAATGTGGCGTAGGGCATACATGGGCAACTGGCGGCCCCCACCTTCACTTAATGCGTCCTGCAGGTTCATATCGGAATACTGATATATTATTGATTTCAGCTGTTACAATTGCAAGCATGACCCACTTTAATTAGTTCTGTCTATATTAGTAGCTTAACTCTCTCAGTGCCAAGCCCAGAGTTATCCCGAGTTTTCTCTGAATACCCTCCCTGCCAGAACGAGAAATCCCGAGTTTTTACTTTTTACTGTGGTCGCGCTATTCTGTTTATTTTTCATGATCACTTTCACTTTCTGATTCCTTCAGACTCATTGGGTTCCGGTTTCATGACGCAGATTCCGTTTCCGGTTCTCATTTTTTTCCCGCGGTCATTTTCGGCCAGAATAGGGAAAGTCACGTTTTTTCACACGTATTGTGTTTAAAACCACAATAAGACAATTTATTTGAATGATAAATTACAAAATTAAAAAACTACACATTGCTGGCACTGGGGGAGTACTTTATGAAAATACTCTTAGCAGTGAAAGAGTTAATGACTAGTATTAAAATGTTAAGTCTTTTTTATGCCCAATGTATTTGTATTTAAGTTCATAAAGCATAACTAAATGCATTTGAAATGAAATAACAATTTTACTTTTCAGGATTCCAATTCAAACATAGCAACAAAAGAAATCTGAATTCCAATTCAAAAATAGCTAAAATAGCAGATCTACAAGCTCAAAACGTGTCGTGCTGCGACGCGTTTGGAGCTTATAGATCTGCTATTTGTGTGTGACATAGAATGGCCATCAAAGTTACCCACCGCTGGCGTAGGGAGAAAGGAAAAGACATGCGAGACACGGCGGGAGTCTGAGGGTCCTCATGACTCACAACTCCACACACTGACGAACACTGTGTGGTCAGCGTGCCACCGGGCACCCTGCCACACATTTTTCATTTGGAAATCAGTTCCTTTGTTAACCCATTTAGACCGAGAAAGAATCTGTCATTTTTAGATTTCTTTGGCTATTCAAAAATAGCAGATATACAAGCTCATAGCACAGCACAGAGTGCCGCGCTATGAGCTTGTATATCTGCTATTTTAGAAAAATCGTGAAAAGTATGTGCAAATCTTTGAATATATATATATTTTTTTTTTAAAGCGATCATTTGTAACTCAAATATTCTGCTTCTGGGGATTCTACAAATGTCTTCTAAATCCTAACAGTTTTCTGAAAAACGTATGTTGCTATACTTATAGTGCTCAAACTTTTTCATGTCAAGGACCACCCAAAATGATATGTATTTGGCCGCGGACCCCCATCTCAAAATATGTTGTTCCAGGGACCCCCAGAATCAAAAATTTGAGTTACAAATGTTCGCTTTAAAAATGTATATATTGAAAGATTTGCACAAATGTTAACGATTTTTCAAAGATAGCAGATCTACAAGCTCATAGCGCGGCACTCGGTGCCGCGCTATGAGCTTGTAGATCTGCTATTTTTGAATAGCCTAAGTATAAAATATGGATAAAGTGGTTACACAGATGCGTTCCCGGTTTGTATGGGTTAAAATGTGGACCTGTAAAGCCCTTTGAGACTGCAGCAGTGATTAAGGGCTATACTCATAATCAGCTCTGGGTGATTTTCATCATGCCATCGTGTGAGTAAGTATAATTAGCCTTAAGTCAGGACCAATTTTCTTTTGCAGGAAACCAGGTGAATATACAAACTAGGTATTGTTCCTCTAATTAAGTTTCCCCAGGGAGGCTGGCATTGCGAAGAACTACTGCTTTAGAGCAACTGTTATTTTGAGCTGGCAAATGTTGAATTGAGAATTCATTAACTCAAAGGGTTGATGTGACTCCAAGCAGGCATTCGCTCGGCTTGGTAATCAAAAGTGTTTGCTTTGCTGGTGAGTAGCTAATTTATACTCAGTTGTACAATGGTGTCACACACCGAAAATACCCAATCTACAAGCAACATACGTACAACTAGTACGTAAAGTATAAATAAGGCTTAATACGGCTTAATACCATGGCTGCAGTTATTATTAGTATTATTTTATTATTATTTTTAGCTCTGTAAAGCACTTTGAGCTGCATTCATGTCATGAAAGGTGCTATATAAACAAAGTTTATTATTAATATTAGAAGGTCATTAAAAAAACAAAAAGAAATACAATAAAAAAAGATTCACTTTATTGAATAGCGAAGAAAGTATAATGTATAGGAAATGTAATTTGAAGATAATGACCAATGCCTCTGCCATTTGCTCTGCATTTTGTTCAACATTTAGTCTTGTTCTGCCACCTACAGTCATGAAGATGAAGTGTGCTTAAGAATAGGTACAGTAGCACTTAGGCTCTTTCCCCAATGGATCTCTCCCCAAGTGCCACTCTGCATGAAGTCCCATTTGCAGCTCTGGAGGGCACTCCTTATGAAGGGGGATGGTATAAATGAGTGGGTAAACTGTGGGCCTTGCCACTCTTCCCTGGACAATAGGAAGCAGCCGTCACCACGGCTTGTACCACGCCTTGCTGGCTGGGCTGTTGTGACAGATGCTGTTTTGGTGCTTCAGCAGAGAGATAAGTACTTTCAAAAGCATCTACAAAACATCACGTGTGAAATAAATTGTGCATTTTTCTTAAATGCAAACATAATGGGTACAAGTCAATTAGTATTGCAACCATCTGTTTTAGACCCGGCTAGTACTATAAACCTTTCAATGTTGGATCTCTAAGAGAAAGCACTGCAAAGCAGAATGCCTGCAACACTCCAGATTAAATACAATTCTCAAGGTGCACGGCTCAATAAAAATGAAAATGAGGGAACAGCCAGCACACAATAAATGTCCTTTTCACATTTTTTTTTATTTACCTCTCCACGTGACGGACAGAGCAACGGACGCGTTTCAATCTAACAGGTCGTCCACTGCGTTGTTAATGTTAGATCTAGCAAGCAAATAAACTATTTTTTTAAAAGAATGATTATCTTAAAGTTCATCGAGAGCTTCATTTTATGCACTTAACTCAAACCTGGTTAGACATGAACAGCATTGTGATACTTATGGAGGTATGTCGGACAGAATACGGATTCAGTCTGAGAAAGGTAAAAAAAAAGAGGGGGTGGAATTGCCAATATCCACTCAGAAAAGCTTACAGTAGCTTTACAAAAGGTCAACCTGGGTAAGTTCTTTCCCTGGTGTTTCAAGCTGAAGCAGCTGTACGTATTATTACAGGCCTTCCGAGGCACATATCACTATTTATCCCAGACTTGTCTCAGTATCTCATTCTAACCCATTAAGATCGAGGCTGATTCTACAAATACCTTCTAAGGGCGCGCTCCCACCAAGAGTTGGCTGGCCGCTGTTAAACGCAGGTTGTGCGCGGCCACAGTTTTTTGCAGCCAGCGGATTCTAAAAAACGGGAGTGTCGCGCCTGTCACTCACTTTCAGGAGCCTCCCCGTAGCCACACCGCCTGTGCCTGCTGCCTTGAGCACCATGTTGCTTCCTGAGTCTTGAGACGGTCCGCCTTCGACTCACCCGATTGGACAGAGGGAGAAAATCAGCTCCTGCCTCCAGCAGTTTTATGCTTAGTCGCGGAGAGCAGATAAACGCAAGGTCTGCGCGACTAGCGGAAAAATCTGCTCTTGCGTGAATCAACGCATTTGCATTGACAATGCATTGGCAGATTCTGCAAACAGCGGCCAGCCAACTCTTGGTGGGAGCGCGCCCTAAATCAGTAGTTATCACACTTTCAAGATTTAAAAAAAATGTTTAAAAAAAATAACAGATGTACAAGCTCACAGCGTGGCACGCTGTGAGCTTGTACATCTGCTATTTTTTGAATAGCCAACGCAAAAGTCTAAAATGACACAGATGCTTTCCCGGTTTTGATGGGATAAATGGAGTTTTCAACATTCACATTAACAACAGGGCTGTTTCTAGGGCATAACTGGAGCAACTCATCAGCGTGGCAATATCTGATAGTATCCAAAAGGGTTAACCCGTTGCCGTTTCAGTGTCTTTGTCTCAGATTATCAATGTGTGGTTTTTTTTTTATAGTAACTGTCTGTAGCTACAAACACAAAAGAGTGCATGGTCCTCAAGCGGTTCTTACATGCTGCAGCTGAAAGCGAGTTCGCTGAGCTTGTTCTTTTGATCCACGTAGTGTGAGCTGTTCTCTATAGAGTCTAGACGTAAAGGTTTGCCGCCCTAAACCCAAAAAAAAAGCATAAATAAGGTGGTACCACTAAGGTGAAAAGAAAAGAAGAAGTAATGTTAAAAAACATTGGATAGACAGTTGTATCCATGAGCTGAAGATGACTTGTACAGCAGCTGGACTGGATATACGCTTATTTTTTCTACAATCATTTCTTTTTTTTTATGTATTTCTTGGAATTCCTCGAATTTTATCAAACAAAATCACAACCACACAGAGCTGAAATTGTACAACTGATGGTGACCTCTGGCGGCAATCTTGTGAAACGCAGACAATAATAATATTGGATCACTAGCATCTCAAACTCAGAACTCTGCAGAATTGTAGCTATGAGTAAATCTTCCACTTGCCAGATTCTTGACCCTGTTACTTCTATACTAATTAAGAACATCTTGTAGGAGGAGTCCTGATGAAGAAAATATACAGTAGATCTGAGACTTAGTCCTGATGGTAGTGAGGTATTTGTTATGGTTCTTGTTGATTTAAAAGGTAGAATAAGTGATATTTTTGGGTTAAAACAAAAAGTATTTAGTTAAAAGGTTAAAGCACTATATTCTGATAGTAATCATTGCTATAAAGTGTTTGTTCAGTAACAGGAGTCTCCCCGTCTCTCCAGCTCTTTAATAAACAGAAAATACATTTTCCGGTAGGTGTCAAAATCTCAGCTAATCAGGAGAAAGTACCCATTTTTAAGCTTCATTTTTATAGTGTTCCAGTTCCAATTTTGCCTGCTCATTGCTTAGTGTCATCACTTCCAATTTCACCTGTTTAATCTATATCCTGATTGAGTTCTCTATCCTGATTGGATAAAATTGGAAATGAAACTGAAACTGCATTTTCTGTTTTATAAAGAGCTGGAGAGACAAGGAGACTCCTTTTACTGAACAAACACTCTATAGCAATGAGTACTATCAGAATATAGAGCTATTTAACACTTATTTTAACCAAAGAAAATCACTTACCCTACCTTTAAGTGTCTTAAGCTCGCTGACCGCCTGTCTGTATGCAATCAATAAATGGATGAATAATTACTTTCAAAGATTTAATTAGAATAAGACAGAAAACATATGAATTTGCCACAAAACAAAAAGCGATGAGCTTTTTAAAAGACTTGGCAACCCCTTGATCAGAAATAACAAGCCTAGGTGTTATTGATTTAACTTTGACGTCCAAAACAACATTCTTTTTCATCTCAGAAGTATTGCCAAAGTATGACCATTGCTACTGAGCTAGAAGCTGAAAAACCTATTCATGATTTTATCTCAAGTCGGATGGATGTTCATCCTAAAAAAGTCCATTGAAAGGTTACAGCTTATTCAGAACTCTTCTGCTAGACTCCTCCTTGCTCCCCGTGTCTTCCAGAGCCTACTTGTATATAAAAGCTCTCAACCGGATAGTTACAGCCTGCATCACAGACTCCCTGGTGCTGGTACACAATGTGGCTGCTAGACTTTTAACCAATACTCTTAGGAGATCACATATCACAACTATGCTTGCTTCATTGCTTACCAATTGACTGTAGAATTGATTTAACCTGTGAAGCACTTCACAGTCTGGTCTACGAACTAATGTGCCCCAAGGACAATGTGAGATTACATCTTCAGAAAAAAGGCCTTCTTATTGTCCCAAAAACAAGGCTGAAAACTAAAGGAATGGCCTACCGAGTCAGTTGATGCCTTTAAAAAGCTGCTATAAGCCACTTGTTTTACCTTACCTTTTGTTTTTAACTGTTTTAGTTTTTAACTTCCATTTATTGTTACTCTATTTTACTGTGATGATTTTATTTTTGTTTTATTTTATTCAATGTATTGTACAGCATGTAACATTTGCCCTCGGTGGCCCCTGGTGTGGCCGGTAACCGGAACGCTCGCCCCCAAAACACACTCGCGAGTCGCCCCCATTTCTTTCGCAGACCGCTCGTCGCCAGCGAGGCAGACCACTCGGCCTGCTTGTTCAGAATAGACTACAGACCCTAATATTAAGTTAGGAAGTAGTTCGAAAAGTTAGAAATCTGTTCCAAACAGAATCGTACGGTATATCGGGCGAGTGAACTTTGGTCTAATCTCCGGCACCGTTGGCCCAATGGCAGCGAAGCTGTGCACACACACTCCCTGGATGCCAGAGCAGAACCTCTGCCCCAGATCGGCCTGTTATAGCGCCACCAGGAGGCCGATTTTTGCAAAACTTTTTTTTTATATTACTCCTACAGATTTTGTCCAAACATCATGCAAATCGGTACACACTACACAGTATCTCTTTGGTTTCCAATTTTTTATATTCCATCCTGACTGGCTAAGACTGGCTTCCAAACTTTGCAGGAGTGGTCCGTTTTGAACAAAATGCCTCAAATCATGAACGCAGTGTGCGATTGCCTTGAAACTTTGCACGCACATTGCCGCTAGGCCAAGGAAGAAAGGCCACCCTACCTTTTTCAAATCGATTCGCATTTGTACCTATAACTGGACCAATCAGCGTGAAACTGTCAAAAACAATCATTCCGATTGCCGTGACACTTTGCACGCACATTCCCACTGGGCCGAGGAAGACATGCCACCCTTTTCACATTGTCCTGTTATTGCGCCACTAGGTTGATTTTTTCTAAACCATGTTTTTTTTATTACTCTTACACATTTTGTCTAAACATCACGCACATTGGTACACATTATCTCTATAGTCCTGTTATCAAGACGAATCAATCATATTCCATCCTGATTGGTGAATTTCAAACATTGCTGGCCCATAATAACCTGACCTTTTACTAGTTTTATTTAATTTACTATGGTACTACTCACCAACCATAGATTCATCATCATCATCATCATCATCCTCGTCCATGTCGGTGTGCTGCTCGGTCCAAAAATGTCAGATCCTGGAAAGGTGGTAAATCACAAAATATCTTACTTGGACAACAAGTCTCTCTCTACCTAAGCTTGTTAACACTGATGTGAGTTGATTCAATAAAACTAGTTAATTATGACCAAAACCACCTGCCAGTCTCACTCAAACCTTACCTTGCAAAACATGTTGCCCCAAAACTTTGTGAGACTCTGTTAAATTGATCATAAATGAATAGCAGTGGTGTTGTACTCAAGTACTGTACTTGAGTACAATTTTGAAGTACTTACTTTTACTTACTCCACTACATCTCAGAGGCAAATATTATACTTTTACTCCCCCACAATAATTGTAAAACTTTAGTTACTAGTTACTTTGTAGATTTTGATGATTATTACAAAACATACATTATTAACCACCTCAGCCCTATGGCTATTTGAAAATAGGCATTAATCATGCTATGCGTTGGGAGCTTATCTGCTATTTAAAACATATTTTTATAAATTTAGACATAATGATAACTTGTGAAACAGGACATTCTGCATAATGAGTACTTTTACTTTTGGTACTTTAAGTATATTTTGATGCCATGATACTTCTGTACTTTTACTCAAGTAAATTACCGGACAGAGTAGGCTACTTCTACACTGCAGAATTGATACTTTTACTTAAGTAAAAAATATGAGTACTTTTTCCACCACTGCAGTCTGCATAATAGTCCTCGGTATTTTTGTTGCAAATACCTCCATGAGAGATCGACACACTCGCCGGGCTCCAGGTTACCATTGTGGTGTGTTTTGCAGCAGTGCAGTGATGCTGACATGTTGTAGAGTGGATGCATACAGCAGACTAGCCTACATTAAAAAGGTAAACAAACAAATCACATGGTGCGGGACGCCATGGTATCCTCGATCAGAGTGTAGAGGAGAGAGTAACGTCACGCTCTGATCTCGCCGCAAAGCGCTGAGATCTATGGTCTATAGTTCCAAACATTGGAACTATCTTATTGAGAGGAACAGAGTACTTCTTCCGCATTCCATTCTTACGATGGGAGTCAAAGCTAGTGTCACAACAGCTCTTATACGGCTCTGGTTGGCCCTAGCCAGGAAGTGAAGATTTTATAATGATTGAACTATTGATTAATTAAATCTCTCTCTCTCTCTCTCTCTCTCTCTCTCTCTCTCTCTCTCTCTCTCTCTCTCTCTCTCTCTCTCTCTCTATATATATATATATATATATATATATATATAATATATATTTTAAATTGATTGATTGATGAATCTAGCTATTTATTGAGTTCTCATATGGAATTTTCTATTTAAAAGTACTCAAATGTTTTACTTAAGTAAAAGTATCAATACTGCAATGTAGAAGTATTCTGTTACAAGTAAAAGTCTGGAATAAAAAATTTACTTGAGTAAAAGTGCAAAAGTATTGGTATCAAAATGTACTTAAAGTACCAAAGTAAAAGTACTTAAATGTTTGAAAATAGCAGATCTACAAGCTCACAATGCGTCGCGATGCAACGCGTTGTGAGCTTGTAGATCTCTGCTATTTCAAATAGCCTTGGTATGAAATAGGGCTCAAGTGGTTAATGTATGTTTTATAATGTAATCATTATATCTGCAATGTAACTAGTAACTAAAGTTTTCAATTAATTGTAGTGGAGTAAAAGTAAAATATTTGCCTGATGTAGTGGAAGTAAAGGTATTTGAAATTGGAAATACTCAAGTACAAACACCTCAAAATTGTACTTAAGTACAGACAGTACTTAAGTAAATGAAAAAAAAGTGGCATTACTGTAAATAGGTGGTGTATCATGTATGTATGAAATGAAAGCCTGCTGTACGTTTATGATGATGTTTGCACTGTATTATTTACAGGTGACAGTTCTTGATCCAAGGCTGCTATAGCACCAAAACATGGACATATTATGCTGTAGTTCAAGTGCATGAATTATGCCAGAATGTATTGCCTACAAATTATTAGTGAACCTGCGAGCTATTATTGTTTTCTCTGCAGTATAGGCAGCCTACTGTTGCACTGGCGAGTCCAGACCTGCATATGAGCCTGACATTCCTGACACCATATCACACAACACGTGTGTGTGTGTGTGTGTGTGTGTGTGTGTGTGTGTGTGTGTGTGTGTGTGTGTGTGTGTGTGTGTGTGTGTGTGTGTGTGTCTGTGTGTCTGTGTGTGGGTGCGTGTGCCCTTGTTGCACATTGAACTTCAAACTCCATGTTAACCATGTTCAGAGGAATTGAATCATGATTGAATCATTATTACACATTTCTTGACACTTGAAAGTATGGAAATACTGGGCCCTCTCAATCTTGCTGCTGTTGCACCAGCACCATCTACCGGTGTAGCAACGCTAGTGCAAGATTTAATTATCACTGTCTATAATAATTCAGAATGGTTTGCATTGAAATGGAATCTTATACAGTATTAGGCCTATGTGGAAACCTAAAATACAAAATGGTGATCTGTAATTGCAGCATGGAGATTGTTGAAGACGTTATTATAACAATTCTCTTTTTAGGTTTAGAGAGATCAGATTTCTTCCAAAATAATGGGCCATTTAATATAACAGCATTCCAATTACTCCAGTGTGTGTGTGTGTGTGTGTGTGTGTGTGTGTGTGTGTGTGTGTGTGTGTGTGTGTGTGTGTGTGTGTGTGTGTGTGTGTGTGTGTGTGTGTGTGTGTGTGTGCGCGCGCGTTGCTGCGTGGGTGCGTGTGCACGCAGGCTATTGCTGTAGCCTCATGAAGCATGTTTCACAGCATCAGGTTTTTCTCCCATGAAACCACTATTGACTGACATAACACTGAACAGATTTAAATGAAAGAAGAAAAGAAAACTGCATGATAAAGGTTTCTAGAGAAATGACCACATCATAAAATGATATGAATAAAGATTTATTTTCTCATATGAACAGGTGGATTCATTTTTCATTTTATTTTACAATCTATGACAATCTCGCAATTTTTTTCCGCTTTTTTTTTTTCCTAGCATATTTCAGGAATGACATGGGGGAAGGTTTTTTTTTTTATTGCTGAATGTTAAATGAAATACACTTTCACTGACTGGAAAAAGAATTGTCTGCTGCTTTTTTTTTTGCTTTTTTTTTTTGCTTTTTTTTTTTTTACCATGCACCCATCTAACCTTGACCACAAGGACATGCAGAGGAGAGGTGTTCAAACATTTCAAGCGAGGGTGGGGTTCTGTGGAGGACCGGGGGCTGGGTTGGGGTTGGGGTTGGGGTGGGGTTTGTGGGATATCAAATAAAACAGAGGAGAGTGGCAGGGGTACATCCGGTAGCATCTTGATTTTTGGGTGGGAGGCGTGGCAAAGAGAAGGGCATATCACATTCAAACTAACTAGAGGAGCACTGTCGTCTTTTCGCAAATCTTCAGACACACACAAAATTAGACCCAGGGGATGGGAAACCAAATGAAACGTCTGTGATAAATGTGAGACCAAAGACCATTCTTTCTAAAGCCGGATTTATACTTCATTTGATAATTCAGCATTCTGTTTTCCATATGAAGAGTGGAAACATACCCACATTAATGAAACATTATCGACTGTCCTCCGTCACCTGAATATCAATATGTGTTGATTCCATGGATGTGACCTTTCTAGAGTAATGTTTTAAACAGTCATTGCTCCTTTGGTGGAGAACTGGGATCAAATTATTTTATTTAGTTTTCACTTATATAAAAAAAAGAAGAAGATAATCACTGAGTGGCTAGATTTTTAAAACAAATTTCTCCAAAAGCAGTGCCTCACTGTTTTAGAGTAGACACTGTTAGTTGATGTTACAAGAGAAGTGCATGACAAGAGTGACAACAAAAGATAATGACACAATCCAATGGACATGAATATGTGAACAAGGAATGCTGACAAGTTTTAGCAAAGACTGACTTAACTGCTTTAAAACAACAACACGTAAATATGCATTGATATCATGTTATTTCATGTTCTACACTATAGGCATTACATAGTTTCCCCCCCGCACACACACACACACAACACACTATAGTCACCTCTTAGAAAATGATGTAATCAAACAGCAAAATAGAAAGTTTGCATATTTTTGCATTTGTGATCCTCCAAAGTTTCACAGCTATTTTCCTTATTTTTTTTTACTTTCTGCCTTCTCTGTGTTCTGCGCTGTCCTCCACTGAGCTGTTTCCACTCGCCTTTTTCCTTCTCGTGCTGTGTGGGCGTGTGCAGGGAAACTGTTCAGCTTCATTCACACTCCATCGCGCGACGGTGCCGCTCGCCAAGAACAGATGATGCGGGCAAGCGACACTGTCATATTATGGAGTATGAATTAGGCATTAATATGTTTTTTACCTAAGTCCTCAATAGGCTATTTGCACAGCAGCCATACTGGAAAAGAAATTGGGCCTCTTCCTTACTTCCTTCACAGGGGTTACCAATGATACTAATGAAGGCTCTGTTCCATTCTGGTCAAACAGAGTCAGGGTGCTGATATTGTGCATGTTGGCTCACTGGAAACACTCGCATGGTTCCTTGAGGGGCTTCCAAATGGCCCCTTACGGGTGTGTAACTCTGAGAGTGTATAAATGGAACCAAATGGACCCGTAAGGGTCCATTTGGTTCCATTTGTACACTCTCTGTACACTCTCTGTACACTCTCAGAGTTATGGAGGTCCTTGAAATTAAGTTTTGAGAACCACTGTGCTACACTAAATGGAACGGAGCCTTCATTAGTACCATTCAGTTCAGTAGGTAACACCTGTGAAGTAAGTAAGGAAGGGGCCCAAATATTTTCCAATATGGCTGCTGTGCATAGAGCCTATAGTTGAGAACCTTAGCCTTGGGTAGACCTTAATTTGAGAAAGGAACAGGGGGGGGGGGGGGGGGAGGTCATAAAGCGGAGGCATGTGGAAATCCTGAGACACTGTGTGACCCTTAACCCCAGGCCACAAAAACAGAATGGACACATGAGGAGAATGAGGGATGGGATTTTAGGCGAGGGTTGACTTTGAGAGAAACAGATGGCATCCTTTTTTTCTCCCCCCTGTTCTTGTCTTTGTGTCATCGCAAGTCACTGTTATCAATGACATAATGGACAGCCCAGATATACCGAGTGCTTTATCAGTTAATGGCCTCAAATGCAAGTGTCACAGACGGGCCAGGAAGTGTTCTATAGATATAAACCCGGCCTATGCTGATGAGAAAGAAAGCGATGGGACTGGGGCAGGTTAAGTGTTGTAAGGGGATCGAGTAGCTGTAAACAACATAAAGCGATGAACCCACGTGATGTTCACAGCAGCTCAACCTATCTAACCTCGTTCCCATTTTTAACCGCCATCTCACGAGGACATAAAGTCTGGAAAAGAACCACTGCTGACCTGAAGTACAAGTCCAGGACTACATGTACACATTGTTCAACTGGAACTTCCAGTACGGTACATCCAGTTAGACACTTTCGGCTGTAGTTCTTGTCCAGCCTAACAATCTATAATCCACCTGCACTGGGGAATCACTGCTCTGGAAAAGCTCTAAAGTGGACCCTCTGGAGCTCAGACTCTACCGAGTCACCTTGCTTTGGTGCCCAAACCAACATGTTGATGTTATCACAACAACTGATGAAATTGATCTAGCAATCACACATGCTGCATGTATGTACGTACGTACGTACGTACATGCAAGCAACTTGCAATACACGTGCGCGCGCGCGCGCGCGCGCACACACACACACACACACACACACACACACACACACGCACGCACACGCACGCACACGCACGCAACCACGCATACGCATAGATTAGTCAGAGGGCAAAAAGGATCTGCATTGCATTTATCAGGCGTCCTATTGGATAGCTTCCAAATCATAAACTCTACAGGCAAATCATAATAATGTTAACATACACCTTATGTCGAAGTGATTTATATTGCGTGATGTAGTAGAAGGGAGGGGCTAATGTTCCAGTGGGGCTAGATTCCTAAAAGAATTTGGAAAGAAAGAAAAAAAAAATAACAGGAAAAAGGAATAAACGTGTATAAAAAATGAGGCGTCCATATAAGAAAGGCTACAAAAACCTCCACTGGCCCTCTGGCGTCGGCATACAGCAAAAGGCACCACAATATTACTCTATTTTTTAACGTCGTGAAAAAACTGGCACATCTCTTTATGCTGTAAATCAAAATGTACATATAAATAGAGTTTTCCCTATAAAAAGTCTTTGCTGTTAACTAGTAGACAACTTTTGCTAAAATGAAAATAAATATTTCATTTGTTTAGAATATCTGTCAGTTATATAAAATAAAAATATTTCTTATAGATGCAGGTCTATAGTATATAGATTTTTTTTGTTTTTTAACTTTTTTTTTTAAGTCGGTGGTTCATTTTCTCCGCTCTTCCTTCTTAGTGGGGTGCATTGTCCGGTTTGGAGCGCGAGTGCGTGAGTCTTGTGTGTGCGCTCGCGTGTGCGCTCGCGTGCGCGCTCCCGTGCGCGCTCCCGTGCGCGCCGTGCGCGCCGTGCTGCCTCCCCGACGCGTGAGAAGTCCGACTGTCCGCCGGCCTGTAGACGGTGGAGGGCTCGGTGGCGCTCATGTTCTGCATACTGAGGAAGGGCGTGCTCTCGCCCCCCTCCTCTTCCGTCTCGCTGTCCGTCGGCAGGCAACTCCGAGAGCCGTAGTCCCGCGGCGCCTCGTATCCGCGCGGCGCCACGTGGCCGTTCAGCCTGGACCTCCGCCAGCGCCGGCCCCCGCCCCCGGACCCCCCCCTCTTTGGTTGCTCCCGGGAGGAGAGGTACTCCTGCGTGGTCTCGTAGTCCTCGTCCTCGGCCAGCCGGTAGGGGCTGGACGGCAGGCTGCCCCGGCTGTCGTCGTTCAGGTAGGTGCGGCGGTGCTGCTGCCGGTACGGCTCCTGGGCGCACTGGGCGTCGTGCAGCGGGACCTGGTAGCGTCGCAGCATCGGCTGGTCGTCCGCCAGCGGGTAAGGGGTGGTGCGGACCGCCGCCGGGGGGAGGGACATGGCGTGGCCGGCGTTGGGGGACGTGATCTGAAAGGTGGGCACCTGGGGGGGCAGTGAGTAATGGAACTCCACCGGCGAGAGACGGGCCGGGGTCGTCAGGGCCGACACGTACCTGTCAGTGGAAAAGACGAGAGAGAGTAGATGAGAGGAGAGGAAGAGCAGAGAGAGGAGGGGGGGGGCAGTGGTGGAAAAAGTACTGAAATTCTTTACTTAAGTAAAAGTACCAATACTGCAATATAAAAATACTCTGTTACAAGTAAAAGTCCAGAATTAAAAATGTACTTGAGTAAAAGTACAAAAGTATTGGCATCAAAATGTACTTAAAGTACCAAAAGTAAAAGTACTAAATATTTGAAAATAGCCGATCTACAAGCTCACAACGCGTCGCGATGCGACGCGTTGTGAGCTTGTAGATCTGCTATTTTCAAATAGCCTAGGTTTAAAATAGGTTTAAAGTGGTTAATGTATGTTTCATTATATCATAATTTATATCTGAAAAGTAACTAGTAACTAAAGTTTTCAAGTAAATGTAGTGGAGTAAAAGTACAATATTTGCCTCTGAGATGTAGTGGAGTAGAAGTAAAAGTATTGGAAATTGGAAATACTCAAGTAAAGTACAAATACCTCAAAATTGTACTTAAGTACAGTACTTAAGTAAATGTACTTAGTTACTTTCCACCACTGAGAGGGGGGGGGGGGGGGGGGGGGTGGAACATTGCACTCCATTTGGAGTGCAATGGAGGATATACTGTTCATACTTTATGTTGCCATCTGCGGAAGCGATTACATGGACCGAGCGTCCGCCATAGCCATCACACGGTATGTAGCTCTAAAATGCACTGGGGGACTCTTAGTTACTGGAATGTATTTTAACCCATTAAGACCGGGAACGCATCTGCGTCATTTTAAGATTTCTTTTGGCTATTCAAAAATAGCAGATCTACAATCTACAAGGCACTCGGTCGCGCTATGGGCTTGTAGATCTGCTATTTTTTGAAAAATCGTGGAACATTTTTGAAAATCTATATGTTTTAAATTTTTCTGGGGGGTCCCTGGAACAACATATTTTGAGATGGGGGTCCGCGGCCCAATACATATCATTTTGGGTGAACCACTGATACAATATACGTTTTTCAGAAAACTGTTAGGATTTAGAAGATATTTGTAAAATACCCAGAAGCAAAGATTTGAGTTACAAATGTTTGCTTTAAAAATATATATATATTCAAAGATTTGCACACATTTTCACGATAAAAAAAATAAATAGCAGATCTACAAGCTCTTAGCGCGGCACTCGGTGCCGCGCTACGAGCTTGTATATCTGCTATTTTTGAATAGCCCAAGAAATCCGGTCTAAGTGGGTTAAGACCAGTACATAAACTTCCTAACCTGTGCTCGACCTTAGTCTACTGTACTGTAGTCTACATAACTGTATTGTTAGGCACTGGTCCCCAAGTGAAATGGACCGGCTGGTTATTATTATTATAACCGCGGTTCCTTGAATTCCTGTGCCACATAAATGAGAGGCTATCCCCCTGACATACTGACATACAAAGCCTACATGGCCTATATGTTGTTGACCCACATGTACCTGATATCTCGACATATACATTAAATGAATGAGTAGTTTCCCAACTCTGGTCCTCAGTGACCCGTAGTGCTACCGGCTTTTTTCTGTCCGACCAAGAAGTTAATTGCATCTATTGAGCAAATATTCATACCGTCTACTTTCCCCTTCTCAGTGCACTGCATTTTAAGCCCACTACACGCTGATTGAGTGCCCCACAGTTCAGTGCATTGTACAGTGTTGCAGAAAAAATATATTAACATACTTCAATTTCAACCATACTCTGGAAGTGTTGTACAGTAAGTGCCCCTATATAATCTACTCTCCAATTGAGTAGGCGGTGATAACGAGCCGTTGGGGTGCGGTGCCAACCAGCTGTGATGACGAGGAGGTGTGCTCGGCGCTTAAAATTATCCCATGTGTCATGAATGTTGAAGAGGACGGTGTCGCATGTTTGACTGCGTATCAGAAAGCATTAATCTGGGATTTCAGGCGAGTGCATCCCAGCTATACATTACTTGATAGAAAACCAATGTTTCATCCACTTTGATCTGACTAACCCCACCATCCCATAGCCTACCATCTCATCTCACCCCATGATGTCATCTGATCTCATTCTCCTCTCATCTCCTCTCATCTCTTCCCATCTCATCTCATCTCACCCCATGTCATAATGATCTCATTCTCATCTCATCCTTCCATGCAGTGGTGGAAGAAGTACTCAGATATTTTACTTAAAAGTAAAAGTAGCAATACCACAATATAGAAATACTCTGTTGCGAGTAAAAGATCTGTGTTCAAAATGTTACCTGAGTTAAAGTACAAAAGTATTGGCATCAAAATATACTTCAAGTACCAAAAGTAAAAGTACTAAAATGTTTGAAAATAGCAGATCTACAAGCTCACAATGCGTCGCATCGCGACGCGTTGTGAGTTTGTAGATCGGCTATTTTCAAATAGCCTATTAATGCATGTTTTATAACATAATAAGTTATATCTGCAAAGTAACTAGTAACTTAAGTTTTCAAATCATTGTAGTGGAGTAAAAGTACAATTGCCTCTAAGATGTAATGGAGTAGAAGTATGGAAAATTGGAAATACTCCAGTAACGTAAAAGTACCTCAAAATTGTACTGAAGTACAGTACTTGAGTAAATGTACTTAGTTACTTTACACCACGTGCTTCCATGTTATTCTAAAAAACACTTAACACCTTAATTCTCCCCACCTGTCGCTGTGCGGAGAGTCTCCCAGGGAATCGAACGATTCGCCGTACTGCAGGCCCGGCCGGTGGGGCTCGGAGAAGCCACAGTGTGCGGCCCGTCTGGCCCGTGCCTCCATGCACGCCGGGCTGCTGCATTTACTGGTCCCCACGGACGACGACATCATTCCGGGTGAGTCTGAGAGAATGCTGTCGGAATGCTCCAGGCTCCACGTTCGCTCCTCGTGCCTGATGACCAATAACGGAGAAAAAAAAGACATTAACGTACGGACGAGGCTTGTCTGTGAAAAAAACGAAAATCTAAAATGGGATTGATGAGGCTCTAGGTGCCCCCCCCCCCCCACCTGCGTGTGTGTGTGTGTGTGTGTGTGTGTGTGCTGGGACGCAGAGGGCATTTTAGAACCGAAGGGGACGCATGCGCACGCAGAACGCATGCGTTCCGTGCATGTGCACATTTGCGAAAAGTTACTTTTTGGGGAGGGTTTGTTACTTTATTTCGGTTCATTCGGTACAAAAAAAAATCGTCATGAAGTGTAGATGTCAGAGGTTTTTTCTTTTTATTTTTTCTTCATCACAAAAGTGGGGGGGATATCCCTGAGTCCCTGATAACTGAGTATGTTCAACCCCCCCTTCCCCCCCCCCCCCCCCCACCTGCGTCCCTGTGTGTGTGTGCCGTATGTCTTCATATGATACCATTGCTGTCGGGCAGAAAACAAGAGTATCTTGTGAATTTGTTTAAAATGAAAGCGGTTACGTCCATCTGTGGGTTTTGTAAATATTTAACCGATGAAAAGTAGTTCATTTCCTGAACGAGTGACGGCTTTGGACACAGCACACGGTTTCCACCCGCCAGTGACGATATGATAGCGTGACCTAATGCACTGTAATACGTCTAATAAGAGAGATACTGTATACGTTGAGTTGTTACTGTATAAGTGAATACGTGTGAATAAATCTGTCTTTATAATATGTAACTGTCTTAATATGTCGTAATGTCTAATGAGAGAGATAAAGGAGAAGCAGTTGTCTGGGAGTGGAGTAGTGTGTGAATGTATGCATGCCCTTTACGTCTGTGGTGTTGGTAAAAAAAATATTGAACCAATGAAAAGCATTAAAAAGCGCTTCTGACAAAACCAGCTAACTCCATTGGATCCTCAAATTCTCTGCTAAACCAGCGAAGTCCACCGGAGTTAACTGGTTTTGCTGACTCCAGGCTCCACCAACTTTTGACCTCCAACCTCATTGTGAGCTTGGAGGTCCATTCAGCTGTTCTTATCAATGATGAACAAAACCTCCTAACTCCACTTTTTTTTTCATTTCTTGAGTTAGCTGGTTCCTGTCGGACAGCAGAGATATATTCTTGTTGCATCATATGTAATAATATATTGAGACAATATGTATGATGTAATGTCTAATGCTGGAGATATACTTTATGTTGAGAGGTAATACTGTATGTGATTGTGCATGCCTTCACATTCCCATGTGTTTAGTCTCTGTATCGTGCACTAGCATGCTGTAACGTCTATGGAGAAAGATATGTATGTCAAGGGGATATACCTGTAAGTAGATAACTGTGTGAAAGCATGTGTTGCTGTAGTGTGTACTATGTTCTGCCTGGACTCAAACAGAACAGTATGTTTACAGTACATCCACAGTTGAATGTCTAACAGGAGAGAGATGATTTGAGAGGACGCTGAGTGTATTTGAATGTGTCTTTCTGTATTCATGTATTAATTGATTGATTGATTGATTGATTGATTGATTGATTGATTACATCATGTAATACTATATAACATACATGGGAAACTGGCCCCACCTTCACTTAATGCAGCCCGCAGGTTAATATATACTGATATATACTGTATATATAGTATACGGAATACTGATATATTATTGATTTCAGTTACAATTCCAAACATGCAAACATGACCCGCTTGAATTACTTCAGTCTATATTAGTAGCTTAATGACTAGTATTAAAATTCTATTGTATTTTTTATGTCCAATGTATTTGTATTTAAGTTAACATAAGTATAACTAAATGCATTTGAAATTAAATAAAAATTTAACTTTTCAGGATTCCAACTCAAAAATAGCAACCAAAAAAATCTGGATTCCAATTCAAAAAAAGCTCAACACGCATCGCACTGCGACGCGTTTTGAGCTTGTAGATTGGCTATTTTTGCTACTTTGGGTGATACAGAATGGCGAATTTACATTAAAAACGTTAAAATACGGACTGGAGATAGGCCTAAGAGGTGTCTGCCCAACAGTATATGCAATGTGGCCCTCTGGAGTGAGTGTGGAAATATAGTGGCCCTCTCCATTATCAAAGTTGCATCACCCCTGCTATATAACATACTGTACATAACAGCATCTATCAACATGTAGGCCTGCAGTGAGTATACACAAAGGAGCTACCCTGTAGCTATGTGTAATCTCTGTGTATGTGTTTTGTACAGTAAGTGCGTGCGTGCTCGTACCTGTGAGTGGATGAATGGGCTCGTGTGGAAGAGTTGTGAGATCTGGAGGAGGCGTGGCTGCCAGGGAAGGAGCCCTCTGTTCCAGGCCGTATAATTCGCTCCGTCGCGGGGACATTCTTTGATATGTACTGCAGGCAATAACAAAACAAATCAGTTCAGATACAGCGTTAGAGCAGTGGTTCTCAAACCTTTTTCATGTCAAGGAGGACCCCCAAAATGATATGTATTTGGCCGCGGACCCCCATCTCAAAATATTCTGTTCCAGGGACCCCCAGAAGCAAAGATTTGAGTTACAAATGTTTGCTTAAAAATATATATAGGCTATATTCAAAGGTTTGCACAAATTTTCACGATTTTTCAAAAATAGCAGATCTACAAGCTCATAGCGCGGCACTCGGTGCCGCACTATGAGCTTGTATATCTGCTATTTTTGAATAGCCAAAGTATAAAAGGTTAAAGTGGTTAAAATGATCGTGATGCTATATTAACACATTTTGCTGGGGAAACCCCTGGAACTCCCCCAAGGACCCCTGGGGGTCCCCAGACCCCACTTAGAGAACCAATGCCTTAGAGTAATCATCCCATGATGCAATGATCCAAGCCAAGGCTCAAGCCCCCTGTCCTGCTTAAGTGCCCTTGAGCATGACAGTGACAGTCATTTAATTGCTCCACCACAACTACCAACATTTAATGTCTAACATGTCAAATGCAATGAATACTGGGAGGTTTCGAGAGGTTACTAAGAAAGGGAAAGTAAGGACAGAAAATGCATTACTGGAGCAGTTGTAATCTACTTCCTGTTATGATGTCAAATCTTCAGAATCATGCACAAGTTTAAAGCGGAGAAGGCGAGCAACACTGGCCCCTAGTGGCTGGGAGACGTCATTGAAAAATAAAACATGACATGCATCATTTTGAGCAAATGAAGACAGATTTTTGCCTTCACTTTAACAGCTGATTAAATCTACTGTCACACATTTCATATTAGTAAACTGCCGCTGATGTTTTTTTAATGACACTTATGTTGGGTTGACAATTGTTGATTTGAGAATTTCGGACTGTATTTGTTCTTGTTCCCTCATAGAGATTACCCTTTTATCTCAATTCACTTATATGCAGAATCTCTCACATGTACAATAGCCACTCTACTTGCTACTTCTACTTCCTGTTTCTTGTTTTATAATGATGATTATGATTATGATTATGATTATGATGATAATGATGATGATGATGATTGTGTTTTATTATCACAAATAATCCAGCTATCTCAAAACTGGCAAGATAATTAATCTATGATTTCTCTTGATGTGTGTTGTGGGCTGCGGGAACTTGTGCCCCCCCCAAAAAAAAAAGAAATTGCAGGACGCACTGATCCTTTGTGTTTCCCATCTGTGGAGTTCTGCTCAATAAAACTCACGTCTACCATGGGGATTTCCTCTGGGCCTGGCCCGGGGTGATTGGGTCCATTCGCTAGGTTCCGGTTGGGGTGTTCTGGACACATGTTCTGTCGCAGATGATTGTGCATCTTCTTTCTTTGTTTCCTGCGGGAACAAATCTGTGTCATTTCTCTGAGGTCCGTGTGGCTGTTATCATAATTCAGATCAATGCATGTTTATATACATCTCAAGTTGACCTGGCTTAAGGTTTTTAGGTAAACATTTACCCGAGATACAGGATGTAATGTGACCATCCCGTGTCATTTAAGAACATTATGGTATGGTTAAAGTTTCACTGCAAAGAGGAAAAGGGAAGGGGGACATCTAAACACACCTTTTTATCAACTATTTCATTTCTTCTCTCCAATTTAGTCGTTTATTCATGTGTATAATCCCTGTCACTTCCAAGTCCAAGTTCTACTGCGGGTCCAGACAACCACATGTCTCTTCTAACAGTGGTGTAAAGTACATTTACTCAAGTACTGTACTTAAGTACAATTTTGAGGTACTTTTACTTTACTGGGGTATTTCCTATTTTCAATACTTCTACTCCACTACATCTCAGAGGCAAATATTGTACTTTTACTCCAATACAATTATTTGAAAACTTTAGTCACTCGTTACTTTTCAGATATCAATTATTATGTTATAAAACATACATTAACCACTTCAGCCCTATTTTATACATAGGCTATTTGAAAATAGCTCACAAGCTACAAGCTCACAAGGCGTCACATCGCGACGTGCTGTGAGCTTTTAGATCTGCTATTTTCAAACATTTTAGTACTTTTACTTTTGGTACTTTAAGTACATTTTGATGCCAATACTTTTGTACTTTTAATCAAGTAAATTATGAATTCCGGACTTTTACTTGTAACAGAGTATTTCTACATTGCAGTATTGATACTTTTACTTAAGTAAAACATTTGAGTACTTTTTCCACCACTGCCAGTGAGTGACGTACATGAAATAGCAACCACCGTAAACCCTATGACGTCCCTGATGTCCCTGAGGGCAGGATTATTTTATTTTACAACATGTTTAATGTCATTCCAAACTCAACGTTTTCAGGCTTGATAGGACAGTGAATGTACAATTAGGTTGATTGATACATGAACATCCCTGTCAGGTATCGTAATCTCTTATCAATTAACAACCCACGAAGGCCGGAGGGTTCTAAAACATTTTGTTCTTTGCAAAGTGCATTAAACATTTGCTGAAATATTCCTCCTGTCAAACAGTAATCCTATATTTATCCTATTATATCATACTTTTTACAAGGACTCACTGTGCACCATCTAATTGCAGTGGACTAGCTACAGGTACACACAATGCAAAACAGCAGCGATAGCTATGAAGGAAGGACGTTTCATCGGATCAGGCCAATAAATGTACTAAAACTGAAAATTTAACTATCACTAATAATAATAATAATAATAATAACCAGCTCAGTGGCCTTGTGGTTATAGAGCAGGGGTCTTCAACAGGGGGTCCGTGACCCCTAGGGGGTCCTCAGAGTTACTACAGGGGGGCCACCAAATCTTTGTGTGATATGATTTTTAAGTTTTACATTAACCACCTGAAACCTAGCAGCATCCCTATACTGAGGAGAACTTTGGCCAAAAATAGCCGATCTACAAGCTCTCGCAGCGCGAGGCGTTGTGAGCTTGTAGATCGGCTATTTTTGGCAAAGACGTTTGGTGTAGAGGGAAAAAAGAGCAGACCAAGTAAAAAAAACAAAAAGTTAATCTGAAACACAATTTTATACAATATAAAAGGGGGTCCCTGCTTCATCTCTCTCTCAGCTAGGGGGGTCCTTAGCCTGAAAACGTTGAAGACCCCCTGTTATAGAGTGTCCGCCCTGACATTGGGAGGTCGGGGGTTCAATCTCCCGGGCCGGGTCATACTGTACCAAAGACTATAAAAATGGGACCCAGTTCCTCCCTGCTTGGCACTCAGCATCAAGGGCCGTTTTCTTTTTTTTAAATAGTTTTTGTAAATTAAAAAAATACATATCATTTTTAAAGTCTATACACACACATATATATTAAAACAATGATGTATTTAACTTTGGAGAATAAAATATTTGCTGAAAAAGGTGAAAAAAAGGTGGAAAAGGTGGAAAAAATGTTTAAAAAGCGCGCGTGCGCAAGTCCCCCGCCCAACCCCAGCCCCCCTTGGAATAAATGACTTCCAGCGCGCCTGCGGACACCCGTTGGTTCCCAAGGCTACTTACCTACTTACTTCTAGTAGTAGTACTACTACAACTACTACTACTAATAATAATAATAACGAATATATTTAATTGTAATAGTACATGGAATTCAGACCGATTTCACTTGAAATTATCTAAAAAAAAACATGTGGAAAGCATACCGGTATAGTACCAGTAAAACCAGATCACGTACTTGGTTTTGCAGTAGGCCACCACACACACGATGCCCACCACCAACAGAGCCACGCAAATACCCGTGATTGTCAGGACCCGCTTCTGGTAGAGCTCCTCTGCCTCTGTGAACATTACACACACGCACACGCACACGCACACACACACACACACGCACACGCACACGCACACACACACACACACACACACACACACACACACACACACACACACACACACGCACACGCACACGCACACGCACACGCACACGCACACGCACACGCACACGCACACACACACACACGTGCATGCACGCAAACCACACGCACAAACAGTGAGAGAAGCAGCCAGGGAGAAAATAAGGTCAGTGTCTTGAAGTTTTCACATTCATATTTTAGTACGTTATATCTTCTAGTACAGTGATTCTCAGCCTTTTTCATTTCAAGGACCCCCCGTTTTGATATGTATTTCAAACATGCAGAGACAATTTATTTTATCTCTGGGACCCCAATCTACACTGTATCCTCAGGGTTCATTTAACAAATGGAACCAAATGGACCCTTACCGGGTCCATTTGACTCCTAGCTGTGAAT
The DNA here is from genome assembly GCF_963280865.1 of Gymnoscopelus braueri. Lineage (NCBI taxonomy): Eukaryota > Metazoa > Chordata > Actinopteri > Myctophiformes > Myctophidae > Gymnoscopelus > Gymnoscopelus braueri. The sequence continues at coordinate 45,491,991 of NC_137609.1, read as the reverse complement.
CATTTAGCTGGGGGATCCCCTTGGAACCTCCTCAAGGACCCCCAGACCCCAGATTGAGAACCACTGTTCTAGTATGAAGGTTCCTTTGTCTTCCTCTTATGTCTGTATGTTTGGACAAGGACACTATAGTTGAGTAACGTCACAGATTTTTGAGATTATGCGATTGGAAGGGTGGTGCGTAAGGGAGATGGCAGTGTTATTATCAGAGGGGCCTAATAGTAGCAGCAGCACGTTTTGGTTGATTTCATCGGCATTCAGTAAGGAACGGCACAAACTTCACTTTGAGCACGACAGCGAAACGGCTAAGGGCAGCGCCATCTATAATTCCGTAATTGAGGATTATTATAATTCCATAATTATATTTACAAAAAAACCTAGAACTGAACATTGCTCGGAAACTGCAAAACACATGCGGTGCACGGCACGCAAATAAAACCAGCATGGTTTCAAAAAGAGTCGAAAAGCAGGACGGAATCTGCTACTCTCATTCGGCAGTTTCCCATGAAACGGAAACAGAGTCCCTCTGATTTTTTTCTATCCACAGCACAGAAGGCCTCGTCAACATGGCCATAATGCTGACAGACATAATTGGGGTATCTTAGTGTAAAGCGCCCTTTCACCCTGTCAACATCATTTTAATAATGACTTACAACACCTTTAATTTATCCAATTAAGTAAGTGAGAGAAGTTTTAGAACGACGGGATTGAAAACCTCTAGATCTGCTATTTTTGGTCCGCGACACCGTCAAAACCGGGATTCAGAGTATACCGAAAAGTATTTTTGTCTCCCTCGTGGAGAGTGAGTGAAGGAGTACATCGGTAGTCGGCGATAAATAATGTAGTAGCTGTGAATTGTGTACAAATCCTTCCGTCTGAGGAGGATGGACGGCCTCTCGCCTCGTTCACCTACAGTACGATTGGTGCACCGGAGAATGGACAATTTTCGGACACTATGACCAACAAGATTCGGTGCCTAAGTTGAATCGGTTCGCAAAATTCGCCGAATACCGACAGACTTTCAACAGCGTCGGGAATTGAAGATAACATCTGTAGAAGCGCTTTTGTGGACAAGGTGACAAAAAACAGGGGCCATCAGAGGAAGACAGAGGAAGTCTGTAGGTTCTAAATATAGCACTGCATGCTTCTTGCTACTTGAAGTATAAATCAAACCAGTAACACACAGATCTATTTATACAGACACTCACTCACACACACACACGCACATACGGCGCATACACGCACGTGCACGCTCGCGCGCGCACACACACACACACACACACACACACACACACACACACACACACACACACACACACACACGCACACACACAGTCTAAGTTATATTTAAACCATACTGATGTCAGGATGCAAGAAGGATGGGGCAAGGTCACAGATGAATAAAAAAGCGACAACAAGAGAGAAGCCTCGTAAAATAAAAAGGGAAAAGGAGGAGGAGGAGACGGACACTAAAAGCGTAAGATTGAGGGATCGGGATGGATGGGTGTTTAGAAGAGCAGAGGAGATGATGGAGGTTGTGGGTGGTGCTGGTGGTGGTGAAACGTAAACCTAGAATAGCATGCTTGTTACAGGGTTGGGAGAGGAGAACAGCGGTAAAGGAACATAAAAGGGCATGAAACTAAGCCTACTGTACAACACAGGGAAAATATGCCGGAGACACTGAGGGGGAAACAGTGGGTGTCCTGATTGCAGCTTTCATCCTTCCACTCAATTATTTATTTTAACCCATGGATTGACGACATTTTTTAATTTCAAAGACCCCCAGTTTGATATGCACGAGGCCTTAGACAACCATTTGATATGGTTTATATCTCTGGGACGGCAATCTACACTGTGAAAATCCTCAGTGTTAATTTAATACTGTACAAAACGGAATTTGGACACTCCCGGAGTTACACACCCGTGAGGGTCCGTTTGGTTACTACTATCAATCATTTAGACGGGGACCCCCTGGAACCCCCTCAAGGAGCCCTGGCGGTCCCCGGACGCCCCATTCGCAGAGGTAATTTCTTTTGTATGAGAGCTGCAGGCTGAAGACACCCATGTTAATGATCAATTGATGGAGGGAAGGGAAGGGGGGGAGGGGGTCAGTTGCATCGATCAAGACAAAGTTTTCACTCCAATGAGTTACTGTATGATTGACTGACAGATTGAATGGTTAATCAGGAGTCTATTGGATTTGTTTTGCGATTATGTTTTTTCCAGCACATTCCACGGACACTGGAGGGAAACGGAAACATGTCAGGATGAGGGACATCTACTTTAGTAGCTACGCGTTAAGACTGAGAATCAAAACGGATTGTTCCATACCCATAAATTCAATCCCAAGATGCTCTGCCATTGCAGAGGGAGGGTGACAGTTTGGAAGAGTAAACAAAAAAAAACAAAAAAAAGAGGAAAGAAAAGCACAGATTAAGTGAGAAGGACACCTTTCAAAGTACAGTTCAAAGACATGGGAAAGGTATAAAAATAGAACTGAGACGAAAAAAAAAAACACCGGGCGAGTCAATAACAGTCAGAACAATAAGATCAGTAGGACACGGTAGGACATGTTCAACGAGCACCTAGACATCCAGACAGCAGAGAACAGTCACAGCATGCAACGGCGACAACACACACGACAGATCGAATTACCCGAATTACCGAATTGCTCGACCATACACAATAAAGCCTTTTGTGCACACTCTCTGAGTTAAATTAACACTATGGATTATATTGTGTACGACTGTTAAGTAAACGCGTTTCTAGGGCAAAGGGCGAGTCTGGGTAAGCCTAATCTGGATTACTGTACGTGGAATATTGTTCGCAAAATGCTGGTACAGACACCGACCATAAGAGGTTTATTGAAATATATAAAGCTTTCTGTTAACGGTCGTGAATGAGTAACTCCGAATCAAATTCTGCTCAGTCGTCTAGATATTTCCGTCTGATATTTCCGTCTGCTGTACTGTATGCCTCAGCACAGTCCAGTGCTAATCTTGTGCTCAACATTATGTATGTGCAAAGATACTGTACTGTACTGGTATGTGTCCAGTGAAAGTGATTCTGATTCTGAAGACATGCATTATTTCTTAGTGATTTCACATTATTCTTTTATACACTAATTAACCAAACACATTTCCCCCTCTTATCTTGCTGCTTATAATTTGACGTGTGGCTGAGAACAATGCACCAGCTCAAATATATTTGAAAATACTTGGCAATAAACATTCCGATCACCTACAGGACATTATAGAACCAGAGTAAAAGTTCTGTGGAGAGTGGGGACCAATTCCTGTTCTCCCGTTCGCCTGATTTCTGGGTCAGTGCCAAAGTGTCGTGTGCTGTGCTGCTCGGACAAAAAGGACACTTTGTTGCCAGCCTCCTTGATCCCCAATAACTTCAATCACATGGAATTAACAGACCACGGCTCAATTTGAAAAACAACGCTCAATTTGAGGAGCTGCGTTAACCAAAAAAATACGTTTTGGAGGTGGATTCTGCCGCGTGTGGGAAAGGGAGGCCACAGGGAGATTGTGCCGACACAGCTGAGCCCATATCTCTGGCAGCTCGCTCGCTTTTACTTGGGTTGCAGCAAATCCCAGCTGTTGTTATGACAACATGCTCTTGTTAAGCCAAGCCCTTATGGCCGAGGAGCTGAGGCTGTTCTGTTCTCCCTGCACGGCCATCACTGATCTGGGGAATGGGAGACACCCTTCTAGGAGGTGGGGACTCGGAAAAATCTAAATGGGATTGATGGGGCTCTAGGGTGTGCGTGTGCGTGTGCGTGTGCGCGCGCGCGCGCGTGTGTGTGTGTGTGTGTGTGTGTGTGTGTGTGTGTGTGTGTTGAGTGTGTGTTGAGTGTGTGTTGAGTGTGTGTGTGTGTCTGTTTGCAGGTGCACGTGTGCTTTTTGGGGGGGGGGGGGGGGGGAGCTGTATGCTCTTTGAAACGTGTTTTACTGCCTCACCCTCCTCCAGAAAGAGGAAACTATCATTCATTGCAGCACCTCATTAAATTAAATTGAAATAAGCCATTACATTGGTTACGTGTGGTCTCTTGTGTTTTTCCATTCACATTTTTTTGTTTTTTTCCCCTGATCTTCTAATGTGTATGCCTTGCTGCAAAGCCCTTTGTAAACTGACTTAATAAAGTGCCATGTAAATAAAGTTTTACGATTTTTCTCCGATTTTTACGATTCACTGCTCTCGGGTTTTTATGATTGATGTGTCTTTACAAGAATTAAAACATTATGTTATTTGGATACAAATAGATCCGGCTCATCCTTGTTGAATGTCTGTGCATGTATACTGTAACCGTAGAAATGAAGGGCTTCTCTCTGCTGATGAACTGTAATCAATGCCCTCCTTGGAAAGGAAATACATCTACACTTCCAGGCTGAGCTCAAATCATCAACTATTGAGTTTTAACTGAATGTAACAAAAGGCAGCTCTCACACATATTTTGATCCTGAAGTCAAATTATCCATCTTAAAGGCCCGATTTGCAGGTCCAAGTCATACGTCTGCCCCAGTCTTGCATTCTGTATATTTATTTGAAACAGAAAGTCTGCTCGCATGATGTTGTGGAGCTCTGCATGCCACACGGTATGTCTATCTATCTAAACTTACACCATAATTTGTTTCAGTATGATACACTATAATTTGTTTCAGTACAATTGAAAGAATAACACCAATGTCCCTAATAGACTCAGACTAAGCTAAATTACACAGAATATACAGAGAGTAAAGCACTACAGGCAGCAGAAAGCAGATCTAATGGCAGGCTATGGGGTTTGACATGTTACGTTTAAAGCCTGATTTATGCGTGCCGTTGTTGCGCACCGAAAATAGACAATCTACAAGCTCACAACGGTGCGTGACACCGGGCGTGCAACTAAGTGTAAAGCAGGCTTTACTGGATCAAAACAACATGGACTTGCATGGACATGATGCCAACACATTGATGTTGTAATAAATCATGGGGCATTGCATGTTTTGACATATCTTTGCTAATTTAACAATGCTGTAAATATAATTGTTTTATATGCCTTCTAAAGACTTCAGAGCACCGTGTCCTAGCTAAGTGGAACCTCAAGTGTTTATCCGAAACAAGTCTGACCCTTGAATTTATGTTTTGTTAACGTCATTCTCTTTTGATTACAGTACATGTACTGCCCTTTGAAAGCCGCCCACCGCTAAATAAATACCATTAGCAGTTAACGTGAGAGTCATGTTAAAGTGTAAACACGAACAATGTAGTAACCTGGAGAGATGATAGCCTACAGAAACGATGATCCTACATTGTGTGGATACCATTCCAAAGCCAAATGCTTAAAGGCAACATCTGTCGCGCCATCGTTCTCCAGGATCCTTCCACTAATCTGGGTATAATTCTCTGGCTGATGGACATGTTTGCTGATGTTGCCAGTGTGGAATGGAGTAGGGCTGAAATCTTTTGCCCCGGGCTAGTGGAGCTGTTCAACACTGAACTCTAAGATAGTACATGAACCAGCGCTAATGAGCAAATATGACGTCTGTGAAAGCAGGTATAATATCTTTGCTGTGTGAACACAATTTCCCTGCTAATTGTAAAGCAATGCACGTTAAAGCACGATGCGTAGGTTGGTCTACATTAGTGAAAGCTAAGAAAAGGGGAATCAAGCCAATTGTGATTTCTCCTTTGTACAAGATTGAGGTCGAAGTGAGCTGCAGAAATTGCCCCTATTGTGGTGGTGGAAAAAGCCAGTGCATTCATTTGTGCCAGCTTGGCATATCCCTTATTAAGCGTGCAACCAATATAATGGCTCATAATTTATATAGCATAATATATTGATGAGAAAGTTCTGCACATGCAGTATTGTACTGTAGCACCTTGTGGGCCTATAACAGGCCACTCAAGCCTAAATAAAAAGTAAAAATGAATTGCCATTTTGGCTGTTGGTGGGCTTATTGCAAAATAATTAATGGTGGTGTAAGTGATATTTCTTTGGTTAAATATATCTATACCCCCATATTAATCATTGATATAGAGTGTGTGTGTTCAGTAACAGGGGTATACCCATCTCAATATCTCTTTAGCAAACATAAAATACCCCTTCTTTAGCTCGGCATAAAACTTTCATCCAATCAGGAGAGAGAACTCATTCACGATGCAGGATAAACGAGTGCAATTGGAAGTGATGAAACACATAAATGAGCTGACACAATAGGCTCTATGCACAGCAGCCATATTGGAAAGAAATTTGGCCTCTTCTTACTTCCGTTACCAATGACACTAATTAAGGCTCTCTTAAGGTTCCATTCTGGTCAAACGAGTCAGGGTGCTGATATTCTGTGCATGTTGGCTCACTGGAAATACTTGAGGGGGGTTCCAAATGGCCCCTTACGGGTGTGTAACTCTGAGAGTGTACAAATGGAACCAAATGGACCCGTAAGGGTCCATTTGGTTCCATTTGTACACTCTCAGAGTTATGGGGGTCCTTGCCAATTAAAAGGTTTGAGAACCACTGTGCTACACAAAATGGAACAGAGCCTTCATTAGTATCATTGGCAACACATGTGAAGGAAGTAAGGAAGAGGCCCAGTTTCCTTCCAATATGGCTGCTGTGCATAGAGCCTATAGACCATATTCACACGGCGGCCATATTGGAATTTAACATTGAAAGTGCCACCCCGTTGCCGTGGAAACCGGGGTGGCACTTCATTGACTTAATAGCAACATGGCCGCCGTGTGAATATGGTCTATAGAAGCAAGTGGAACAAAAGCTGATAAATGATCTTTGTCGGGTTCTCTCTCCTGACCGGATGAAATGTGTAACCCACCTGAAAATGTATCGTCTGTTTACCAAAGAGATGGAGAGACGGGGAGACCCCCTGTTACTGAGCACACACTCTATAGCAATGATTACTATTGGAATATAGAGCTTTAACCCTTTTTAAAAAATAAATCTTTTGTTTTAACAAAAAAATATCACTTACAGCACCTTTGATATGTGATGTGTTTAGTTAACAGCTAGTTTAATCAGCTAAGCTATAGCTCCATTAGACAGAATCAACAATTCACCTGACAAATGTAACATACTTTACACAGCAAACATCCTGAAAATGGACCCTTTCAGGGCAAACAATTAAAGAGGTGGTGCCATGGTTTTGCACTTTTTCTGTTTTTCATGTGTCTATGAGGTTGATAGAACTTCATTAAGCCCCCTGGTGGTGTTTTTATGGTGTTTTATGTCTTCTCTGACTATTTGGAGTTTCTTCCTGGAGGCTGAAACCTTGAGGGTCAAACGTGCCAATAGAGAAACAGCGCTTTAGTGACATCACAAAGCCATACCCTCCCCCTCATTATCATAACACAACAGGTGTGGGCATGAGGAGGAGGAGGGACTAGGACAGGTGGGTGGTGCTAAGGTGGTGGAGGAGGTGCTAAGGTGAGAACCAGGTATACTTAATGAACTGGAGGCGTGTCCACATAAAAAACAACATTTTAACACTTACTGTACACTTTTTTTTTGTTGAAAAAAATCCTTACATAATAATAATACCTTATGATCAGGTTTTAGGGTTGAAAAATATCATGGCACCCCATCTTTAACTCTCAAGTGTTAAATTAACACTCAGTATTGTGCTGTAAACCTATACATTAATGCTAGTAAGCTGATATCATGTTTGATTTTGGCATACGAATTTTGGCATAACAAAGTTGAAGGGTAAATTTAGCTCTGATAATGATGTACAGTGCCTGTTCAAAACATAGACACCTTACATTATTTCTGACCATTTTCCAAAGCATACATTTATTCTTTTGCAATTTAACATTGAGGTGCCCCACAATGCGACTGCGCCTGCGCACTAGACCTGTATTCCTCTGGCCAGATAAGAATGTCAGCTAAACGCCTAAGAATGTCAAATGTAAATGCAATCGATTAGGCTCGTCTTTCTGTGCACGGCTCAGCACTAATGGCGCCCATACACGACTTTTGCTCGAAGCTGATTGTATCAACCAAGCAGCGTTATTGCGTTAGTAAAAGGTGGGCTATTGAAGATGGATGCCTCATTAGACTACATTGTGACATGCAGCTTGACTTTTTATAGATGCAAAGCAACGTTTACTCTGTGTCAGAGAACGGGGCGCTGCGACTTCAAAATGCAGCTCGCCGCTTGTCGCGTATACGAGCTGAACTCCGCCGTGGGGGGTGCACACATGCAACACAGAGAACGTACGTACTACAAGATTACATGCAGGCCTAACATGTACACAGTAAAATCCTTAGTGTAAATTTACCCATCTGCAACTCTGAGTTAAATTACTCCACACTAGCTCACAGATAAATAAGTCATATACTATATACTATAAATACTATATATCAGAGTAACCAGGCACAAAACTAGAGTACTAGAGACTAACAAGAAAACCAACGCACGTCACTCTACATCCAGCATGCACTACACAAGACAGAGACAGAGTGACGGAAGTCTTAAAGAGAGTGACGGAAGGAGGAAATGGACATACGGTAGAAACTGGCCATAACGTAGGTTTGACAGCGATCACCAGTAAAGTCATTTGGACACCTGATGGAAAGAGAAAAGCCACAAAGAGAGAGAGAGAGAGAGAGAGAGAGAGAGAGAGAGGGGGGGGGAGAGGGAGAGGGAGAGAGAGAGAGGGGGGGAGAGAGGGGGAGTGTGGTGGTGAGAAAGAGAAGAGACAGAGAGAGCAAAAGTGGGTGGGTGGGTGGGGGTGTTGAGAGGAGAGAATATGTGCAGGAAATGGGGGGAGAGAGAGCGAGAGAGAGAGAGAGAGAGAGAGAGAGAGAGAGGCAGAGAAACACAGAATTAGATCAACAGCACAACAATGGACAGCAGAAGCAGAGTGTGTGTTCCCATGGTTGACACCATTGTGTAGTAGGTTGTGTGCAGAGCCCAGCTCACATTGCGTGCGTTGACCTGAGAAACAGAAAGACAAAAAGAGAGAGAGGCGAAAGAGAGTTTGGGGAGGGGGGGGGGGGGGTGGTGTCAGTGGACGAAGTCCATTAGCGTTATTCCAGTGACAACACTGTCTTTTTTGCCTCAGCTTCTGGTTGTCAGGTGAACATACTTTTGAAAGGTTTGGGCATGTACGACCGCAGCGGTTCGGTCTGTAAGCACCTTGGGCCGAAGTATCCGTCCGGACATCTGGAGAGGGGAGTAAGAGAAGTGTTGTGAAGAAAAAAAAGAAGAAAAAACAAACAAACAAACAAACAAACATAAAAGAAGTGAAGGAAAACAAAACAGCTAAACAAACATACATTTACAGCATAATTATGAATTTACTGGAATTACAAATGTGGTTGTAGACATTCTCCGAGGTCACAGTAAATCACCTAACCGTTTCAGGTGAGAGTAGGTAAACAAATTGGCAGGGTTAATAGGTCATTTCCGAGTACTTGTAAGAGGAGTGACCATTGTTAATCTGCTTATAGTGTGAAGTGAACCTGATGAGTTTGGACAAGAGCAGAGATGACAGCGAATACACAGTAAAAATCCTCGGGGTAGATTTATCCATTTGTAACTCTGAGTAATTAGAAATACACAGGAACCAAATGGCACCGTAAGGGCCCATTCCCAACACCGCACCAATGCAGCTAGTCGCAACTCCTTGCAACAAAACAGTTTTAAGGCCATGTCACGCCAATGCAACTCCTTGCAGCTGCCATTGCGGATAATGGTTGCGAGTAGTTGCAAGTAGTTGCATGTTGCAAGGAGTTGCATTGGTGTGGACTGGCCTTTACTTGTTCCATTCCTGTTGCATGAATTAACACTCCACATTTTTGTACAAGCATTAAACAGTATCAGATTCAAGATTCGGTGGGATTGAGGACGGTGCAGGCTGGGTAAAAGTGTTTCACCCTTGGTTTTACTTTAAAGTATTTTTAAAGTATTTTTAATGTGTGACATAAAGTCTTTCTGATTCTGATTTGACCATCTCTGATCAATATGGACACCTATTCACCTATTCGTCTAATGGCCATTGCCACAACCCTTTCGTGACCCCATTTCTACAATGTAGTTTCGTCCACTATAGTCTTATCATCTGTTCTCAACTCTTTCCTCTATAATAACTTCAGGATGTGTGGTTGGTCTGTTGGGGGGCAGGATTCACGAATGGGGATGGAAAGAATGGACGACTCCAAGGGCCTTGGGCCGAAAGAGGCCCTTAAAGTTTCCTTGGGCCATACACACACACACACACACACACACACAGCAAGAGATAGTTGAATATTGGCAATAGATCATAGATTTCATTGTTTATTAAATACGACTCTTGCCGTGTCCAATGTAAACGTCACTGGGTCCCCATATTACCAGCAGCTCCCCTGTTTAGGGGTACCAACATTCCACTCTTTCACTCAGGACTAACTGGAACACCAATTCAGTAAAAGGTCATTGCTCATGATTTATGAGATTTACATAATGCCTCCCTGGAGTGTTATGTTATTCCATACAAAATTACTCAGAGTGAGTGATGTGTTTAGCTGGGAAATACCACTACCAAGGTGAGGGGAAAGCTTTCCAGAGAGATTAGGGTTAATACGGTGCCCTAAATTATAAAAATATCAGATGCGTATCAGATATCAAGCATGGGTATTCAGAGTGGTATGGGCTTTCATTTCTCGTCATACGAAAACAAAGGTATTTTGTAATTGAACAAAATCCCAATGAGGCATTTGAAAGTTAAACTGCACGCGGGGCATGGAATGCAGGAATTTGTAATATAATACAATAAATTCCAACATTAACTTTTTTTTCTTTTTCGGTCAAGCCCCTTTTCTAACATGGAGCATAACTTATGTTCGTATGGGGCTTTGGGGAGAAGGGAGGCCTTGGAGGGAGAGAGCTGAACTGAAACATCCATGCTGGTGGAAGCTCCCAAAGTACTGGGCTGAATATATTTCTGTGTGTGGAGTGGAGGGCTGCTGTCTTGCCTTGTGAAATTCCTTCTCTTTGAAATCCCCTTTGAATGAGTAATGCTGTCTTGTAGAATGTATAACATGCTGACTGACTCAAGTTGAAAATAAAAATGATATAAAACTTCAAGCTGTATACGTAGCTACACGAAGTGATGAGTCCAGGGTTCAGGCCTGTAATAGGAGTGTTGAACGTTTATGGCATTAAATGATCGAGTTCTGCAAGGGACTGTTCCAGTTTTCATATTGGCACTACACTGTACGTCTAGATTTCCTTCTCCTCTATCCATGGTTCTAACTATAAATTTGGTATGCATGCTTCAAACACTGGTCCCAACTTGAATTCTCACTTTCATACTGATCTTATCGTGTCAATCTGAGGTTATCTGTACCAATCGCAACCCGATGTTGAGCAACGACAAACACTCAGCCATGTTGATGTGGCCCAATTCTTAGAAGGTAGAAATGGAAAAAAAATGTTTTGGCTAAAACAAAACACTATTTTTTTTGTTTAGCGCTCTATATTCTGAGAGCAATCGTTGCTATAGAGTATTTGTTCAGTAACAGGGATCTCCTCGTCACTCCAGCTCTTTAATAAACAGAAAACTACATGTTCAGGTGGGTTGTCAATTTCAGCCAATCAGGAGAGAGTATACCCATGCAAATTTTTGCTGGGGTCCACCCTGGAACACCAAGGGCCCCCATGCGGTTTCCCAGACCCCACTTTGAGATCCGGTGCTCCGTTGTAAAGTGAAGGAGCCCGGGCTTGAGAACAGGGCTGGCTTGTCTTGCAGGACTTGTTCAGTGAGAGCGTAATACCTGCTGAAGCCTGGCCTATATCGAATGAGATGGCTTGGGGGCAACAAATCCCCCCAGGCCTTCACTGCATTATCCAACTCCTCTGGACCCGTGCCCCGGCCGTGAGTGAATTAGCTGCAGCAATTGAGTTATTGCTCCCTCCAATTTGTACACAGCTTATAGAGGGGCTGTTGCAGGCATGTCCTCATTGTTTGTTGAATGCTGTTCCTCAGGCCGGCTGAATGCACATAAGGCCCGGGCCGATGTATGTAACTGCTCTATAGGGGCCACCAGCAGACGCATGGAATATGATGACATGTGCCCGTAATGGACCAGGGTATATACGACAGTATGTTCAACAATAGCAAAACAACAAAAACACACGAGCTTGTGTCATAAATTCGTATAGTGTGCTGTGACAGTTCCATAATTTAAATAGTACAGCAACAGCCAGTAGCCTAATGAATTTTGCATTTCCCTTCCAAAAATAATTCCTTCCCTGATTCAATGTATTTATGTAAATTGACTCATGTTATCTCAAAGGAAATGTTCGGAGCTGAGAGCAGTTAGAGCTCTTACATTTAACACACTAAGATTCTAGTTCTAAATCTACATCATTCATGTTTTACAAAAAAGAAAAAATCTAATTATTTTCTTTCATATTGTTAAACTGCCATTTCAACTGACAACTAGAAAGGGGTGCTCCGCGGAGTGTATAACTCCACCAGGCTGGGTTGCCTACCCAGGGCTGTGTAAATCGTGGGTTGCGGCTGTCAGGACCCGAGGAAGATGCGGGGTATAAATTGTGTTTCTACAACATACGGTTGAACAATTTGCATTCGTGGTGCCCCCTGTGGGCAGAAGTGAAAGCTCTTCGCAAGTGCGGTCTTTAGAGTCCCCTCAACATGTGATTCTAATTTGGGGTTGATTGGATGTTGCGTTCATGGGCTCCTCCCAGGCTCCCACTAAATTTGGAAACCAATTAAAAGCCAACAGTATGGAAAATGTTGTCACGTGACTCCCAAGATCATGTCTATCTAATTTGTATCACTTGTGGCGCCCCTTATGAGTCTAAATGAAATCACTTTTGGCTTTGCGCTGTTTGAGGCACCTCAATATCTGACTCAAATTTGGGGTTGATCGGACGATAAAATAGTCCTGTCCCACAGACTTTGGGAGCCAATTATAGCGAAACGGTATTTGAACAGTTTGTATGATACATATTTATGACTCCATAGATAATGTTTAGTGATTTGTGAACATTTTTGAAAAATCTGTAGGAGTAGCAGCAAAATGTGTGTTTTGAAAATAATGCAAAATAATGGTGGATAATCTCGTTAGGCGAAAAAGTAAGTAGCATTAATGATCCAAGGAATCTATAGGGACAAAGACATTTTGATTGTACGACCTATGGTTCAAAAGTTATAGGGCAAAAAGTAAAGCTGGCTGGTATAATAGCACAGGCCGATTTGAAAGGGTGGAGTCAGTGTCTTCCTTGACCTACTGCATGAAAAGTCTGATGCTGACTCGTCCAGCAAACCGCTGGACGAGTCAGGAGATTAGCTGCGCACACACAGACAAACACAGCCATGCACACACAGTGTGCATGTGTGCATTTGTGCATGCATGCGTGCTTGCGTTTGTGCATGACACGCACACGCACACGCACACACACACACACACACACACACACACACACACACACACACACACACACACACTTGCAGAGATGATGAGATACAGAAAATGTTTCATGACACTTGGCATGAGACAATCTGTTGGATATTGATTGATGAGTCAGTTTACTGTAAGTTGCTCATAAAACATTTCAATGTATGTGTGTGTGTGAATGGCCTACATTGAATGTTTCCACTCTATTGTGACACTCTTTCGACGTCACACACTAAAAGCATTTACATAACATGAAAGTTTGCTGGAAAAACGTGATCCTGAGCAGTCGACATGCGTGGTCCTCCGCTGAGCACTAGAGATATGGGGCCTGATCTCCTTTTTCCAAGGGCCTTGAATGTAAGCAGTGATTCTATTTACCTCATTGGGGGCCTCTAACAGGCATAAATATTTGCTCACCACTAAACCAGTGACTCATGACATTTTGAAAGGCCTTTAAATGGGTACGCTTCCTGTACACTAAACATGACTAAAAAGGATGAGCACGTCACCATCTCCTCTCTTATCAGCATTGGAAATGTCCACAAAAGGTGAGTGATGACACATTGCGGCCTCTTTTATTTGAGTATAAACACTGCTTTCAGCTGGAGGACCGGATAATCTGGGCGTGGACGGGTGTGCTAGGAGGGGGAACATCGTCATGAAATTAGCTTTCATTCAGATCCAAGAAACTTGAGTGCGGTACACTTGCTGCACCCAGGGGCATCATTTGGGGGTCCCTGAGGACGGCAATTGCCACCCCTTGACGTTCGCGTTTAAGCTCAAATCATGTTATTTTATGCATTATTGTTCCACCTCCGAACGTTGTTTTCTGTTGCAGATTAATCTGATTTTAGATCTGCGCTGAGTACATCTCAATCCACGGCCATCGATCTAAACTGTATGTGACGTGAAACACATGTTATAAACACATTTTCTTGTCTGCAATCAAACGTTCATTAACCACTTGCAAAGTGACGTCATTCATCATAGGCAAACATTTTCAAAAATTATTGTATGAAAAAAAAAGAATAGCCGATCTACAAGCTCACAAGAATACCGATCTACAAGCTCACAACGTGTCGCGATGCGACGCGTTGTGAGCTTGTAGATCGGCTATTTTTTAAATAGGACTTAAGTTGGCACTTTTTTGCCACCCTCTATTTTTTTCCTGAAATGATGCGTCTGACTACACAGTGGTGACATTCCTGACCTCTGACAAAAACGGCAAAAAAAAGTTTCATCAATGTTGTGATGTGTGAAGCCTTAGAAATGTAACGGAGGAGGTCACTCACTTGCAGGAGAGCTGATTTATACCATGTATGAAGTAACAGTCGCCGCCGTTCACACAGTAGGCCTTTTCTGTTTCATTGCATTTTCCGGCATGGCCTGAGCCTGGAGATGGCGTTGTGGTGGTTACTGAGGAAGACAGAGAGAGAAAACAAAACACAAACACACGTTGAGATGAGAGGGTTTATACAGGTTCATCAAATTCAAAATCAACTTCAAGTTCATTTTCACTGAAGGCATGTAATCAGAGTTTTTAGTTATAGTACAGTTTTTTGTACTATATATATATATATATATATACACGTACAGTAGGCCTATATATTATACTGTATGACTTGAATTCAAATTCAAGAACAATGTATCTAAGGAGTTCCATCACCTAGTCAAATAAAAAACCCTGTAGGATAAGACGAGTGCGTCACACTCAACTGTACTTGACCACATGATGTAACACGTGTTGCAATGATGAACCCATGAAGGCTAGTTTTTGGAATCATCCGAATATCAAAACACAAGACATCTTGATTTACAGAAGCAGTGATACACAGAGTCTTAGTTTAACTACCAAGGGAGAATCACTCATCTTCCATTTGTATTTCTCATCAGCAGAATCCACCTGCGTCTTCGCGAGTCTGCTCCCTTATATTATACACTTTGTACACTCACGAGTCCTCTCGGTTTTCCATCCACAAAGCTAATTGTGTCTCTCAGCAGTGTTGACACTATCTCAAGAAGTTTCTATGAGCAAAGATAAATATTTCCCTGACATAGCGTAGGAGTTGTATACGCGATGACTCAGGTCCTTGGAATGGGCCTAAAATGTCATGTAACTACACTTAATCCCCCAGACTGAATACATATAATATGTTTTGGGATGAGGCCCTGCTTATCAGGAGGAAAACAGGGCAGTCTGAGGGAGGTGGGGTGCTGAGAGAGGCAGGATTAGGCTGTAGAAAAGGAGAGGAGATGGAGGATACTTCATATAGGATTCGTATTGAGAGGTTGATTGATCGTAGACCTGTAATACCTGCAGCCTCGTATCGGCCTCTCTCTCCAGGGTGTGACAGCTCACTGGAGTGTATCCAAGCATTCCCACACTGACTCCGGGTCGTTTAGTCGACTATTACATTACAATATACCAAAGCACGGTGTCCCCAAAGATTGGACCGTTTTCCTTTTGTGAATGAGAAAGGTTGTGATGTTGTTCACTATAAATCCATTCCTCACGGTTGAGGAAGATACTTAACCCGTTAAATCCGAGAACGCATCTACAAAATGTCTTCTAGATCCTAACAGGTTTCTGACAAACGTATGTTTTGCTATATCAGTATGTCAGTGGTGCTCCCCCAAAATGATATGTGTTTGGCCGTGGACCCCATCTCAAAATATTTTGTTCCAGGGACCCCCCGAAGCAAAGATTTGAGTTACACATTTTCGCTTTAAAAATATATATTTTTTAAGATTTGCAAAAATAAAAATCTAAAATGACACAGATGCGTTCCCAGATTGAATGGGTTAAACACTATATTTTCAGTTGACCCCCAGGGGTCTATACTCTGCCAGGGCTCTAATATTACATTGTTTCCTGTATTCCAAAAGTCTTAGACAATAAAAATCTCACAAGCTCACAACAACACGTTGTGACACAAAGTGTTGTTGTGAGCTTGTAGATCTACTATTTTCACCCAACATTCACCCCAGAAAAGCTACTGTAGGGTTCATATGATTAAACTAGTGCCTCTGATGAAAGAAAAGAGAAAAAATAAATACCGGTTATCAAATTCAAGAGTACGATAATAATGGCTGAGCTCAAACAATAAAAGATAGAGCCTGGGGCAGCAGTGGCTCAGGAGCAGTGTTGGGCAAGTTACTTTTGAAAAGTAACTAGTTATAGTTATAGTTACTGCTCTCAAAAAGTTAATTTAGTTACTTTACTAGTTACTAAATTATAAAATTAACTAGTTACTAGTTACTTTACTTATTATGTTGTAATATTCATGTTATACATTCAATACTATGTACTTAAATATAAAGAAAGATGGTCTGTTGACTTATGGTACAAACCAGAACTAAGAACATATCGTCTTATTGAGAATAATTATGGTCCTGAACCTTAAGTCATACAAAATGTATCCAAAGGTCAAAGATCATTTTGTGCACAGTATACATTCTGGGACCTTACCATTAGGGGAAAAAATGTATAGCAAACATTGTGAAAATAGCTGATCTACAGGCTCAAAATGCACCGTGATGCGATGCGTTGTGGGCCTGTACATCCGTTATTTTTGCTATTCGTCGTACAACAAAAGTATTTAAGCGGTTGCAGGATTCACCCATTTTCAACTTATCTTCATATAACTGGCCCTCACTAACGTTCATTATCAGATGGCACTATTGTTGTCTAGTCGCTCTGTGTCCCAGAGGAGGGCTGTGAACAGTAGACAGAACCCTGCCTCCCAGTGGCATCATCGCTACAGAGGTTTGGTCATTTCAAACAAGATTTCAATTTTCATTGTTTGTTTCCACAACTCTCCTCTGAGACACAGACCAAATAGACAGAAATGGCACCATCTTAAACTGAGCATTAGTGAGGACCAATTATATGAAGATAGGTTGAAAATGGGTGAAGTAGTCCTTTAATGTGTTGCTGAATTAAGGACAGAGGGAAAGACTGCCCTCATTTCAACTATGTGGTGAGATTAGAATGACTAGCAGGTGGGTATTTTAGTTTGAAAAGAGCTGCTTCAAAAGGTCATGCCTCTTCCCTTGATATATGCCCTTTAATGGCAAACATCAACTAAAAGGGAAACACTCACGCTGTTGATGTGCATTTCAATTTATTGTTGATGATCATCATAGTATATAGAATCAACCAGTGGTAGAAAGTACATTTACTCAAGTACTGTACTTAAGCACAATTTTGAAGTACTTTTACTTGACTTGAGTACTTCTGTTTTTAATTCTACATCTACAGTATATCTCAGAGGCAAATCTTTTGCTAATTTGCAAGCCTTCCTGTGTCCTTACTTTAAGAGGCGTTTGAACATTATAATAACATCAATAGCTCGATAAGACCTTGGGCTAGTTTTGCTTTGTTTGCGAAATAGGAATAGGACTCCTGTGGGGATATTTGAGGCTGAATGTGAGACCCTCCCATGACCCAGCAAAACTTGAATAGGGCAAGTTTTGGATTCCCATCCAGGCCTGTTGGTCACATCTATCTACAGCAGGTATCATTCTGTCTGACAGGGGCAAAGTCAAAGAAAAGCGCCATGCCTCTTTATCACTGTCAAGAACATCTGTAGTTCTCGTTCTCTGGTGAAATGTCGGTGTGCACAAGAGCGTGTGGAATTCAACAACTACTGCATTCTGGACACGGCTTGGGAGTTAACTTCAGACCCAAAACGGGAGCACCCAGGTTTTTATTTGGTTTTGTGGTGCTGGGCAGCTAACTGGTTACAGGTGGGAGTCCTATTGTCAGTTGTGGAAAGTACATGTACATGTACTCAAGTACTGTACTTAAGTAAAACATGTTTTAACTTTACTAACCATTTTCAACTCCAATCAATTATTTGAAAACTTTAGTTACTACAGATTTGGATCATTGTTACAAAACGTCACCTTGCTAAACTAATGGCCTGTCAGTTATGTAACATAAGAGATTTAAATAGGTTTAAATAGGATTAAATTTGACTTACTGTATGCCAAATGATTTACTGATTTAGGCAATTTCTTACATTATTTTTGTCACAAACAAAGTCTAAGTCACAAAACCATGTGACACACATTGCTTATTTTGGCCTAAGTCACACTAGGGAGATAGGCAATTATACTAAAAGGGGAGGGAACAGCAAGATCCTTTTCAATTAGGAGATGGGCGATTTTACCAGAGGTGGCCAGTGTCATGAGGAGCTGACTTAGGCAAAAATATCATTTTCCTAAAAAAATGACGTAGGCCATTAGTTTAGCAAGGTGACGAAAACATACATTAACCACTTCAGGCCTATAGGCTACTTCAGCTATTTAGCCGATATACAGTATGAGCTCACAACGCATGGCGATGCGACGTATTGTGAGCTAGTAGATCTGCTTTTTTCTAACGATCTTTATGTACATGGGAAATGGGACATTCTGCATAATGACTACTTTTACTTACTTTAAGTATATTTTGATGCCAATACTTTTGTTCTTTTACTCAATTAACATGTTGTAACAGAGTATACAAGTAAACCAACAGAGTGTGGTATTGATATTCTTACGTAAGTAAAAAGTAAAAAATAATAATAATAATCTTCTTCCATCTGTTCCATCTACTGTTCTTCTGTTCCAGCAGTAGGTCAAGTTCTCCAGAAGCTATTGGCCTTAACAACAGACCACAGCTAAATGCACTCGCCTGTATTTAGGAGCTGCTATGAGGAGTTGAAAGACCTTTGGGGAAACCCCAAAGCAGGTTTCTTTTTACTGGCTAATTGTTTGACTTTGGAAGAATGGAGAAGACAGGCTGTTGGGCAGGACACTTATGGACATGTTCATGTGTGCATGTTGGTCCATAAGCCAAAGAAATATCTTCAAAATATATTTGACAAAATTGAACAAAAAACTATTTTCACAACATACATTTCATATATTATAATAAATATTTCGTATATTTTTTATATTTTAAAACATAATGCCATACTATACGGTAGTGTACTTCTACTTTTGTGCAGACCATCTGCCTGTCATCCAACAAGCTATACAGTACCAGCCTGGAAGTCTTCAAGACAAATAAAAGGCAATAAGGCGCCATTGGTGGCCTCTATTGATACAGTAGGGTGGGGATTCCAAATCCCAACTAGTAGAAAAAACAACAACATACAACAAAAACAAATCACAGCAATGAACTCTTGTAGTGCAACATGAAGCCACGGACTCTCTTTTCCCTCTCAGGCTGTTTGCTTTGCAATAAAAGTGTCTACTTTGATTTCCCACTTAGCACAGTTAATCATCTTGCCAAAGTCTAGCCTGTCATGGTATGTGCTAACAGGGTGGGATTTTCAAGGAGAGGCTCTGGGTTCCGGGTGAGCAACTCTTTTCAGGAGAAAAGCATCTGCCTGGAGCCCAGATGTATACCTCGCCGTACGACCTAAATTGCACTACATCCGTGAATCAGTTATTTTTGGCGAGTGACACTGTCGTATGACAAAGCATGAATTAGCCACCAGGCAGGCACTTTGTCACAATACATGCAGAGTGAGAACGTTTTGTAAACAAAGCATCTGTCAAAGTATCCTCGAGCTGCCTATGATTATGGAACACAAGGGACATTACACATGGGGTTTGACGTACACATCCAATACCTAAGCAGACAAGGTGCCGGATAAGATTACTATGACCGACTACGACTACTCCGTGAACGTTATTCTGAATAACTTGGAAATGTCTAACCCTATTCTGGGGTGAATATTTGAAAGAAATAGCAGATGTGAGCTTGTAGATCAGCTATGTTTGGCAAAATAAATTTGGAATAGAGGGGGAAAAGGAGGGGGCTTAGTATACCACTGGCAGACTCTGGTCAATTAAGTATACTAGACCATACCCGTGGGGGGATATGCTCACATGATTTGGCAACCCGGGAGCCAGCGAACACAAAAACGCTAATAAACAGCTGACATTTGGGGAAAGCGAAAAACGGGCTTCGGTGTTCCGTGCACATGGTAATGGTCAATGGCTGTGTGCAAATGCAGATCAATTGCTCCGGCCACTGAGGAGAACCGGGCAGAAGAGATTTTGAGCACACACAGACAGAGCTTTGTCGAATTATAGGAGGATAGGGTAAAATTTGTCCTCAGTGTTCATTGAACGCTGAGAGTGTATAAATGGATCCTACTGGTAGGAGACCATGAGGTTCTGTAAAAAGGGGAGGACAGGAGCAGTGGTGGAAAAAGTACTCAAATTCTTTACTTAAGTAAAAGTACCAATACTGCAATATAAAAATACTCTGTTACAAATAAAAGTCCAGAATTCAAAATGTACTTGAGTAAAAGTGCAAAAGTATTGGCATCAAAATGTACTTAAAGTACCAAAAGTAAAAGTACTAAAATATTTGAAAATAGCAGATCTACAAACTCACAACGCGTCGCGATGCGACGCGTTGTGAGCTTGTAGATCGGCTATTTTCAAATAGCCTATGTATAACATAGGGCTGAAGTGGTTAATGTATGTTTTATAATGTTATAATTTATATCTGCAAAGTAACTAGTAACTCAAGTTTTCAAATAATTGTAGTGGAGTAAAAGTACAATATTTGGATCCGAGATGTAGTGGAGTAGAAGTAAAAGTATTGGAAATTGGAAACACTCAAGTAAAGTACGAATACCTCAAAATTGTACTTAAGTACAGTACTTAAGTAAATGTACTTAGTTACTTTCCACCACTGGACAGGAGCGGCAGTGAAATAAGATCTCGGATGTATTCTTTGTGAATAGCGCCTCTATGTCTGTATAAGGCATGGGCCCTTGCACATCATGTTCCTGCTGCAGGCTCAGACAGCATCCTGTCCAAGCAGATACATACTCCTCCAAGCTCAGCATATCCGACATCCTGAACATGAACACTGACAACACACCTGCAGGCCTCCAGCGACTTGTGTGGTCGCGTCCTTTTTGCATCGGTGAATGGCGCTCTATGTCTGAATAAGCTACATGCGGGACGCACGGAAACAGTGGAGTGTATTGTGAGGTCATTTAGTTGGCAAATAACCCGCCGAAAGTTATTTATTGTGATATTCCTTCACTTGTGATGAGTTTGCTTGTTTGGCGGTTTAGCTAGATAGATTTCTTCCATTGTTGCCCCACGCTCTGTTTCACTTTCAACGTTTTCAAAGCTATGAAATTGGTCGTCCATAAAAACCAATAAACACACGAAGGTCAAATGATCAAATCCAATAAAGCACTTGGGGATCACGTCGTATTTCTTGAAACAAAATGTGCGGTGCATCTGCTTGTCTTACAGAACGGTACAACAACTACTTGTGCAACAATCCAACAGCTGCAAACACTGAAAATGTAGCGTCAGAAAAAGGAACAGAACAGGAGTATAAATCACGCATCCTCGGCGAGCATCCAGGATGATGCGAGAAGCCTCTCTACATAACGGAGCGGGAGGTGAACCTCCCTGTAGCGGACGAGCCCTGCAGCCGCGGCATTTTAGATATTAGAGCAGCGCTTCCCAACCTTTTCTGGATCAGGGCCCACTTGAAAATCTCTCAAGCGTGGTATCTTTTTAACAACACAAATCTTGTACGGGGGTCCCCGGCATAAAATATTTTCAGATGGGGGTCTGCATACAAATACATATTAATATGGGGGTCCATGACATGAAAATGTTTGAGAACCACTGGTTTAAACAACATTACACAGTAAGCCCAAAATAAGCAACTACACTTAAGAAACAAGCCCAAAAAAACAACCCGCAGCTACCAATATTTACAAGCGAAGCGACAGAAAAACAAGCCCAAAGTCGCTTATAATAAGCAGACATGGCAACACTGTATAGGGCTTAAGTGGATGCAAGGTACAGTAGGTGACTGTGTTCATGCGTGAAATCACACAAGCCTTCCAATCAAATCCCTGTTTGTTTCTGCTCACAGGCCATGGAGCTTTTATTTTGTTTTTGTAAAAGAAAAAGAAAAAAAAACAACAAGCCACATTAATATTCCCTCATTAATCATTATTATAGGCCTTATTAGACTGTCTGTGTAACAAAGGCAGTTTAACTGCTGATGTAAACTTTGTTATTCTATGTTCTTGTTTGTGTTTTTACCCTTTTGTGCTGTGTCAACTGCACTGGATAGACATGTATGTTGTATGTTTAAGTTATCATTATAACAGATGCTTAATTAACTACTTAAGCCCTATATAATTAGTCATACGACGCATAGCAAAATAGCCAATCTACAATAAAGCGTGTTAGACTTTTCTTTCTTTCTTTTTTTTACTTTTTTGGAAAGATTTCACGGTACAGTATAATGAATGATTTGCCCAAAATAGAGATGCCAACGGGTTAACTAACAGCAAATTACTGTTCTGCAAAGAATATTAATTAAAATATATTTAAGAACAGATGTTTATCATCATGTCTTGCTGCCTCGCAACAATCCTTGATAAGATAAGATAATAAGCTTTTATCAACAGTGAGAATGACCAACAGGAGAGGTACTCTCCAATATTAAAATTAATCAAAAACGTAATCGATAGAATATTCGTTTACGTTAATATCCTGTTACACTGGACATAAACTGAACACAGTAGAGCTGCAAACATCGATTATTTTCTTATCGATAGAATACTTAATCGATGGAGCTCTACTGTGGTGTTCACTTTATGTCGGATATTAGCACAAAGTTACTGTACAAATGTACAGTATTACACACATAAATAACAGGAATACAGCTCTTGTTCATTTTGATAAAAGAAACAGAGATACAGTCTGTTGCAATCTAACAAAACCTAGTCACAACAAAGTCACACTACAACGTGTACCTACAGAACCCTCTCAGCCCTCTTAACTCAGTCACGGCTGACCACAGTGTTCTATGACATGGCAGAATACAAAGAGGAGAATACTAAAAGGTTTTCCCCCGCATCAAATGCAGCATGGACAGAAAATAGTGTTTCATTTGATTTAATTTGATATCAGAGAGGTGTCTGATGGCTCTGTTCCAGTCAAGCCTGATTCACACTCGTACAATGGTGCCGTGTGCCGAAAAACAGCAGATCTACATTGCATTGTGTCACAACACATTGTGAGCTTGTAGATCTGCTGTTTTCAGCATGTGACACCTTCGTACAATGGAGTATAACTTATGAAGAAAGGAATGTGCTCTCTCTCTCTCCCTCTGATGTGCTCTGGCGTCACCCAGCATAAAGTTTATGCAGGCTGCATTACATAGTTAAGCCTACTTGAGACATCAACTACTGTAATGACAAGGCTTAACAATATATACCGACATGTTGTATCAACTTTGTATCATGTTTACTATCACTGTATGTCTACCAATCACAGCTCAGCTCGTGCCGCTACGTGCATATCAAACCACACAGCTATGCTCACACTGCTATGCCATTCACAGCTCAGCCCATGCCGTTACGTTCATACAGCGAGCCATAGAGCTCTGCTCAGACACCCTCTCTCCAAGTAACACCATGAGTAGCATCCAGTTCAAGGCATGGTTGAAGAATTCTGCATCAATGATCGTGGCCATTTTTAAAATATTTATATTGTGTTTTGTCTTAGCTGACACCATACACCAGGGGTATTCAACTAGATTAGGCAGGGGGCCACAATAGTAAAAAATTACTTGAAGTCGGGGGCCACAAGGCTGTGACAACAGAAATTAACAAAAGGTTCATGGTTAACCGTTTCACCGTTTGTTGTGTGATACAACAATTGACATATATTGTGACACAACAATTGACATATATGTCTAATATGGTAACTTATTAGGGCCTGTTTAATACTGCATTCATGCATTTTGATGTTTCATAGGATCATTTCTGTACCAGTCCTTTAAGTTTATAGTGCACAGGCTTTGATTTTGATATTACGGAAATAGGAAGTAGATATGTCAGGGTGTTCTGTTCACGGGTCATTGGCATGGAAGTGTCTGTGCGCTAAGAGTATTAGAGGCAGGCTGGCAAAGTGAAGTGTTTACATGTTCGTATGAATGAAAGGTTTTTGGTTCGAGCATCCGGTTGATAAGAGCACAAGCTGTTTGTGTTTGAAGTCAATGAAGATGGAGAAGATGACAAAATCCAGGTGAATTATATCTTTGGTGTAAATGGACAACATCCACTCAAGACCCAGAAATAGATTTGTGATGGATGAACTGCACTCAGAACTCATCTGTTGTTGTGCTCTTGTATGTTGATGCGCCGCTGAAATGTAGTGATGTTGCCAAGCCTGCTACATGGTGGAAAAATAAATTATGAACTACTTGAAATCTACAATATTCTGAAAGTAGTGAGAAGTAGTAGAAGTAGGCAACATTTCTGGCTGTTTTGTGTGTACTATGAAAAGGTCTTTATGCTTTTACTTGTGATACTTGTACTTTTACTTTTGATACTTAAAATACAATTTAACACCAGATACTTTACTTGAGTACATATGAAGTGAGCTGTATTTTCTTATGGGAGATTTACTCAAAGATTACATTTACCCACATTTGGGTTCTAGCAGCAATCTTGACTGCAAATGCAGTACTCTAGGACTTTATGACCCTGAGTGAATCACTAACATTCCTCCATTCTAAATAATAGCCTACATTTTATTCTTATCGGTTGATGGTTGATTAACCATTAACAAGCTTTGATTAACGGTTATGAAAAACATTCAAAATGGTCATCCTGTACAACCTAATAATATTTTTTTACATTTATTTTTAAATTGGAATATAGAATGTGTTCCAGGGGCCACAAGAAAGCTCTACTGGGGCCGGATTTGGCCCGCGGGCCACCAGTTGAATATCACTGCCATACACCATTGTGCTGACACCATACAAGTGAACGTGCAGATGATCACTGTCTTGGAAAAGGACAGGCAGTTCTTAAAGACTCGCTCCCCAAAAACTCGTGTTTTTTGTTCGGTTAATGTCTTATTGAAGCTTCCCCGTGAAAATCCTGGTAGTTTCTTGGACTCTGCATATCTCCAAAGCCTTTATGTGTTTTACAACTACAATCTGGTCTCAGACATATACTCTGAAGCCAGGTTTCAACACAGGGCACGCAACTCAGACAGTCTGTGTGATGTCTCAGGCTTAACGCCAATCGGAACGCCAAACCTAAATGAAGGACACTACGCTATCCTAGCCTCGCGTAGCCAGACTATATCACTGCGTGGATATGAGTCTGGTGCTTCTATGCATAGACATATAAAGGTAGACGCCTCCTCTGGCTCTGAAGCGTCGGCATCTCGGACACACTTCCGCTTCCTCTATGCTTCCGGGGGCAAGCTGGAAACTTCCGTGTGCGTCACAGAAGGGGGCGTTCGGTAGGCCAATCAGAGGCAGGTGGGGTGGGTCTTTTCTTAAGAGGCAGCCGCGCAGCAACTAGTCAGTTAGACGCGCTGTGATTGGTCAGTAGTCAAACAGCCCCCGGAAGAGCCTTGTATTGAGAGACCAGTCGTTACAATGAACTGCAGAGGCCAATGAGGTATCTAGGTTTCTATATCTATGCTTCTATGAGGAAGTTTTTTTTCCCAAGGGGGCGGGATCAAAACAATGGCTCTGGACGCAATTGGTTAGACCTACAACCAACTACCAATCACATTGGTCACCCCAGACTTCGGGAGCAGGAAATTGATTCACAACGGAGCGGTGCCAGACCCAAATCGCAGAGGGCAATTTTTTTTTTGCACCGGCAGATTCTTCTGGTCCCAGGCTAACGCTACCTTATTGTAACTATAATAATCACTGTAAAACAAGATCGGTGCAAATTCTCACGATTTCCAACGTCTTTGATCAGGAAAAGGGCCTCTCTCTTTCATCACCCATTTTTAGTTTCTCCCATTTACTCTCCTGCCTCTTGGGAATCAACGCAAGATAAAACGTGCTGCCTCTGGGATGGCGGACAGCAGGCAAGAAATAGGAACAGAAGAAGAAAGGGAAATACATCCTGTCAAAATTTATCCAAATTAAGACAAAAGAATAAACAGCAGCTCACGCGCTCACCCTCCCTTAATTATCATTTCAGAAATGTGCTAAATACAGCATACAAACCGTCAGCTGTCAGGCCTGTCTGGGGCGGGCAGAGCAGGGATCCTGTCAAGTCTCTATTGATAATGAGCTGCAGCTGTTATGCTCCATTCACCTTCAATAACTGAAAGCACCGTGTCAAATAGATGAAGATATGTGGCTTCAAACTCATTTCTTACATCGCCTTACATCCCTGCAGGGCGGAAAAAAGAAGCTCCGAGTTGCTGACTGATCAAGAAAAGCACCTAAAATAAACTGATATTGTATAAGGGCAAGCATGTGCCTAAAGATGTCTGGGAGGTATAGCATAATTAACGTCTGTTTGTGATAAGTCTCACCAAGCATCCTTGATGGTAACTGTTATTCGCCATAAAAGGCACACGCTCGCACGTGAGGAAGAAGCACTGTTGATCTAGAAAACATTTTCTGAAAATAACTTCACCTTTTCAACCTTAGTGCCCCTATTTTGGACATGGGTGAAACCTTTCAAAAATAGCAGATCTACAAGCACGCACGACCCGCTGTGAGCTGGTAGATTTTTGGGGGTATTTGTCGTATGTTTATGTACATAGGGCTTAAGACGTTAATTACTTCTCTTGTTTGGCATGTAGGTTAGGTACAGTAGCCAATATTTGTGCTATGATGCAAATGTCTGCATGAATTGTCTGTGTGAATTCACAATGTCTGTGTAAATAGAGGCACTACAAATAAGCTTTGCATGCAGTTACATTATGGTGCATTCTAACAACTGCGTTCAGCTCAGTGATTTGCAAGATATCACTACAGTGTTAGCACCTGCCATCCAGCAAGTATGAAAACCTTGTTTGGTTTATAGTAGTAAAATGGTTGGTTGGGGCTGTGCGTGTGCATGTCTTGTTTTAAAGCCCACCTGTTTGCCATCACGGACACAACGCTGCATACCAGCATTTGAACATTTAGTTCCTCGCTCACAAACAACCACACCACGAGAGGACATGACTTAAGACCTTGACCATCTCAGCATTTATACACAGATGTCACCAAAGCCAAATCAAACAAATCCCTCTTTAAGGTCTTCATTCAACTTGAGTGACAGAAATTAACATGGCCGTGCATGCAGTTTGCAGACCTTGCACAATTGACAAGGAAGGGATTTCTGGGCATCGGCCAAAAATATTTACCTCTCTGCCAACTGCTAAAAGACACCAAGTATAATAATGACAGAAAGCTCGATTCAAGCTGTTGCACTGGCTGATATTATTGTAATGACTGGAGAGACGTATGTACTTGTCATTTGTTAAGAGGATCTGTTGTACTGGCTGATATTATTGGAATGACTGGAGAAGGATGTACTGTCATTTGTTAAGAGGATCTCGTGACATCTGATATGGAAGCGATCTTATTAGAGTGTGTTATGGCAGACTAAACAGCCGTCATCTAGCGGCAGCTCCGTTTTAAACAAACAGTGCCCACGAAGAAGAGGAATATAATGTCAAAATGTACACGAAATAAAAATAAATGGCCAAAACATGTATGGGATGCAATATGGGTGGGAAAGTGATAATTATTTATCTAAGATATGTTGTTAAAATATATTTTCCCAGGTCCAAAATAAATGTATACAGGTATATCCATATTTTGTTTAGTTTTGTACAATTAATGTGAAATACAGTACAAGTGAAACATACCATTTTGAGTATGAGTTCACAAGGTAATGTCTGTCTGCAGTTACATTACAGCCCCACCCCACACACGCACAAGCACACGCACACACACACACACACACACACACACACACACACACACACACACACACACACACACACACACACACACACACACACACACACAGTACACAGTACACTCACACACCATGGGCCACGGGGTCAGGTGTTTTGGTTCAGGCTATCCCCCCATCCCTCCCCCATTCCTGGCTGGATGACGAAGACATGTTCAGTGTTCCTTTAATAATCCAAGCTTGAGATCAGCTCTTCTGTGTCACACAGAGCTAGGGTCAGAGTTATAGTATATATCTGCACGCCTAGGGTCAGAAGAGTTTGCTCAGTCGTTTAACCCCGGGTTTCAACTTTCCTCTGTCCAAGTCGCAGAAGGGGCTGCAGGCTCGGAGTTGAAGTTGAAGTTGAAGTGAGGTTTCCTTCAATGTTAGGGAGAGCCCCAGCGTTTAGCCATCAGGCCCTTGCCACTGACTTTGATTAACTCATTTAGACCGGGGAAAGTATCGGTATAATTTTAGTCTACCAGCTCAAAGCGCTGCACCGAGTGCCGCACTACGAGCTTGTAGATCAGCAATTTTTTTTAAATCGTGAAAATGTGTGCAAATCTTTGAATATATATCTTTTAAAGCGAACATTTGTAACTCAAATCTTTGCTTCTGGGGATTCTACAAATGTCTTCTAAGTTTTTTTGAAAAAACTCATGTTGCTATAATCAGTGGTTCTCAAACTTTTTCATGTCAAGGACCCCAAAAATGACCGCGGACCCCCATCTAAAGATATTTTGTTCCAAGGACCCCCAGAAACAAAGATTTGTGTTAAAACTTTCCGCTTAAAAAAATAATATATACATTCAAAGATTTGCACACATTTTCACGGTTTTTCAAAAATAGCAGATCTACAAGCTCATAGCTACAGTATGAGCTTGTATATCTGCTATTTTTTAATAGCCCAAAGAAATCAAAAAAATTACACACAGATGCGTTCCCGGTCTTAATGGGTTAATCCTTCATGGCCCAAGAACTGAAAGGAAAAGCTGGGGGTGCAAGAGGGACCATCTGGAATCCTTCATAAACATGTCTGTCTTTCCACGCTCTCCAAAGGGTTCTAGGAAAATCGTAAAAATGAAAAGAGAGGTCCCCATTGCACAGGTTTTTTTTTTTTTCTCTTCTTGAGGCACCTCATCTGTGCATATGGAGCAACCAAAAGAACATGCACATACCAGAGCATGGCACTGCACCGAGCAACCCACAACCTCCATCAAGAGTTACAAAAACTGAGTTGTACCAATAAAATATGTTTTTGAGGTATACACATGTACTCCTAATTCATGACCATGTTGGTAATTTACTGCAGCTTGGCTTAATTCTTTTTCACTTCAGCTGGGATGTCGTCTCAATACGCAAGACAGATTCTGTGCGAGGAAAAACCAAGGGAGCCATTCAAAACACAATAAATACATGTATCGGTTACATCTGGTCTTTGTTACCACTTCATGTTTCCAATTTCCAAAAGCGTAGTTATCAGGACAAATGGGATAAATTATATGGCCTGTTCAGGAAAATGGCAGGTCACATGGCATGAAAACAGGCAACATCCATTTTGTACTGAAATCCATTTGGACATCCAAAACAGCATGAGATCAAAAGGCGACATTTACTTGAAAGAGCAAAGACTGAAAATCTGAAAATGTAGATGTTATGGCCAAAAAGCCCCTCTCCCCTCCATTCCTTTCCCCCCTTCACTGGGAATTTCGAACATCTCCCGTTACAAATGGGGCATAGATCTTTTATCACTCTACAAGGGGTGAATTTATTTCACGCATTCTTACTACATTTGTGCAGATTCCATTACCGTAGCATCCTTTTCTCCTCATGGAATTCTGAAAATGCTTCAGACAGTCAGAGTGTCAGTGAGTGCACAGGTACCTTGTACTTGGGGGGACACTCATGGCAACGGCAAAGCGCAAAAAAAGCTCCAATTTGAAGAGGCAGTTTTGGTATGCTAGCTACAGGACGCTATGGTTCAAGTTGCAGCGATAACATGAGCCATTGCTCACTGGGTGCATGTCTGATGTGGTGAGGGATAAGTATGCGGGGATGGGGATGGGGATGATGCATGCGTGACCACAGAACATCTGTCATGTTTGTAGGTTTCAGCTGTTTATCAGAGATCTTACTTTGTTGCTCCTTGCCAGTGCACAAAGGGAAGCTCAACAAGATGAATTTGAAAACTGAATACAGCTAGCAGAGCAATGTTGGTATCACAGGAGAATGCCAGACACAGACATCGAGCCAAATGAGGTATTAACTAAATATATACAGATTATCAGCGACTCAGAACTTAACATGAACAAGCAACATAATATGAAAATCTACTTTTTTTCTAACTCATTCATTAACTTTTGTTTTACCCATGTTCAATTTGTTTTTAATTGTAATTATTGGGGCATTTAATGCCTTTATTTGATGATGATGATAGTGGAGAGAGACAGGAAAGGCAGGAGAGAGAGAGAGAGGGGATGACATGCAGCAAACTGCCTCTGGTCCGATTTGAACCTGGGCCAGCTGAGGGAAGGACTATAGCCTTATTTATTTGGTATGCACTCTTACCAGGGGTGCCCTCGTGCCTTTTACTCATGTAATTCAACATCTATCATGGCACAACTTATTGATAATTACATGGGTCGGAATTCTTTTACAAGTTGATAGTCAGGCTACTTGTCTTCTTTAATCTCTCTGTCTTTTTTGACAGGCCACGTCATAATTACTATAAGTTATTTCACCTTTTTCTCCAGCATGTCCACAATTATCATGTCACATTTGTCGTGAATCATTCCCCTCTTTTGTGCAGCTGCCAGGCATCAATCAAATCATTTCAGTTGGATTTCTGAATAAAGAATAAAGAATCTTCTTTAGGGAAACCCATATGCACACATCAAATACAAAGTCATAAATCTGAGACCGGAATGACAATGTGCATAGTTTTGGCATGAAACCCCTGTTCTTAACCCCTTATCGCAACATTACACTTTAGCTTTTGCCAAGATTAATAGTCCTTAGATAAAAGATAATACAACATTGCCTGGTTTGACTGATGGACATGAGCGGAAAGAACACAGAAAGAAGGCTTGATTGTTTTTCAAATAAGAGAGCTCAACATCTAAAGGCAAAGGAGAGGGACTTTGAAGACAGTCATACAATGGTGATACAATCACGAATCCACGCTAATCTACTCTATAAAGTTCAAGTTGTGTGGAGGGCGCCACAGCTCGTGGCGCGTACGATAACGCGGCACAAGTGCCGCATCATCAGCCCAAGTATGGACATGCCCACAGCCAGCGCAAAGCAGGAGATACCCGTGGGTGAGTGTGCCCACATTATGCCCATATAACGGATATTGCCCGCCATCAGCCCAAACAGTCATTGTTAGCAACGGTTTTATGCTCACCAGTGGTGTAAAGTAACTAAGTACATTACTCAGGTACTGTACTTAAGTACAATTTTGAGGTACTTTGACTTTACTGGAGTATTTCGATAGTAGTGATATCGATGCATGTTCAGAGATTTGGACACTTGTCCCAATTGGTTCAGCAGCTAAATGAACAGCAGCAAACTGGATCAGTAATAACAAAATAAAGTTTTAACCTTCCACAACAGACTAGGTTAATGATGCTCTTTCTCCTCACAGAACACTCAAAGAGTGACGATATATCTTTGCAACTATTCGGTTTTTGACTGGCGTACTTCAACCAGAAACTGTCAATCTTCACCTTGTTGTTATGGAAACGGTAAACGGTCTCTGCCTCTCGCTTTCATCTGAACTTGACAGTTTAAAGAACGATGGAATTCTTTTGCAAGTATAGTCGCCAGTTTTGAACTTATCTCATGGCATGAACTTGCAGCTTTAGACACCAATGTATTTTTGAGAAGGTCATTCTAGGGCACCTATTTCTGATCGGATTGGGCTCTTGAGGTGATCAACTGAGACGATCAAAAACAACCATTATTATCCATTATTGTTTGATGTGCATAAAACCTTTCTCTCCAGATAGTCGGAATTTACAGTATCTTACCTTTATTATTTATATTAAATTATAAAGATAATCATACAAATGATACTGTAGAAGCAGCGAAGAGATACAGCAGACCATTGGTTCTCAACCAGTGGTCTTTGGGGGGTTACCAGGGGGTCCCCAGCAAAATTAGTTAACATAGCGTCACAATCATTTTAACCACTTAGCTTTGGCTATTCAAAAATAGCAGATCTACAAGTTCATAGTGCGGCACCGAGTGCCGCACTATGAGCTTGTAGATCTGCTATTTTTGAAAAATCTTGAAAATGTGTGCATATCTTTGAATATATATATATATTTTAAAGCGCCCTTAACAGGCCCTTACGGGTCCAGGTGGTTCTCAGAGTTACAAACTGTTAAGGGTCCATTTGGTTCCTACTGTATAACTATTAATCATTGAGCTGGGGACCACCTGGAACCCCCTCAAGGACCCCTGGGGGTCCCCGGACCTCACTTTGAGAGCCGCTGCTGTAGGTAGAGGAGATGAAGGCGTATGGGCTTGTTTTAGAAAACAACAGCAACAAAACAAAAAGCTCTTTAAAGCTGTGATCAAGGGTATAGGTAAAGCTGCCAATTACATCTCCTGGTGCCAGCTGAACACATGGGACTCTCAAAGTAATGTCAAAATGAAATAAAGATCTATCTCTCACCACCTTTTACCTCCGATCCAGTCAGTTTGACAACTTGACATCACTGTAGTTTTATTTATTGCATAGCATTTCTTATCCATGACCTCTCTTTTTGCGCTTATTCGGATCTGTGCTGCCATCGCTATTTCAAAACTATAAAGCCTGACAGTATACTGTTTGAGACGTTCTCTCTCCACCACTTAAGAGAGTATAACATAAAATACTTTAATAAAATGTTTCATTTAATGGACTGTCAAGAATACGTTTAATGGTAAGGAATGCCTTCATTTGCAACCGGTAAATGAATGTACTAACAGCTCGGTCAGGCAGTATACAGTAATTTATTATACCTTTAGGGATATGTGTTGTGAAGACAGAATCACACAACAGAATAGTTAAGCCTTTAGTTGAGTCCCCAGCTAAATGATTGATAGCCAATCTTCACCATTATTACACGTACATGTACAAGTTCACAAGCATAGGATAGGAAGCATTGCACATGTGGGTGGGACAATCTAACACCCCTTTTCCCCCATGATTTCGTGACCAGTAACATGTATTTGCATGACGACGACAAATAATGGCTGAACAAAAGTAAAGATTTCAGAGCTAATTACCTTAAGTGACAGAAATCGACAGTCATGCAACAGCAATTGATCCAGTTTGGGCCAGCCAGGTTTTTATATGCAAAAACAGGGAGCCCTGACCATTAAAAGGGACTCGGCTGTTAGTTAGTAGGAGTTAACTTAGCTCATTGCTATGACTTACGCTTAATTTATCCTCCTACATGTGTGACAACCATCGTATTACAAAGTATGAATCAGGCTTACTTTCCTCCTCTTTGAAAAAACTCAGTATGTCCATGTCTGGGGGAGCAAACGTAGATGTTGGTAACGTTATTTTTTTAACAGTTTGAGATGACAGTGTGACCCACCTCTATTCAACTATACCAGCCGCTTCTAGTGGCATCTAGCGGCACACTTGTGTGTAATGTATGTGCGTTCTCTGCCCGGGTGCAAGGTAGCAGTAAAATTGTGGTAGGAATTTCATTGATTTGGGCATTCTCTCAATAAACAAGAAGAATGGATTTGATAATGAAGCACTGACATAGACAGATGCACTGATTTTCTAGATGGTAAAAACATGGTAAAGTGGCGGTGGTGGCCTGGTGGTGGCCTGGTGGTGGCCTGGTGGTGGCCTGGGTGGGGGGGGGGGGGGGGCGGGGTCTAAACCAAACATTTAAAAAAGTGGGTGGTACCCTCATATGCAGTAATAGCTCTGTTATTATTAGTTGCGAACGCGGAAGGAGGCGCGGCGAAGCCGCGCCTCCGACCAAGTGGAGCTTACTATGTAACCGTGCTCGGGTTGTGGGTGTGTGTCTCCGTGTGTGTCTCTGTGTGCGTGCACTGCCTCAGCCCTGTGTGCAGCCAAGTAAATGTCCAATATAGACGTACCATACATCAAATGAAAGGCCTTTGAAAACTGAACACACCTGTCAAGGTTGCGTTTAAGCCCGCCCCTTCCCCCGGAAGCCACGCCCCGGAGAAGGTTCCTAAAAACTCCCCATTGAAACCCCATGTTAAATGAAAAGTGCCCGAATCGCTCCGAAACTTTTTCTAAGTGGGGGTCTACGAACAAATACTTCGGGCTCGGATTTTGGCTCCGCCCCCCGGAAGTGGGTGAAACAGCCACTTCAAACACTTTGTTGAATTGTTCAAAAACATTCAAAGTTTTTTTTTTGTGAATTTGTATTTTTGTAAGATGCTCCTTTTAACGCAGATTTTTTATTTATTTTTTATATATTTTTTTATTGGTTACTTTTTTTTAGATGATTTCTTTTCATTATCATTTAATTTTGTTGGTGTTCGCTTCCCGCGTTCGCGCGTCTTACTTGTTATTATTAACTATGATTAGCTATCAATCATTTAGCTGGGGACAGGAGGCGGCCATAGCTGAGTGGTTAGTGAGCCCGCCTAGGGAGCCAGAGGCCCTGGTTGCCCCAGGTACGATTCCAGGCCAGGCCAGCATATGTGTCGATGAAATGGAAATTTGTCCCTGAGCAAGACTCTTAACCCCTAATTGCTCACAGGTTCTCATTGGAAACAAGACCGCAAGGACTTTCATGAACGACCTGTTAAAAGGAATTATCCTTACACCCGGGGGTTCCCAGCTAAATGATTGAAGGTTAACCTTCAACAACATATAGAAGTAATTACAACCAGAGAACGTACTGTACAAGAATGAATGTCTATTTTGATCAGAGTTTAGGTTCTCAAGCCAGACAATGTTTGAACGCTACAGAGAGTGTGTAAGTATACCCCCTAAATGTTACACACTGATAGGTGGCATCTGTTTGTCATTTCTGTTCACAAAAATATGTTTTACAAATATCTTTAAAATATATATTGTTTTAACCCTGTTAGACTCCAGTCCTAGCACGGCCTTGTCCCATGGTGTTTGAGCCCTCAACACACGGTGTCAGGTCCTGTCGGGGCCCGGCGGGCTTGCAGACAGACCTCTATAAGAGAGCTGAGTGAGTGAATGTCTGTGGGAAAAAAATATTTTTGGCCCAAAGCCAGCCAGTCCCCTGCATGGTCTTGGGGGCTTGATCAGTACAAGCTAAAGTTCCACCGCGTGAACTTGCACTGTGAGCCACATGGCTACTTACAGAACCCATCATGTCAAACACGGGCAAAACTTTGGGCACCAAACCCAGTCAACTGTGGTTTGTGGTGTGCAGGGCCGGCCCTAGGATATTTGTGGCCCTAAGCAAGATTTTTTTTGGTGCCCCCCCCCCCCCAAACACCCCCATTATAAAATCATTATGTCATTTTTTATTGCATACTAAAATAATAACGCTAGTTGTTGGATAGGAGATACATGACATAATTACTTTTTTTTTTTGTGGCCCCCCTAGTGGTTGTGGCCCTAAGCGACCGCTTATATTGCTTATGGCAGCGGCCGGCCCTGCTGGTGTGGTTCCTAAAGCAGAAGACAGCGGCCTTCTACAGTTCACACGTCCCCTGGGGAATCCCAGCGGGACTATACAATTTTTTTTAAATCTGGCATTCATCATTGATATCCAATCTCGGGCAGAATGCATCAATAATCAAAAATGTAGCTCATCGATGTATTTAACCCTTTAAGACCTGGTACGTATCTGTGTCACTTTTTGATTTGAGCTAAAAAGCATTACTTTACACTTTGGCTATTCAAAAATAGCAGATCTACAAAAATCGTGAAAATGTGTGCAAATCTTTTAATATATATTGTTTTAAAGCAAACATTTTTTACTCAAATCTTTGCTTCTGGGGGGGTCCCTGGAACAACATATTTTGAGATGGGGGTCGGCGGCAAAATACATATAATTTTGTGGGTCCTTGAGATGAAAAAGTCTGAGCACCACTGATATAGAAACATAAGTTTTTTTTCAGGAAACTGTTGGGATTTAGAAGACATTTGTAGAATCGGCTTCAAGTCTTAATGGGTTAATAATACATAGCAGTCTCTGTGGTTAGAGCTATCCTATGTGGCATCATATATACTCCAAATAGTTTGGAGTATGACCTGGTCAGTGTCGCCTAGACAGTGTCACAGACCACTTTAGCAAAGGAGAGCAAAGGAAAAGACGCTTGTGTTATTTGGACGTCTGTTTATAGTATGAACCACACAACCATGGGGGCACCAGCAGGGTGGGATATTGGTCGGAGAGAGACCACCGTTGTACTGTATAGGACAAATCACATGGTCCCCCCCGCCCTCGACAAGCCTCTGCAGCTCCTTCAGAAAGGCATGTGTCCTATTCAACTCCTCCCATAACACGTGGGTGAGTCACTTTAACCTATTTAGACCGGGAACCCCTATACCTTTCAATCCGGGAACGCCTTTCGGGGTTGTTGTTGCTACGTATAGTATATAGCAACATACATTTTTTGAAATTTTGTAATAAATATTTGAAGTTTTTCAGAAAACTTTTACAAGGCGTTTTTAGAATGGGCCTCAGGTCTAAATGGGTTAAAATAAAATTGGTTTCTAGGAACAAAATATTATGCAATGTATAAACCCACATAAGCAGACACTCCCTGTCATGCTTTACAGGCACGCCCCATACAATGGCTTCATCTACCTAGTATTTACAGAGTATGTACAGAGTTCGAACTGAGTGTTGTTGGAATGCAAAATGTTCACGTCACGTCGTGCACGAAAGGGTTCTCAATTGGAATTCGGTTACTTGAGGTAAAGAACAGAGCAACGACGCCTTTACTGATGCACGAACATCGCATCGCGAATGACAGTGCACTGTCACTGCCGGGGCTTTTTTTTTCTCCAAGAGGGAATTATCCACATTTCACGTGCCTGCAAAGGGAAGCTTGAAATTTATTTAGAAATGGTACAAAATGGAGCACGCCATGACCATTATCCTAATTTACCACCCACTCTCCACCACCACCACCACTGTGTCTTCCTTTATTCTCCTGTTACCTTTTTTTTTCTCTTTCTTTTTTTTTCTCCGACTACATAGCTGATATATGCCTGGTCTTGCCTGCCTCAATCGTCTCTGCATTGAGGTGAAATCAAAGAACGGCTCAGTGTGATTGCACAACAGCTGCTTATGCACCGCGAGGACGCAAAGTACACTTTACTCGGGGGAAGGGCTTGGGTGTTGGTGCGGGTACTGATGAGCATCAGTGTCTAAGGTTAGGTAACCATGTGGGCAGAGTCAGACATGATGTCACCTATGCAAAAATAAACAAACATGCAACTAGTTACTTATGATTGTGAAGAAAGGACAGAAAAAAAGTGCCGCAAAATAATTTTGGACACGTTGGCCAAATTTAAATTACTTTAATGATTGATTTTGTTA
This sequence comes from Gymnoscopelus braueri, assembly GCF_963280865.1. NCBI lineage: Eukaryota > Metazoa > Chordata > Actinopteri > Myctophiformes > Myctophidae > Gymnoscopelus > Gymnoscopelus braueri. Next base: position 45,454,285 of record NC_137609.1, on the reverse strand, counting down.
CTCGGGAGCAGATTTGGCCGACTAAAACTATGACGAAAAATGTCTGTCGACTACCTTTTTTTCACTGACGAAAACTAAATAAAAAACAAAATAAAAACTAAGCTACGATGACTAAAACTAAGACTAAATATATTGACAATTTCGTCAAAAAATAAAAACTAGACTAAAATGTTAGAGAGTGACTAGTGGAGAAGAGATCCAGTAGAACTAAAAGACAAGTCATTTTATGTTTGGTTGCGCTCGGGTGTTGCGCTCTGAAAATAGCTGATCTACAAGCTCACAACGCGTCGCAGCGCGACGCGTTGTGAGCTTGTAGATCGGCTATTTTCAGCATGCGACCAAGTGTAAAATCAGCCATTACGACGCCATCAAGGCACCGCCAAAACACATTTTAGTCGACTAAATCAACTGTAGACAAAAACTAAAACATTTCAGATGACTAAAATGTGACTAAATTAAATTGTATTCAAAAGACTATGACTAAAACGTAATCAAAATTTGCTGTCAAAAATCAACACTGCTCAGGAGAACCTTGACGGTACCATTTGACGATTAGCAGATCACTTCTCGTTCACTTCCCCCCACCTAGTTTTCAAAAGAGTTACCAATCGGGCCTTTACAGCCTGAAGCTTTGCTTCTCTAAACAAACACTTTCTAAAGAGCAGCACCATCTCTTGACTTATTTATTCTTTTACATTGTTGAAAAGCTTAACAGAGTCAAAGTATTTGACTGCCTGCAATGTTGCTTGCCAGTTTGCAATGTGCGCACCTGTGACAACAATGCACCTTGAACCCTGTCCTGAACCCTTGGGTGCATTCCGTGGTAGTCGCTGCAGTTAGTATTTTGTTTGCTGTGGATCATGTCAGAGGGGTTGGGGGGGGGTTAGCAGATCACTGAACTAGTGCCTGGTACAGCAGGGGGAGAAAGGCACCAGAACGCCAGGATGAGTAACAGGGAGGCATGTGGAGCAAAGATGTCTGCATTGGGTCTTCATCGGTATAGCCTATTCACCTGTTTCCTAGGCTGTGTGTTTTCCACTTCCTGTCGACTTGATCCAATGAAATCCAATGAAACTGGTCAGATGACCAATGATATCCAATGAAATCGACAGGAAGTGGAAAACACACAGCCTAGGAAACAGGTGAATAGCCAGACTATAGCCATACAGGTGGGGTGGCACCTCTGCTCACCCTCACACCTCGCACCTCGGTGTCCAGTGTTGGGCAGCAACGAGTTACTTTTAATATATTACTGTAATATTATTATTTTAGCCAGTAACGACGAGTAGTGTATGGTATTACTCTGCCAAAACAGTAATATTATTATTACTATGTAAAAAATAGTACATATTACATATTACTCAGGTTTTGTTGGCTGCCTTTTGAAAACATTTCTAGAGAGATTGCTGCTTTATTTCATAGCCTTTTTGGCTGATTGGTAACTCTTATTATTTTTTATTATAAACAAAAAATTGGATTCAGTTCTAAAAGGAGCTGGCTAAACAGATTGTGTTGTCGTACATCTCTCTTTTTTTTTTGGTGGAGGGGGGGGGGAGTAATATGTAATATAGTATATTACTCTTGATTCCAAGTAATAAGTAATATATGTAATATGTAATAAGTAACATATTACTCTCCTGAGTAATATTGCTCAACACTGCCCGGTGTCACACTCTGGCCTAATACAGCAACACTGGAAGTGTCAATGTCTCTAAAGCTACGAGAAGCAGACTCGTGACCGGACGGTTATTGATTTCAATACGGAGTCTAAGTACAGTAGGTTAAGTCTTGACAAGGAATGGTAGAGTGATGGAGAGTGATACCCTCGGGAGTTTGCTGTGGACGGGGTCCTTGCGCGAAGACGATTAACCCATTAAGACCGGGAACGCATTTGGCTATTTAAAAACAGCAGATCTACAAGCTCATGAGCTATGAGCTTGTAGATCTACTATTTTTGCAAATCTTTTGAATATACATAATTTTTTAAAGCGAGCATTTTTAGCTCAAATCTTTGCTTCTGGGGATTCTACAAATGTCTTCTAAATCCTACAGTTTACAAAAAAAAAACCTATGTTTCTATATCAGTGGTTCTCAAACATTTTCATGTCAAGGACCCCCAAATGTATTTGGCTGCGGACCCCCATCTCAAAATATGTTGTAGTATGGACCCCCAGAAGCAAAGATTTGAGTCAAGAATGTTCCCTTCAAAATAATTGAAAGACTTGCACACATTTTAACGATTTTTCAAAAACAGCAGATCTACAAGCTCGTAGCGTGGCACTCGGTGCCGCGCTACGAGCTTGTAGATCTGCTAATTTTTGAATAGCCAAAGAAATCAAAAAATGACACAGATTGTTTCCCGGTCTTAAAGGGTTAATGCAAAACTGCTCCATCGGGGGGCTGCTCCGAATCAGAATCAACTTTACTGTCACATCACAGGTTTGCAGGTGTAAAAACAGTGGGTGAAATTCGTTTTTGTGCAAGCTCCGTCGTTTTTTGTTATAAGAACCTGAGGCAAGAGAGGACATAAAGGTGCGCGGCAAGCAGAAGATTCGTGTTGTACTAGGCACTATACTGTAGCTTCAAAGTGCGTATGAACCTGCATATGTACAGTAATCTCACAAGCGTGAAAACAGGGTGTTTCTGACATGCCGGTGGACACTAGTGGAGAATGCCTGGTCAACAGCTGGCTGTGGTTACAGGAGAGAGACCCGAAGATTTACAACCCTTGCAGTAAGATCCAAAACACACACATATGCAGCATCACCATATTTGGGTCTTTCAAGGCTGACAGCCGGTAGTGAGACAGTAAGAGTAATTGTAAAGGTTTATCCTCCGCTGAACCTTAGCGACAAGGCAGCAGCAGGAGTCTAGCACGTTATATAGCAAACTATACTGATTGCTCATTTTGCCCGAAACAACTGCTGCACTGATAGAAAATGTTGAGGGAAAAGAATCTTTCGGGTTGGCTGAGAGAATGTCTGTGTTACAGTCGCACTACCTTGGTTTGTCTGCGTCATGCTTATTTAAGTTGAACTGTAGCGCTAATTCAGGATGCAGTAGATACGGGATAAATGCATGTCATGCAGTGGTTCTCAACAAGTGGTCCAGGGACCAGCAGTGGTCCTTGAGGGGGTTCCAGGGGGGGCCCATGCAGACAAATTAATAGTTAGGATCCAAATTGACCCTTATGTGTCTGTAACTCTGAGAGTGTACAAATGGACCCTAACAGGTCCATTTGGTTCCATTTGTAGACTCTTACAGTTCGTTTTAACAGTGGGCGACTCTCGGGCGATCGCCGGGCGACATCGTCCAAAAGAAAATCCATCTTTCATCGCCCCCCCGCCCACTTCGCCCTATCGCCAGTATAGTTGCCGGCTCTCATAGACATATAATGCACTTCCGGAAAATACTATCCTGATCGCCCGCTGTTAAAACGCACCGTCAGAGTTACATGAACACTAATGATGATGATGATACAGTGTAGATTGGGACCCCCAACAAATCAAAATGGTTGAGTCTTTTCAAATGGGTCTCCGTGGGCTAATGTGTGTCAATTTGGGGGTCCTTGACGGGAAAAAAAGGTTGAAAACCACTGATGTAATGGGTTCTCTATACAATGGCTACACACTACAGTAAAACGTTAATGTTATTTGAACTCTGAGTGTAGAAATGGTCGACTGTAAGGGTCCATTTGGCTCCATTTTTACACTCTGAGTATAAGCTACATTTCTAATGCAGGATAGATGCTGGATAACGCATGCCGAAAGGGAAGAGTGATTCAGTTGTTAATTCAAAGATCAATGCAGAGTTAATGTGTGCAGTGAGGACTTCTATATGGTTACTACTGCGTGTGTGTGTGTGTTTCTCATGACTCAGCCCCTGCACCCCTTTGAAAGCAATGCTCGCCAGGCTTAACTACCCTCTCTGTAGGTCATAAACACGGCCCACAGAGCACGCTGCTTTCAGCAGGAATTAATGATAGCCCTTCCCCATGTTTAAAGGACAAACTCACTGCGAATGGGATCATCGAGCAAAAGAAAGGCATCGCTGGTGCAATACAGACACAGACACACACACACGCACGCACGCACACGCACACACACACACACACACACACACACACACACACACACACACACACACACACACACACAATTCATATCATTCTGCATCAAAGAGTCCACACTCCTGACGTTGAACTCCCATCCTCTGCCTATGGAGAAGAAACCTAAAACAACGTGGTGCAGAATGCCCTCCTTTCACCTGCATGCACAGGTTAACCACATGAACCCTAGTGTCCCTGTTCTGGGCATGTCATAGTACAGTAAGTGAACAGATCTGCAAAAATAGACGAATATTTGTCAAAAATAGCCAATCTAATCTACAAGCTTGTAAAACGGCCACTTATAACAAATGATATAGGGTTTCAGTAGGCCCGTAACGGTGGTCTGGCGCACATGTTTAGCCCACGCTTACGACGTAGAATATACTTGACATTACCAGGTTTGTTTCACTTCATTAAACAAAGTGGATCCTGTTCATTTCAGTACAATATGAAAATCAACTTGCAGAGACTTGAAATTTGCCTGAGATACTGTAGGTAATGCAACACTATTTTTTTGTCAAAGTTGCTATCAGGGTACCTGGTGGCTCAGCCAGTTATAGTGCACATACTCCTTGGAGCTGCGAGGGCCAGCGTTCAAATCCGTCGGTGACAACCACACTTTATCATTGCAACATACTGTATACATCTATACAAAACGTTATGAATTATGTTTGTATTTACTATATCAGAACTTTGTATGCACTCATTCCCCAATCCAGAGGCAAATTCTATACCATAAAATATATTATGTATACCGTATATATCTATATATTTTTTACCACTTTCAACCTGGCATCTCTATTTTGTGTGTGTATGTCCTTATAGGCGAAGTTTTAAGATCTTTTCCTTTTCTGCGAAAAAGGTCACAACTTGTAGATCAGCCATTGTCTCTATGAACACAGGTGTGCCTTGAGATTATGACTTGCCCATTGGTGTGCCTTGGGCACAATGTTTGAAAACCACCGTGTTATTGATAACAGGGACCGTTCTCAGTGTAAGTCTGTCTTTATCCACCTGCACCCACTTCCCTGCTCTTCCCTTCATTATTCAGAAGAGAAGAGAGGAGAGCAGCAATCTTGGGGTGTCATCAGACGTTAAAGTCGTCTGTGGGCACGAGAGAGGAACATATATTTACCATTCCGATGCTTCATGCTATAGTTTGCCTGCCACAGCTGTCTCTCATCCCTAACCCCCCATTACTCCATCACACACTGCCTCCTTTTGTTGGTAGATTTTGCAATAGTGGTCATTACGTCATTATAGGACCATACCGGCATCAATACTGTACATTTCATTGTCTATTCACAACCTTGCTGAGGGAACGTTCTGCCGAAACGCGTCCGTACGCTGCCCGTGCCTATGTAAATAAAGAACGTGTTTCCGCTGAGTGCTGGCCTGGCATTTTTCTGTTTTCTTTTTTTCTTAAAGATTTATTTTTGGGCTTTTATGCCTTTATTGATAAGGACAGTAGGCTGACAGGAAATGGGGAGAGACAGATGGGGAATGACATGCAGCAAAGGCCGTCGGGACTCGAACCCGCGACACGCTATCAGGCTACACTGAGCCTAGGTGCCTGGACCGCTACGCGTTTGTTTCTATTCACAGCTTTGGCCATACATACATGGACCACATTCCAGGTGTTATTCTTAGATTTTGCTTATATACATTTTCTTCAAAGTCATTAAAACATTACTGAACATACCTGAATAATTGAGTCAACGTTGGCTAAATATCATTGCACGGTTCATTTAGTTTGTATCGACATCTTCACCAGGGACCTTCTTTGACATGACGTTTCAAGTCAGAAGATGCTAGACCACTGGTTTTCAAATGTTTTGTGGCCAAGACTAGCTGACATCTACAATGATGTCCTGCAGATGTGGCAGTGAGACACCATTTGTGACAGATACCACCACACGTGCAGATATACAGCAGTCAGTTGTCCAACACAATACAGTGACACCAGTGGTGGAAAAAGTACTACATTTTTTTACCTAAATAAAAGTATCAATAAGGCAATGTTGAAATACTCTGTTAGTTAAGTAAAAGTCCGGAATTAAAAATGTACCTGAGTAAAGTACAAAGGTATTGGTATAAAAATGTACTTAAAGTACCAAAAGTAGAAAGTACTCACTATGCAGAATGTCCTATTTCACAAGTTTTCAAATGTATTAAAATCCTTTGAAAAGAGCAGATCTACAAGCTCACAATGCGTCGCGATGCAACGCATTGTGAGCTTGTAGATCGGCTATTTTCAAATGGACGAAATGTATATAGGGCTGTGGGTAATGTATGTTTTGTAATAATAATCCAAATCTACACAGTAACTGGTAACTAAAGTTTTCAAATAATTGTAGTGGAGTAAAAGTACAATATTTGGATCCGAGATGTAGAGTAGAAGTAAAGGTCATTACACACCGGCGATTATGCGAATATACGCAAAATTCGGACTCGTTCCGAATAATTAAAAGACGCTTTTTCGCTTCGCTTTTTCGCAGTCAAACCGGAAGTCAACCCGGTGCCAACCAAGCTCATTCACCCTCCAATCACACATACGGCCACCACCCTAATGGTTCAGTCTAGGCGGTCTTTTTAAGCAGACAGACACGCTCACTCTTTCATTCTACATGCTCCGCTACTGCAGCTTGTCAGTGATCAAACTCCCTCCACCACCCCCAGCCTCCTCCAGTAGTGGCATTTAGTTCTTCACTATGTCAGCATATTATTTTACATGGGTTTATATGTATTGTATAATGTTGTTTAATATCTGTGTATCTTTAAGTTCTGCCCGGTTCAAATGTCTATTGCCATGTCCATGTAATAACTGTGTATCATTAGGCTGTGCTGGGCGTTCCATCTCAGAGCCTGTGTCATTTTTGCGCAGACTGTTACATTACATTACAGTCATTTAGCAGACACTTTTATCCAAAGCGACATACAATAAGTGCATTCAACATAGGTAGGCAATACAACTACTAATCACCAGAAGTCTTAAGTGCATTCTCTTCTAAAACAAGCAACTAAGAGTATACCCAGCGCTAAGGTATTCTGTGCTGTTCTGCGGCATCACGGACGCAGAGCCACACCACCGAACACAACGCGACATCACCGCAACAAATGATTTTATCTTGACGAAAGAGTCTGACTGAAATTCTATTGTGCGCTATGCGGCCGGAGCCACCGTGACCACATTAGGCTGCGTTTTTGCTGAGTCCACCGGATATAAACTGAACGCGGTCGAAAAACCCATAAGCTTGCATGTCCAATCACACTCGCAAGATGCCTGCACGACTGCAAGTCTGCAACCTCAGGAACCCTGACTGGAGCCTAATCTTGAAAAAGTAGGCATGACTAATGGCTGGGGGGGCTTGATCTCTACGGAACCTGACAAGTTGTTCTCCCGTGGCTTGTAAATACAGGGAGCATGGCATGTGTGAGGGCCCTCTCCACTCACAGACATGGCCTACTGCTGTGCTCGCCCCCCCCCCCCCCCTGCACCGATCAATGTCATCGATCAGCTTACAGATACGTCGCAGTCAAGGTCGTAGGCAACATCCTTTAGCATCATCCGAGCCACGTATATCTTATTTGTCAGGGTGAGCGAGTTGTGTTTTTACCACACAGATAACCCTAACCCTAACCCATTGAGAGCTGAGGCCGATGCAAAAAAAAACGTATGTTGCTACATCAGTGATGGTCAAACTTTTTCATGTCGAGGACTCCCAAAATTATATGTATTTGGCCACGGACCCCCATATAAAAATATTTTGTTCAAGGGACCCCCACAAGCAAAGATTTGAGTTAAAAATGTTGGCTTTGATATTGTGTTTTATTTTGTTGTCAATGTCTTGGTTTAAAAAAAAAAAGAATCTACGAAGAGCTGTATTATTGTAAAAATGTTATTCTCCAATAAAAAGATCTTTAAAAAATACACATATATTTGCTTTAAAAGAATATATATAGTCAAAGATTTGCACAAATTGTCAGGATTTTTCTAAAATAGCAGATATACAAGCTCGTAGTGCGGAACGAAGTGACGCGCTACGAGCTTGTAGATCTGCTATTTTTGAATAGTATAAAATAATGGTTTAAGTGGCTAAAATCTAAAGATGACACAGAATGCTTTCCCCGGTTTTAGTGGGTTAAGCAGAGAGAGAGAGAGAGAGAGAGAAAAAGGAGCCGAGGGAGGGATGTTTATCTAGTTCAAACTAGTACTTTATGTTTCATTTACATGAGAGAGATATTAGTGAGTGCTTTACTGGAGGTCAAAGAGGGGGAGGCCTTCAGGAGAGGGAAACAAGAGGGAAAAGAGCCAGTGTTTTCGTCCAGGCCAGCTGTATTTGTGTTGGAAAACTGTCTAACACTCAACATGATAATTAACCAGCCCCGTAAACAGCACATGTTTAGGGTTTTCGAGCCCACACAACCTTGTAAATATAAACATCAAATTACGCTAAGTGAATTAAGAATGATTTAGCAAAAATGTTTGTTTATCAAAATATTTAGTGCAAGTCATTGAGGGATGAGTATACAGTAGTGCTATAGGCCACAATGCTGTAGACCGTTTTAGATATCGACGCTATTAAGCAGTGATAAACGCTGACCTTTCTGCTCTTAACCCATTAAAGCCGGGAACGCATCCGTGTCATTTTTAGATTTCTTTGGCTATTCGAAAATAGCAGATCTACAAGCTCGTAGCGCGGCACCGAGTGCCACGCTACGAGCTTGTAGATCTGCTATTTTTGAAAAATCTTGAAAATTGGTGCAAATCTTTGAATATTGTTTGAAGCAAACATTTTTAACTCAAATCTTTGCTTCTGGGGGTCCCTGGAACAAATTACTTTGAGACGGGGGTCCGCAGCCAAATACATATCATTTTGGGGGTTCTTGACATGAAACAGTTTGAGGACCACTGACATAGAAACATAAGTTTTTCAGAAAATGGGGTAAGTTTATGGGGTAATAGATCTCACAGTCTGAACAAATTGTTGTCCAAACAACATGCAAATCCAACTTTGCCTGGCTGTAGGGAAAATGGATGGGGTTTGAGATTAATCTAGACTATAACAAGCAACAATAGGAATGTTGTACAACTTTGCAAGAAAAATAATTGTATTATTAGTTATCGATGATTTATTTTAAAACAATAACAGCAACAGCTGCCCGAGCCACAGAGTCATCGTTTGGGAGCTTCCATTACACAGGGGTGCTACAACTTCTGAAAGCACAGCAGACTCGACTCAGCTGCCAAACCCTTGTGTCCATGTGGAGTATTTAGCTGATTTAGGAAAGAAATCATTGGTCTCATGTGAGTATTCCAAATCGTCCAAATTAGGTCTCCGGGTTAAGTATGAATGACAATACTGACCATCTTTAAACTCATCCACGACCTTAACCTAAGACCGGGGACGCATCTGTGTCATTTTATAAGATTTCTTTGGCTATTCAAAAATAGCAGATCTGCAAGCTCATAGCGCGGCACTCGGCTTGTAGATCTGCTATTTTTGAAAAATCATGAAAATGTGTGCAAAAATGCAATATATATATTTTTTTAAGCGAACATTTGTTACTCAAATCTTTGCTTCTGGGGGTCCCGGGAACAACATATTTTGAGATGGGGGTAATTTTTTTGAAAAAGTTTGAGCACCACTGATATAGCATCTTAAGTTTTTCAGAAAACTGTTAGGATTAAGAAGACATTTGTAGAATCGGCCTCAGGTCTTAATGGGTTAAATTGGCCCATTAACCCTATCTATACTTCGTCGTACAACATTGTCATGCACCAGAAATAGCCTATCTCTGCAAGCTCACAACGTGTCGCATCACAATGATTTGTGAGCTTGTAGACGCGGGTGCACGACTCCATAGTATGACAGATAATAAATTAAGATCCTAATTTCCATGGAAATATTTTGCAACTGCATCCTGAAATTTCCCCATCAATGTTTTTTTGCTAAAGGTGATAAGGCAGTTTTTGCATTGCCATGGCGACAACCACGCAGAGTACTTTTTGTACAATTATGTGCTACAGTTACACCACACCTGCACCCACAGCAGTTTACTAAGCACTGACACAGGTTCTCAGCCAATGGCGGGTGTGCCTAGTCTTGTTGTATTTCACTCAACTTGTACCGTCAAAATGAAACACTGTGTCATTCTAGCGCACAAGTCATTGCTCAACGATATTACCTTACAAATTTCAATCTGTACAGTGTTATCAAGTGTTATTAATCCTGTGTAGTCCTGTGAATGGAGCATGCCCTTACAACTGCCATGAGTGGGGATTAACCCATTAAGACCTGGAACTGTGTCATTTTTAGATTTGAGCTAAAAAGCATTATTTTACACTTTGGCTATTCAAAAATAGCAGATATACAAGCTCATAGCGCGGCACCGAGTGCCGCGCTACGAGCTTGTAGATCTGCTATTTTTGAAAAATCGTGAAAATGTGTGCAAATCTTTGAATATATATTGTTTTAAAGCGAACATTTATAACTAAAATCTTTGCTTCTGGGGGGGTCCCTGAAACATAATATTTTGATGGGGGTCCGCGGCCAAATACATATAATTTTGGGGGTCCTTGACATGAAAAATATTGAGCACCACTGATATAGAAACATACGTTTTTCAGAAAACTGTTGAGATTTAGGAGACACGTAGAATCGGCTTCAGGTCTTAATGGGTTAAAATCCCTGCTGACAACCGAACCAGACGAGAGATGCACTGTATGTACTTGAAGCTGAAATACGCAGGGCCCTATACCCGGAATTAAACATTTCTACTGCTCTTCCCGGACGGAATCCTTATTATTATGAGCGTGAGGAAGTACTAGTTGTTGACCAGCAGGTGTCCTACCCGACACAAGGGTATAGATTTGTAAATTGTAGAGTAAGCAGACCACCTCCGACCACTGCAGATGAGCTAGTTAAATATAGGAAAAAGTGTCAAAAAAGCTGACAAAAGACACTCACATCCCATATCCTGCTGGGCTAGGTGCTGGATCAACAATGGAATAGTAGAGGAACAATAAAATCCACACACCAGTAGGCCTACTATGCTCCCATTGTGGAAGTGTATTCGGTAACGTTTCGAGCCGGGAGGCTCTTCCTCAGACCTTACCAACAATAATATTGGTCATTACATTACATTGGGACACCACTACAAAATGGTGTAATCGCTACAGTGCACTCTAGTCTACTGTATTGAATGAGTCGGGAGTGATTTTGGCCACAGCCATGATCACATGCAGTATGACTGACTACTCAAGATGTGCTGATCTGTGAGGAAATTAATATTGTCCCCAACTACTGTACTGTACCTCTCGATCATATGAGCTTAATTAGTGTTGTTATGATAACTGTGTTGTTTAAGACATCCAAGTATCATGTTCTGCTGCTAATTAGTGCAAATCGTATTCAGTGTCCAACAGCTGACTCGATGTTCACATCGGTCTAGGCTGCCCCTTTTTCAGGGACTATTATTATAGAGTAAACATACAGTACAGGTTGTGGTGTAATGCATGTTTTATCACAGGTGGGGGTTACAGTATGTTCTAGCCTATACTGCTTCTGGCCAGGCTGATTTAAACACTTGCATTTCATTTCGGAAAATGTAGATGCTAACCACATTAACCCTGGTTTCCCTAGCTACTTCAAAGAAAAATAGCCTAAAGAATTGTAGATCGGCTATTTTAGCTATTTCTCGTATGACAAAGCGGCTTAAGTGGTTGAGAAAATGCCCACCCCCCTCTGTTTTTGTTTCTTTTACAAATCGAGCCCTGGAGTAATGTTATTCAAATCAAAGTTTATTTGGCAATATTGCACACACACACAACAGAGTCACGGTGCATTGAAACTCTTGATTATGTGCCTCTGCCGGGATTCAATCCCCCGTCTACCGTGTATAAAGTCAACAATGCTAACCACTGTTCTGCTGTACCTACAAGCATCTCTGCTAGTGTGTTTTCATAGCAGTCACTCATTATGACCCTTTGATAGGAAATTAGGTGTAATGTTTGACTGATACAGGACACCACAACATCACTGCCAATCAAGTACTTGAATACATGGCAGCGTAGATTATTTTTTTCTTCTTTCTCTTGACAGGGAGGATAATACCTCATGCTACAAGGGTAGGATGGTCCAGGAATGCTTCCACAAACATGCCAGAGACTTGAGCTTACAGCGGTGGCCTGCCAATTCCAACCAGAATTCAATCCAACAGAGCATCTATGGGACAAGACGGAACAAGCCATTGTGAATAGAGATCCACTGCCAGCCATCTTAGCACAGCCGTGGGAAGTGCTGGGAGAGTGGGCCCGGTGTGTCCCTCAACACACCGTTGCCTGGAAAAAGTGAGGTTGCGCTGAGGACAAAAGCGGGCGCTAGATGATACTACTGCCTTTTACGCCCGACTGTAAGCGCAGTTTGTTTTCTGAGGGCAATCGATATTTCACTTAACAATCAGGAGCTGAAATGTACGTGTGTGCGCGTGTGTGTGCATGTGTGTGTGTGTGTGTGTGCGTGCGTAAGTGTTTGTAAATGTGCAAGCATCTCCAGCAGTGGTTTTCAACCAGTGGTCCGGGGACCACCAGTGGTCCTTGGGGGGGGGGGGGGGTTGACAGGGGGTCCCCAGCGAAATTAGTTAACATAGCGTCACAATCATTTTAACCACTTAGCTTTGGCTAGTCAAAAATAGCAGATATACAAGCTCATAGCGCGGCACCGAGTGCCGTGCTATGAGCTTGTAGATTATTTTTGAAAAATCTTGAAAATGTGTGCAAATCTTTGAATATATATATATTTTTAGAGCGAACATTTTTAACTCAAATCTTTGCTTCTGGGGGGGTCCCTGGCACAAAACATTTTCAGATGGGGGTCCGCGGCCAAATATATCAATTTAGGGGTCCTTGGCATGAAAAAGGTTGAAAACCACTGCTCTACAGTATTCATATGTGTCTCTGTGCATGCAAATACCCAGGTATTGTGCGTGAGCGCGTGTGTGTGTGCGTGCAGTGCACACGCGACGCGCGCCATATACATACATAAGTATACGTGCGTGCGTGCGTGCGTGCGTGCATATAGGCAGCCATTGCTGGTGGGCCCCACAGCATGACTTCTAAAGGACTGGAGCAATCATATGTTCAGCTGCGATTTCCATCAACACATTCCTGGAAGCTTCACACACGCTCTCTGCGGGGCCGCGCACAGACAGCACCCCCCGAGGATGTGACCTCCTGGCCTGTGGACACACGGCTGCCTCGCAGACACTTATCACAACACAGCAGCCTGCATGGAAGACGCTTCGTTCGGAGGCCTGAGCAACTGAAGCTTATACATGGGGGGCGACGCGACCTGCAACTTTAAAACTGGTCTTTTTTTAAAGTATTTTTTTTTAACCCTACAGTACATCTTTAGTGCTGCAGTAGATGACACACGGCGCAACGCTATGCACGACTTAAGGCTGGCGACTCTAAACGACCACCATGCTAGACCGGTCAAAGAGCAGAGTTCAGGGGCAAAAGGGCGACAAATAGACCGTGGCTGGACAAGATGGGGGTCGCGTGCAGGCAGCGCTTACAACCCCAAAAAAAACATTGGGGAAAAGACAGCATTTGTTTTCAACGTTATTCGGTGATGTTGTGTCAGATAACACAAGGCACTAAACCCAGATGCAACAAAGAAAGAAACATCTTAAGAAAATGGAAATGCTGGGATGTAAACGGAGAATAAATGTTAATTTTTTTTTGAAGACAGCGTGGGTCTGAATCTGCAGCAAGCACATGTAATATTATGGACCACCAGCAGACACTCCACTATATTTACTCCCACACACTCACAAACGCACGCATGCACGTACGCGCGCCGCGCACGCACACGCACACGCACACGCGCACACGCACACGCACGCACACGCACACGCACACGCACACGCACACACACACACACACACACACGCACACACACACATGATAAAGTGATCATCAGGATTGCAGCAGGGGCTGTTTGCAGTGGTGTAAAGTAACTAAGTACATTTACTCAAGTACTGTACTTAAGTACAATTTTGAGGTACTATTACTTTACTGGAGTATTTCCAATTGTCTATACTTTTACTTCTACTCCACTGCATCTCAGAGGCAAATATTGTACTTTTACTCCACTACAATTATTTGAAAACTTTAGTTACTAGTTACTTTGCAGATATAAATTATTACATTTTAATACATACATGAACCACTTTAGCCCTATTCTATACCTAGGCTATTTGAAAATAGCTGATCTACAAGCTCACAACGCGTTGCGATGCGACGCGTTGTGTGCTTGTATTTTCAAACAATTTAGTACTTTTACTTTTGGTACTTTAAGTACATTTTGATACCAATACTTTTGTTCTTTTACTAAAGTCAATTTTGAATTCCGGACTATTACTTGTAAAGGAGTACTTCTACATTGCAGTATTGATACTTTTGAATGTTGAGAAAACATTTGTACTTTTTCCACCACTGGCTGTTTGATCCATGTAGCAAAACCTGAAAAAGCTGCCTAAATGCGAGCCTTAAATCCCCAATGGGAGCAAAAAAAGGAGCATTAAGCAAGTAAAGTAGTCTGACTCTGAAAACAGAAACTGTGATAGCAGGCAGAACTAAAATATTCAAACTCAGCAAGAACGTCCAACCATCTGTGCTGAATAATTATAACTGGCAAGTGACTGGACAATGGTGTACATTTTTCATCTTCTGGTAAAACAAAGTGACATCGGTATAATCGCTCCAGCACAGCTCCAGTCCCTCGATATTGTTGGCAGACAGTATCGCTGGCCGGGAGCCACCAATGTTGGCCTGTTTCTAAAGTGCATGCAGGCAGAGCAAGTTCACTTTACATTTAGCTTTCTGTTTAGGTTCAGTCCAGAACATCACTGTTCTGTCTTTTTAATTCACGCTCCTAAGGCCAAGGCCTGCTTTTCAACGACTGTTTCACTGCCAAAACTGTGGAACAGCCTTTTCCCTCAATGTGTTAGGCTACCTGAATAAGTAAACAGTTGCATTTCTTCCCAAAGTAAATGATGCAGTTTTTCTCCTGTTTTGTAACCTTCACCGTATCTCTTATGCTTACTTCTATTAGTTGTTTTTAAGTGTTTATGCTATTATATTCTGTGGGCCCTATTTTCGCCAGTGCCTCACCCATTATCCCTAAACTTCTTTGCCATATTTTACTATTTCTAAAAACATTTTCAAATAGTTCAACTAGCCGATCTACATCCACACGTTGTGAGCTTGTAGTTTGGCTATTTGAACTATTTGAAAATGTTTTTACAAATAGTAAAAAATGGCAAAGAAGTTGAGTAAGACACCGGGCGAAAATAGAGCCCTGAAACTTTTATGTGCATAATTTGCGTTTTCCTTTTTTTCTGCCTTTAGTACCTTGGCTCAAGAGGGTACTATTAAACTGTGATTTTACCTTATCTTTATGTCATAAATCCCAGCACCTTACAGTACCTTGGTGTGCGTATAGTACAGCCTAAAAGTGCCAGCAACCTGTTTTCCTCCAAAAGTGTTTGAAAACCATGTTTTTCATAGCAGGCTGTGAGTGGTGTTGACAAAGGGTTCTGGCTACAGGAGGCCAATCTGAAATATGACCTGCTGTAGGCCTGTAGCTGCCTGTCACATGGTCTGGTGTTTGGTACGGTGTTTGCCAGTGGTTATGGGTGACATGTCCTCATACTGTAAGTGACAACAACACACAAAACAATATTTTAGCGGGAGCCAGTGAAAATGATGCGGTCTAGTGAAGAGAAATATGCAAACGCATTAAAGGTGTAGTAAGATTTCGTTTGATAAGCGTTAATAGCTCTATATTCTCATAGTAATCATTGCTCAGTGTTCAGTAACAGGGGACATGCATTATTAGGTCAGGATACCAATTTCAACTCATACAGGAGTATTTCACTCAACAAGCGAAATTGGAAGTGATGACAGAAATGTTTGTTTTAACCAAAAAATGTCACTTACAGTCTTACACTACCTATGACTTATAGCTGTGCCCGAAAATACCTGATCTACAAGCTCACACCGCATCGCATATAATGCCTAATTTGTGCTTCGTCGTGCGATAGTGCCGTGCACTGAAAAAAGCAGATCTACATGCTCACAACGCGTCACGTCCACAAGGAGTCACATCCATGACACGTCATACGACAATCGTACAACAAAGTTTAAATCTAGACTTAACCATTTGAAACCTGTATACTAAACTTGACCCGAGTCACTCTCCACCAGTGGTTTTCAACAGGGGGTCCTCAGAGTTACTACAGGGGGTCCGGCAACTCTTTGTGTTATAGGAACTTATTTTTTACACAAACAACTTGAACCCTAGAATCCCTATTCCGAGGGGAACATTCGCTGAAAATAGCAGATCTACAAGCTCACAGCGCGTTGTGTTCCCCCCAGAATAGGGATGCTATAGGGTTCAAAGAGATTGCAGCGCCTCTGGTTCGTCCAACTCTTTGGAAACGACCACGATTCCGTGACTGGTCTCTATTATTTTGTATTGATGTAACTGCTCTGTGAAATAAGCTACAGTAAGCCACATCTTTAGCATTGACAGCCATTATTACCATGTTATATAAAATACTCGATAGCGCTTGTGGCATGAAGGAGAAGGTTTGGCCAACTCACGTTTCATCGTAGCTCAAGGCTATGCGTCTGGTCGGTCGGGCATTCCACGTCTAATTGTTGCAACGCACATCAGATACAGTACATACGTGTGTGTGTGTGTGTGTGTGTGTGTGTGTGTGTGTGTGTGTGTGTGTGTGTGTGTGTGTGTGTGTGTGTGTGTGTGTGTGTGTGTGTGTGTGTGTGTGTGTGTTCAAACTTGTTTGGCAAATGATTATTGTTTTTGATTTATACAGCTCTTTTTTTTATAAGCAAGTAATGGCTCTGTTGAGGAAAAAAAAAAGGAATCTTCGTGGAACATTCCAAAAACAACACATCTAATTAAGCATGTGTATTTCTATGCTTCCATTCATTCCAATCTGATGTCTGTA